>NW_023425574.1:824214-1264588 GCF_014108245.1 Pipistrellus kuhlii
TCCAGATACAGATAGATGCTTCAGATATACTTGGGAAGGAAGAGAGGAAGAAGCAAGGAAGGAAAGAAGAAAAACTCATGAAATCACCTTGTCAGTTGAAGGCAGTGCATGAATGTGGAGCACTGATAGTGTCTTTTTGCTTGTTTTGTTGGTAAAGCACATGGATGAATTAGAGCAGCGGTCCCCGAACTTTTGGATCTCATGGATCTCAGTGGTCCACGGACCACTGGTTGGCAACCGCTGTTCCAAATGTTTCCTTAAACCCGTGGTCTCCAACCTTTCGAACCTCATGGACCACAGTGGTTGGGGACCACTGTCCTAGATGGCCCAAGTATTCCTCTCGTGCCTGGTGTGTAAGCATTGGTGCAGATAGGAAAGGCAAACATGACTCAGGAGAGAAGGTGACTGGACACAATTTTTAAAATATATTTTTATTTCAAAGAGGGAAAAATAGAAACATCAATGTTGAGAATCATAGATGGGCTGCCTCCTGCATGCCCAACACTGGAGACCGAGCCCACACCCAACATGTACCCTGACTTGGAGTGAAACCATGACTTCCTGGTTCATAGGTTGAACTGAGCAAGGCCTGTGGGCTGAGCACAATTTTTGACAGTGGGAGGGAGACAGAACCACATCACCAGCGGAAGGACTGCATTAAGAACTGGAAAGGTGAAGGGGTGGGGTAGGATGTGGCTGGGCCTTTGAGTTTTGGTCTCATCTGGGAGGTTCAACTAATGAGACCTGAGAAATTCATTTTTATTTTTTAATATATTGATTTTGTACAGAGAGGGAGAGAAGAGAGTTGGAAACATCGATGAGAGTCATCGATCAGCTGCCTCTTGCACACCCCCTACTGGGGATATGCCCGCAACCAAGGTACATGCCCTTGACCGGAATCGAACCTGGGACCTTTCAGTCCACAGGCCGACGCTCTATCCATTGAGCCAAACCGGTTTAGGCGAGGCCTGAGAAATTCAAGTGGTCACTTTGGAGAGTGGAAAACACCATCCCGGAGAAACATAACATTGCTGCAAAGTGCTAGTTTACATTTAAAGTGAAGCCAGCCAGTATGGCTGTCTGCAGTGGTAAAGATGGGGAGTGCTTACCTTCACCAAGTCGGGTTTTCTCTGGTGGAGAGGACAGAGAGGCAGCTGGAAAGAAGAGCAGAGACCACCTGACCATGTGTATGGGAGAAGTCAGAGGCTGGGTCACAGGGAAGGGACGAACTGCAGGACAGGACACGGAACTCAAACCAGGACATTTGAAATTGAGTTTTCAGCCCTCTGCAATTTCTTGTGGGTACAGGATCCAGGGTGTGGCCACAGGTTGAGTGGTGTGGGCTTCGGTGTCCTGTTGTGCAGATTAGAAAGTGCTGGAGGGCGTACCAGTAAAGATGAAGGTGAGCAATTAATTACCAAGAGCTAAGATGACAGAGCAAGAAAATATGTCAGACATGGAGGACGCGGACTGTCCCGATTAAAAAATTACAGGTGTAAAATAAAAATGTTAACTTCCTGGGCTGAAAGCCTTTTAAAAGAGTCTATTGAGCCATTTCTAGCAAGAAAAAGGAGACCGAGTCCGGATCGGTAGTCTAAATGTACTCCTGTACACACCCCCACGCCCCAGCGGCGGCAGGTGGAGAAGGCCTGCAGGTGAAGACAGGGTTCTGGGTCCAGGAGCTGACAGGCTCACCCAGGAAGTGGGGCAGAGATGCGTCCTTTGGAGAGAATCCGCACTGGGGGTAAGTGGGGGTGGGACGGTGAGGACGCGGGCTCGGGAGGACGCAGTCCCTGAAGGAGGCCAGGCTCGGGGAGGGTGGGGGCCGGGGCCGGAAAGGTCACGTGAGACGGAAGCACAGGTCCGAGGGCGCCGGGCTGCTCTCTACAGACAACCGCGGGAACTCTCCTGGACGCTCATCCCGCTCCTGCCCGGCGATCCGGCGGCTGGCACTTCCCGTAGGGCGGCGCGGAGGAGACCGACGACGAGGCTGAGCCGGGAGCGCGAACCGCGGCTCCGGACCCGCCCCCGCGCCGGCCTCGAGGGAGGAGCCGGCCTCCGGCGCTCCCGGTTCCCGACATGCCGCGCGCCGGCGCACGCGCACGCACAGGGGAGCGGCTGCAGCGCCCCCTGGCGGCAGGCGCGGGGCGGGGGCGGGGCAGGAGGCGGCGGGTTGCGCTGGTGACGGGAGGACGCGCGGCCGCGGGCGCTGGGCCGGTGGAGGCGGCGGCGGCGGCGGCGGCGGACTCGGACCGGGCGGCGGACGCGGGCCGGGCGGCGGCGACGGGGAGGCCGCGGGCTTCTCACGCGGCGCGCGGGCCGGGATGAGGGGCTGTGTCGGCGCGGCCCGCGCGCAGCCGGCAGGTGAGAGCGCGGGCGGTGGGCGGCGCGGCCGGGAAAATGGCGGAGAGGCCGGCGCCACGGCCCCCGCCGGGCCGCGCGAGGACCCGGGGCCGCGGCCATCGGGTGGTGGTGGGGACGGACGGCCGCCTTGGGCGCGGCAGGGCGGGGCGCGGAGGGCGAGGCCGGGGCCGCTCCGGACGGGGTGTGAGGGGGCGTGGGCGGGCGTGGGCGCCAGCCGGGGGGCGTGAGGCGCTGCGGCCCGGGGCGGGCGTCGGCGCGGCCTCCGGTGGCTGGCGGGCGGGTGCGGGGCCGCGGGTCGGCGCCCGCGGAGGCGGCCTCTGCCGCAGGGCGGGCCGGGCGCTTCGCCTTCGCTCCCAGGCGCCCCCGGAGCGGGATCCCCTCGGCCCCTCTCGGCTGCGGGAGCGGAGCGGGCGGAGGTGGAGCGTTTGGTGCCGAGGCGGCGGGCGCGGCGGGCGGTGGACATGGGTCGGGACGTTTTCATCCGCAGCCGGTGCGAGGCCGGTGCGAGGCCGCGGCAGCTGTGGGCGTGCGGCCCCCGCTCCCACCGGCAGCTGCTGCGGGCGCTGCGCTGCTTGGGCTGCACACATGCGGCGCCCCCTCCCCTCCCCTTCCCCCGCCATCTCTCCGTGCCGAGAGGCTCGCCAGACCTCCGGTGACCTCTGCAGAAACCTGCCGCCGCAGGGCTCGCGTTCCTCCCCCGGGGCGGACAATAGGGGGTTTGTCTTGGAAGCCGGTGCGGGGAACTGAACCCTGTGCGTCCTGGGCGCCTCTGCAAACAGCAGGTGGCTCCCGGGCCGCGGCGCTCCCTGCACAATGAGCGAGGTGTGCGGCTCCCGCCGGGGGAAGGGAAGGACATCCGATAGGCGGTGCGGCTGCAAAGCCGGGAGACTCATCCCTACGACGTCCCGGCCGGCGGCGGTGAGGCACAGGCCGACGCCGGCTCCCGGCCCGCACCGTGTCCGTCAGCTCTCAGGAGCTGGAGAAGAGGGCGGGTTCTGGAGTCAGACGCCTGCCTTTGTACTCAGTGCCTTTGGTCGCTCGTCTGTAAAATGGGAGCACCAGGCACAGGGTGGTGATGAGGACTCATCGAATCAAACACTGTAAAACGCCCTGTGCTTGCCGCATCGTCAGTGCTCACGGAAGTTAGGATGTCAGCACTGCCGAGATGCGGTTCCAGGTGCATTTGCTGTGGTCCCCGAGCCTCACCCTCCTAATTTTGTTTTCACATCAGTGGCTCCCGCTTCTTACAAGGCAACATTGGGCCCTATGTGGAGAAACAAGTCTTTTTTAAAAAGTGTATTTTTATTGATTTCAGAGAGGAAAGGAGCGGGAGGGAGAGATAGAAACATCAATAATGAGAAAGAATCATTGACTGGCTGCCTCCTGTAGGCCCCACACTGGGGATCAAGCCCGAAACCCAGGCCTGTGCTCTGACTGGGAATCAAACCTTGACCTCCTGGTTCATAGGTCGATGCTAAACCACTGAGCCACGCCTGGCAAGGAACAAGTCTTTATGAAGGTACACAAGGAGCAAGTCTTGTGTACTTAGATAACGTATACAGAACTGCTTTTAATATATTTTTAGAAAAAGAAAGCTTCTGAGGAGACACCTGGATACTCTCGTTCTTATTGCCCTTGGCAGTTGGTAGGATTGTTGTCAACAGAAATGAGATTCAGAGCAGTTTTTGGGTAATTTTCTGTTTTAGTTATGCCACCCAAGCCATAGCTGTTATACTTCACAGCGTTATCCTTGAAATAGAAGATAATTTTCTAACAAAGTTTAAGTAACAGTAAGGACAGGGCAATAGACAGTGAGAACTTGGATATACCAGTGCTGTAACATCCTATGTTGCTGAGCTGTTGGAGGAAATTAGACTTAACTTGCTTCAGGACAAAGTGGGAAATCTCCCAGGGAGATGATTCTTTCTCAGATCAAGGGAAAGTACCTCAGACTTACCCAGACACTATGCCTGTCTCCTCTATCGGTGTGATACTGCGGGAAGCCCTTCCCCTGAGGTAGTCTTTTGGCATTTGTGGGATTTATAATGAGAACATTTAATGTTCAGAACAAATGGTAACAAAACAGCTTTTGTGAGCAAATTTGAAAATATCTCAAGATAGATTTCAAAATGTCCATCCCATCCTTTTCTCATGCGTGCATGCTGGCGTGGACTGCCCTTGAACACTTTAATGACAGTGACTGTGTCTTGTTAGGCTTCTTTCAGGTTCTTAGTGCTTTTTTGGGGAGGGGGGGTGTAATCTGTGCTCATAGGGGGGCATCTAGCTTTGATCACAAGACCCCTTTGCTGAGCCTTTCCGCCAGCCCGTTGTCATGTGGTCATTTGTTGTGAGTCTTCACACGTTCCCTCCCCAAGTTAGCTCTGTGTGTCCTGTGCCAGCACAGCCCCTGCTCGCTGGGCAGGGAGACACCTCTGGCAGAACCGAGCGGGAGTGTCTGCCTGCTTCCAGGTCCCTGCTTCTCGACCTTCCTTGCTCCCGAGGTGGATCCACACTCCTCTGCTGCCTCCGGGACATGCTCACTGTGGCTTCCATCAGCCTGGGGCCTGCTTCCTGAGGCCCTGTCTGGCCCTGAGCCCCATCCTCTGGCACAGTGTTCCATCTTCCGGGGTGGACCTCCTCATCTGGGCCTACTGTCTGGCTCACTCCCGCTTCTGCTGGGCTCCCGTCTCTCTCGGGCTTTTGGGGACAGACATTTGCAGGGTTTTATATTTCCCTGGAACTTGAGTTTCTTAGCGGTGCCTGCCATCTTGTTCCTCAAAATGCGGTGGTGACATAAATAAAGTTTATCCTCATATGTCCGAGAGTTCTGATAATAGGAGTTGCTTCCCTGCTAAACTCAGAAACTTATACTCACCTTTGACACAGTTTGCATGTTGTGAAAAGAGCTTATTGGCCATTATTATGCTCCATCAGGTGGAATTTTTCTTTAAAAAAAAAAATATATTTTATTGATTTTTTACAGAGAGGAAGAGAGAAGGATAGAGAGTTAGAAACATCAATGAGAAAGTAACATCGATCAGCTGCCTCATGCACATCCCCCACCTGGGGATGTGACCGCAACCAAGGTACATGCCCTTGACCAGAATCGAGCCTGGTACCCCCAGTCCGCAGGCGGATGCTCTATCCACTGAGCCAAACCGGTCTCGGCAGGTGGAATTTTTCTTGGCTTAACATTTGGTGTGGATTTTTTCTACTTTTTTTTTTAAGTTTTCGGGAAAACTATATTATTGAGTTTAGGAATTTTTTCACTATTCTATAAAGTTTCCTAAGTATCATTAATTTGGTACTTTTTAACTGAACATCTAATCTGTGCTCAGTTAGTTGTGCGTAGGCTGTGGCACACTGTTCTTTGAAGAAGTTTGAAAAGGGCAAAGCCTATTAAGACTGTAAGCCCTTCAAACAGGTCTGTACACTAGAGCCACTGGCACTTCCCCTGCCTGTCTTTATAAATAAAGTTTTGTCGAAGCCTTCACTTTTTTTTGTCTGTGGGGTGGGTGCTTTGGCAGAACTGACTAGTTGAAACAGAAACTGGTGTCGGAACAAAGATAAGAGGGTGGGTTCTGAGTGTTTGTAGGGTTAGAAGGTTGTAAGGAATAAGAGGAAGTAAGGATTATAATGTGTGTCTTTGAATTCAGAGGAAAGACTTTAGATTGTAGCTCTCTAGCTAAGGGGGCAAGGCAAGTCCTGAAAAAATGGTTTGGGAACTTCCACCTGATGGTAGTGAGCAGGACTGGTTGGAGGAGGAAGAGGTTTGACTCAGGGATTTAACTGGACAGCTTTCTCCGCGGGAGGCTGAGGTGACAAATTATCCCAACATTTCAGTGGCTCACAACAGCAGATTTATTTCTTGCTCACATTTCATTTGCTTTTCTCTGGGAGTCCATTCTGGGTCTCGGGCCAGCCTTGTTTGGATCATGGTACCTTAGGGCAGCATGGCAGGAACCCTCTCTTCGGGCTTCAGCTGACAGCTCAGGTTCCATGGGCCAGAGCAGTCCTCTGCCCAGCCCACCAGGGACCGGGACAGCGCTTTCCCTCTTTCCGGGACTGGCAGGCAGGCCAGCCCCTGGCAGAACGAGGACATGCAACTCTCTTTTGGGGAAGGGCTGAGCAGATAGTTGGAGACAATATTGTGGACCTCTTCCTCCCATTGTACCCGGAGGAAACAAGCCTGTTCCATGCTCTGAGCCATCTCGGGGGGGTTGGGGGGAAGAGGAGGCGCCAGCCAGCCCTCCCTGCTCAGCCTGGGCACTGGAGCCAGCCTCCCCAGGCTCCTCAGATCCCCATTCTCCACGTCTGGCGTATGGTGCTTGGGGACCTTGGGGACTGGCATCAGCTTGGTGGCTCCCTGGAAGCTTGGCATCCTGGGCTCTCCCCTGACTGCTGCATCCATTGCTCCAGTGCTGCTCATTGCACCGCCCAGTACTTACCAACCTATCATCCCCCATCACCAGGGCCACTGCCAAGCAGGGGCTGTACCAAGTCCCGTGTGCACGCTGACCATGCCCCTGGGTGGGCCTCCTGCCCTCTGTCCTCCACAGCGCTGTGCAGGGGTGTGTGCAGAGCTGTGGTTCTCAGAGGCGGTTTGTCTGAGACATCTGGCATTGTCCTGACTGGCATCAGCTGGGTGAGCTGGATGCTCAGCATCCTGTGTGCACAGGAGGGCTCACGGCCTGTGTGCCGGCCAAGGAGCAGGCCCTGAGCCTGTCCTGGAGATCGCGCCCCGCCTTCCTGCTCCCGTGCTCTGCTCTCCAGCCAAGGGCACCAAGCCACGCCCTGCTTCTGTTCCTTCCTCCCCCTCAAAAAGCAAAGCTCAGGTGCCCCTTGAGCTCCTCTAACCCTCCTGGGGCTGGTCCTACCAGGAGCCCGTCTGTCCCTCCCTCAGCCCAGAAGTTCTCCTGCCTCCCAGGGCACCTGAGCTGGGCCTGTGGTCCCTGCACAGCTACTAGGCCTCTGTGCATGTGCTAAATAGATTAAAATTGCACACTGAATGGGTAAAAGAATATGGGGCCAGGAAAAGGCTGCTGCAGAAGGGAAGGTGGCGCCCCCACGTGCCAAAGTCAGCACCAGGCACCTCCGTCTGCTCCTGGTCTCCTGCAATGGCTGCCTGGCCGCCCTGTGCACTGTGAGCCACCACTACCTCGTCCAGCCTCACAGCAAGCTGCTGTCCACTCTAGCCCACCCGCTCACTGCCTGTGCTGGCGGCCCCCTTGGTGGCCAGGCCCCTGAGGATGGCCATCTGGGCTCACCTGTGGGTGAAGGAAGACAATCATGGCTGAGCCCAGTGATTTTCTAGGTGCATTCAACATAGAGCGGCACGCGAATGGGCTTTCAGAGTCTTGTGGGAAGAGGGTTACCTGAGAGTGTGGTGTGAGTTTAGCTGCATAGTTTCTGGGCCGTGTCCATGGGGGAGGGAATTGACTGTCATCACCAGCAGGATGTGGGCTGTCAGAGCTGCAGCTCATGCCTCTCAGTTTAAAGTGTGGAGTTTTCAGCTAACAGCAGGCCTGGTACCCACCACCGTGCCCCTGCTCGCGCCCTGTGGCGTCTCCCTGAGCCAGCTTTGACGCAGTGAACACCCAACGAACACCTGCTGCACGTTTCACAGCGGCGGCTCGGACCGGTCCGCAGCCCACCACCCATCCAGTCCTATACCTGCCTCCCACCTGCTCAGCCCATCCCCCACTTCCTGCCCAGCGAATTGACCTGCCGGTGCGGTTTGTCTTGATAATGACTTTCTGTGCCTGTGAAACACTGAGCATGCTTCAGGGCTCCAGCTCCGGCCTCTGCCCTCCATGCTCGCAGGGTCTGCTCTGGAGTCTGCATCTGAAAACAACTTCATTTCACTCTTCACTCCTCTTCCTGAAGCGTCTCCCTGGTCCAGTTCCCACTCTGTGGGCACAGACCAGACCTCCCGTGGCCGTGCACCCCCAGCTCCACCCCCAGTGAGCAATGAGCTGCCTCTCGCATGGGCTCTGCTCAGCTGCGTGAAAATTGTCAGACTACACCTGAGAAGTGTCTGCTGGCCTTGCCTCTGGGGGACAGGGACCTACTGAGGCGCTGGGCTGTGTTATGGAGCCCCACCTTCCAGAGTGCCAGGCCTCAAGCAGCATGCGAGGGACCAGCCTCCTGGAGGTGCCCCTGCCTCTGACAGGTGCTGCTGACTGTTCCAGTTGCTCACCTCCACCCGAGGGCTCTGTGGCTGTGGCTGTGGGAGTCTCAGGGTAGCCTGTCTGGTGTTGGCCCCTTCCCTTCCCTCCAGTCATCCCCTCCTCCAGGTCATGGGTGTGGAAGGGGCTCACAAGAGGTCAGAGGCTGGGACAGGTGCAGGGGTGGCCACGTGGTGGAGCATGTGCCCAAGGAGTGAGGAGCAGCACGCAGGAGGGCCTCTCTGGACCCTGTCAGGCCGGCTGCTGCTGGTCACACATATGGCCACACAGGGTCGACCGTGTTCTCATGTGCTCACATGTACACGTGTCCACACACACGGTTAGCACACCCAGTGTATGCAGGCGGACCTGCCAGCCTGTGAGTAGGACGGTGTGGGGCTGCCCTGGGGACAGGACAGGACAGGGCTGGGTGGATGCTCACACTCGGGACTGAGGAGCGGGCACAGCACCCCATCTGCGGGAGGGGCGTCGCCCTGTTCCAGGAGCAGATTGCCGCTTCCTGGGCTGGGCCTCCCTCCGCACAGGCCTGCCAGCGGCACAGAGCATCTTCTGTTCCAGCGCCCGCGTGGGAAGTTGGCATCACGGATCTTCTCACCCACTCACGACTGGAACTTTCCCACCGTGGGAATGGGGGGATGGACAAGAGACCCGATGGTGACGAGGTCCCTCAAACATGGTGTGTAGGTGCCAGCACCTTGCCCTGCTCTGGGCATGTTCCTCGCCTGTCAGCCGGCCAGCCTGCTCTCCACTGAGGCTCAGTGTTGGCACAGGCAGGTCTGGCCAGGCTGTGGCCCTGGACCTCTCCCAGCTCACCTGCGGGAGTAAGACTGAGGCTGGGGCAAGGGGCCCCAGGAGCCCCAGGTGGGAGGAGTCCACAGAGGTGCTATGTCTGCAGCTCTTGGGAGCAGGGGATGTGGTCACGCCGAGTGAATTTCACATGTTCGCTGCCCATGGTACCACAACTGTCGGGCTGCGAGGTCCTCAATGGGCGCCGAGCCCCACTTCTTCACTCTGACACCCGGTTCTGGGGCGGGCATCTCCCCTTGCGGGCATGTAACCAGCGGCGGTCCCTGAGGGTCAGCTGTGGCTGAGGGCGGGGGAAGGAGAGTGCTGTGTGCTGGGGCTCAGAGCCCTCAGGGCGCTCCGCTGTGCTGTCCATCGAGAGGCTTGGGCTGGGGTGACTGTCAAGGTGAGGAGCCTCCTTCAAGGGAGGGGTCTGCTGGAGCATTGGGGGGTGATGTCCAGGACAGAGTGCAGGGCCCCCTCAGCTTCCTTTCCCAGGACATGGGCAGCAAACCCGCCACAGGAGCTGTGATGTGAGTTCTGGTTTAGAGACTCTTACAAGGTACTGAGCAGAAGATAGGGGAGGGAAGGGCAGGCATTGTCTCCACAGTGGGATCCAGGAGCATGGCAGGCCGCCCCCACCTGCACAGACAGCTGAGAAGTGGCTGGAAACAGCTGAGAACTGGAGAAGTCTGGGCTTCAGGATTTTTTATTTTATTTTTTTAACATTTTTATTGATTTCAGAGAGGAAAGAAAAGGGAGAGAAAGATAAAAACATCAGAGATGAGAGAGAATCATTGATCTTCTGCCTCCTGCAAGTCCCCACTGGGGATGGAGCCCACAACACAGGCATGTGCCCCTGACCGGAATCGAACCCTGGACCCTAAAGTCCGCAGGTCAGTGCTCTATCCACTGAGCCAAACTGGCTAGGGCGGCTTCAGGACTTTTTGAGAAAAGTTGCAATGACCACTGATAGAAATTAAAAACTATTTTATTGCCCTAGCTGGTGTGGCTCAGTAGATATAGTGTCGGCCTGTGGACCAAAGGGTCCCGGATTCAATTCTGGTCAAGGGCATGTACTTTGGTTGCAGGTTCCTCCCCGACTGTGCCCTGGTCAGGTTGCTTGCAGGAGGCAACCAATCAATGTGTTTCTCTCACATTGATGTTTCTCTCTCTTTTTCTCTCTCTAAAAATTCAATGGAAAAATATCCTCCCTTGAAGATAAACACACACAAAAAGTAATAAAATAAATATTTTAAAAAACAAAAACTTTTATTGAAAATACAATTTTAAAAGTAAGTGCAGGCCGAAACTGGTTTGGCTCAGCAGTAAAGCATCGGTCTGTGGACTGAAGGGTCTCGGGTTCAATTCTGGTCAAGGGCATGTATGTTGGTTGCGGGCACATCCCTGGTAGGGAGTGTGCAGAAGGCAGCTGGTTGATGTTTCTCTCTCATCGACGTTTCTAGCTCTCTAGCTCTCTCCCTTCCTCTCTGTAAAAAATCAATAAAATATATTTAAAAAAAAAAAGTGCAGGACAAAAGCATACATAAGACTACAGGAAGCAAGCACACTGAATGTGGCCGGGATGGGGAAGAGATGGGCACAGCAAAGGTTCCGCTCCCACTGCCACAAAGCACAAGTTCTGCTCACATCAGGTGCAGAGGCCGGAGTCCTGGGCGGAAGGTGGGCCAGGCTGCCTAGCACTGCCTTCTCTGTGTCGTCAGTTTCGCTGTTGAAGACTTTTCTTCTTTTCCTTGAGACACTCCCCCAGCCCCATTTTCTCCTTTTAGCAGCTGTGGCCTGGGGCAGGGCCAGCCTGCTGGGTGTCCTGTGGCCTGTGTCCCACTTCCTCTCTTAACCGTTGTTTCTTTCGAAAGGAGACTTCTGTTAAGAGATCAGCAGTGATTCCATTAGTGTTTGTTGATTCCCTGAGCAGAAGTTGAGGCGCTGGGAATGCGTCCTAAGCAGCGTCCTCATCCTACTGTCAGATGTTACACCATCACAGTGGGCTTCAGTATAAGAACAGCATCATCTGCCGCAAGGTGCGGCCGGCTCTCCTTCTCTGGGACCAGGTGCTCTGTCCTGGGTCTGAGGTCACCACGCGGCCCCAGCGCCCCTGCTGAAGCCCTGGCTTGCCATGTGGGGAGAGGGGGGGAGGGGGCGGGCTTAGCAGCATGGAGACCTCTGACCCTCAAGGCACTGGAAGGGGGTCGTGTGGGCACAGACAGCCCTGTAGCTGCAAAGGCTGCCGCCTCTGTCACAGAGCCTACCACGGCGGCTGTCGTGTCTCCGAGCCCCGTGGGCAGAGCCGTGCAGCTGGAGGCGTGGCTGTCCCTGCTGGTGGCCAGCTTCTCTGTTCCGACCACTAGCATATTTTGTTCTTGGTCCCACCGGGACCCCTGGTGTCGTTTAGTTGTCAAGGGAAATCCAGAAAGGCAGGGATAGTGGGGGCTTGGCCACGGCCCAGGGGTTGGGGGGGTCCTGACTGCCTGTCCTGTCACTGAGCACCAGGCAGCAGCCAAGCTCCGTCCCTGTGGTGGCACCGAGTGCTTCAGAAGCACTGTCTCCGAGTGCTTCAGAGACAACGCCACCGTCAGATTCACTTTCCGCCCAATGATGTGGTTCCACACACGCATCCTTCCTCTGTGGGGTGGCCCGGAAGGGTTGGAAGCTGATGTTAACCTGCGAGCTGATTCCATGACTTGATGGTGTGCTGGGCCACAGCTGTAGCGGTCAGGGCGGTCATCCTGCAGAGCAGGGGACCGGAGATGCCAGCCGCCCTGCCTGGCAGAATGGGGCATTGTGCCTGCTGCTCAGAGCCCAGCCTGCAGACATGGGTCTGAGAGCGCCCATTGTTCACACGGGGAACTTGGGAAAACAGCAGTGAGAGTGGCACTCAGGCCTTCTGGAAGCCATGGCTGAGTCAACAGTTGTTTATTCACCGAAATGAACAACAAGATGGAAAAATAGGGAACAAGATTTAAGTCAGAGGAGGATGTCAGCCAACTGGGAGGAGTGAAAGCCTGAGCCTTGAGGGGGCTGAGTTTGCGTTGAACAAAGAGGACTTTTAGGGGCACCAGTGGGACATGGACTTGACAGAAGGGGCTTGTGGCCTGGTGGGCGTGAAGAACGGGGCATGGTGCCTGGGGGCGGGGCCCTGCCAGAGGAACGTGGGTGCTCTGCCTGCATTTCTATAGGGCCCCACTCGGGAAATGGGGAGAAGATGGGAAACCCCAACTAGCTGTGGAGCTGCCGATCGATGGCCAAGACGAGAGCCTCCGTGGCCTGGGCTGTGGCTCCCATGCACTTACTAGCAGACTAGCAAGGGTTGGGTCCCAGCTGGAGTGCGGGGGCAGGGCAAAGGTCACCCTGAAGGAGCTATTGCTGGGGAGTCGCGCCCCCCCCCCTCGCCCCCCGCCCACCTGGCAGCACCTGATGGTTCGTTAGAAACCCTCACACCTCGCTTGCTGGCACCTGAGGGAAATGGGTGCTGCTGTGTGGCAGACGGAGAGCTGGCCTGCCAGGGCAGCCAGCCTGGCAGAGCAGGAGGCAGCTGCAGGCCTTCCTGAGAGTCCTGCTGTTGGGGCTCACCCAGGGGAGGTGCAGGGCATGGTGTCTTCCATTTGAGATGGGTTTCTGTCTCTTGCAACCAAAAAGTGCCTTAATATACCAGAATCTTATTTTCAGAGCAGAGCCTGTAAGAAAACTTGGCAATAGAGCATTCTGGAACAACACACTGATTTCAGTCTGTCCTGACTTTTTTTTTTTTTTTTTTTTTTAATATATTTTATTGATTTTTTACAGAGAGGAAAGGAGAGGTATAGAGTTGGAAACATTGATGAGAGAGAATTATCCATCAGCTGCCTCTTGCACACCCCCTACTGGGGATGTGCTCGCAACCAAGGTACATGCCCTTGACCGGAATCGAACCTGGGACCATTCAGTCCGCAGGCTGACGCTCTATCCACTGAGTCACACCAGTTTTGGCTGTCCTGACTCTTGTTGGGGGGTCCTGACTGCCTGTCCTGTGACCTTAGGGATGAGCAGTAATCACGGGCAGCAAGGGACGTGAGGTAGACACAAGAGAAAGGGAAGGAAAGTGGCAGTGGAACGGCTGGCGAGAAGACATTTAGAAGAGGATTAGCCCAGGAGACAGAAGGACATTTTTTATAGAACTGTCTCTGCACTAAAAACATTCAAAATGCATAAAGAGAGAAGAGCTCTAAGAAAAGACAAAATTAACCAAAGGAGAGAATGTGAGAGAGCTAAGAAAGAAAAAACAAAAACATTACAAACCTGAGAGCCCAGTTCGCAGCAGCAGGTAACTGGGGGATGCGGCCAGAAACGAATTGGTCCTCGGAGGATGGGCTGCTCGGAAGAATATGCTGCGTTGGAAAAGCAACAGAAACTAGAGCAGGTAGACCAAAGGGACACAAAAGTACACAGCTTCCAGGGTAAAATTCACAGTGTCTGGCATCCAAAACAAACGACTAGGCGCCCTCACCGGTTTGGCTCAGTGAATAGAGCATCGGCCTGTAGTCTTAAGGGTCCCAGGTTCGATTCCGGGCAGGGGCATGCACCTTGGTTGCGGGCACATCCCCAGTGTGGAGTGTGCAGGAGGCAGCTGATCGATGTTTCTCTCTCATCGATGTTTCTAACTCCCTCTCCCTTCCTCTCTGTAAAAAATCAATAAAATATATTTTAAGAAACGACGAGGCATGGAGAAAAAAAACAGGAAAATACGTCATAATGTAGTGAAAAGTCAACCAAAACTGACACAAAACTGACTGATATGATAGGCTGAGGAGACAAGATCCTGAAAGCAGATATAATTGCATTCCATATGTTCAAAAACTGAGGGAAACATTGGACACATTAAGTACAGACATGGTAAAGTAAAGACAGTTAACTAAAAAATAAGTAAATCCAAATTAGACTTCTAGAGTTTTAACTAAACTGTCTGAATGCAAGCACACTGGATGGGATTGGCAGCGGAATAGGCATTGCAGAAGCAAAGATGAGTGACTTGCAGACAAAACAGACTGATCAACGCTAAAACAAGGAGAGGAAAAGTACTTTTAAATAATCAAAAGCAATAAAGAGCATGATGGAGATGTGGGACAGCTGGCAGGAGGTTACGTCTGTGTAACCGGAGTTCCCAAAAGGGAGGGCAGGAGGTGGGGGCAGAAAAACTATAAAGATACCTCTACCTACTGTAAAACCACACAGGTTATTGGCTACATTTTCCCTAAAATCCTGTTTGTCTTAACATTTTTATTTTTTTAAATGTATTTTATTGATTTTTCAGAGGAAGAGAGAGGGATAGAGAGTTAGAAACATCGATGAGAGAGAATCATCGATCAGCTGCCTCTTGCACACCCCCTACTGGGGTTGTGCCCGCAACCAAGGTACATGCCCTTGCCCGGAATCGAACCCGGGACCTTTCAGTCCGCAGGCCGATGCTCTATCCACTGAGCCAAACCAGTCCCGGCTGTCTGAACATTTAGACCTACAGTTTATCTGGAATCGAGTTTTGGGTCAAGGTTCTTGTTTTGTTTTTTGTTTTTCCCTGTTTGTGTGTAGTCAACACTTGGAGAAGTCCACTCTTGGTCATGAATCAGGGGCATCTGATATTCTGGAGCGTCGCCCTGTCGGGCTGCCTTGTGTGCTTCACCCATGTTGCCACCTTAGCGCCATGCCTGATGCCGGAGGGCACTACATCTGAGAGGCGGTGGGCAGCTTTCCCGGAGCCAGCTGATGAGGGGGTCTGGATGCCTTCTCATGGGCTGGCCAGGGCTGGGTCCCGGCTGGGGCTTGGGGGTAGGTCTGGGGAACCTGAGAAACTAGCTCAGGACTGTACACTCCTCGCCAGCGCTCTGGGCTGTGAGGGACCAGCTGGGCTGTTATGGCTCCAAAACCCCAAGATGTAATAACATGTTTTCTGGGTGTATGTGCTTAGACAGCAGTGCTCTCTTGCAGGGTGGCACCTTGCCTTGTGGTGCTGAAGGAGGCGTCCCGATGATCCGCTGACAGTCTGCCGGGGTCACGGGGAGAGGCCGAGATGTCCCAGCTGCAGGACTGCGAATGTGAGAGCCATCATGCTGGCCTGCCCGAGCCTCGGGCCTCGGGGCCGAGCACCAGGTGAGGAAGCCACCGCAGGGCTGGGCCATCAGAGAACTGGCTCAGTGTGGGCGTCGAGGCCAATCTGCACTCGCTTCTGGCTTTGCCCTCTTCCATGGGAGCCTGGCCCAAGGCACCGCCCCACTTAGTTCCCCGGATACAAGACGGGGAGACGTTTTTCTCACGCAAGTGGACACGGCTGCCTGGGCCAACGCTCTGCGGGCCTGATGCTGGGCCCAGTCCCGGTGCCCTCCCTAGGCATCGATCCGCCCCAAGGCAGGTAGCTATAGCTCATCCTTTTTCCTTTTTCTTCCATTTTTATTTTTCTAATTTTTAACTTTGTCTGGAAATAATTGCACACTTACAGAAAAGTTGCAAGAACAGGAATGTGTCCTCTGACCAGACTCATCCTTTGTGACCGTTGTGTCCTCTTCCACCCTCACACACGTCGTCCAGGGCGGGCCATAGATGGCATGGCCAGGGTTGGCGCGCATCGCCGGGGAGGTGTCACAGAGTAATCTGACCCTTTAGGGAAGACCTAAATGAGTGGCTATGTTGTGGTTGGGCGTGAGACTAGGTCGTCACAAAGACTTCTGTTTTCTCCTGGAATAGATCCCGTGAGAGTTGACAGGTGATTCCACAATTCACAGGGAACACAGGGAACAAAAATAGCCAGGACGTGGCTGAAGAAGCAGGAAGTGAGGTCTGGGAAATCCTGCACCCAGTGCACAGCCAGGGCTCCTTAGACACTGGTGCTTCAGGAGCGGCTGAGCCGGTGAACCTCCGACACTGTGCCCTGCCACACCCGTCCGAGGAGCCCTGGCTGTCCATGTGGGGAGAAGGAGGCTTCGAATCACAAACAAAAGTCAGGTAGATTAAGAATTTCATGAAATGTAAAACTTTGCAAGTCAACTTAGAATATTTTTTTATCTAGAAATAGAGATTTCTTAAACACAATAGACAAGAGAAATTATGAAGAAAAAGGTTTATAGGGACCCACCTGCGTGTGGTGCTCCCGCAGCCGTCCTGGCCAGTTTTTCAATAAATCCTTGCCTGCTTTTTTAAATCAACAAAAAAAAAGAAAAAGGTTTATAAATTCAACTATGTTACAAGTTTTTCATCAAAAGTCAAGGTATTATAGAGTGAAAAGACAAACCTCAAGCTTTTAAAAAAAATAGATTTTTTATTGATTTTAGAGAGGAAATGAGGGGGGAAGGGAGATAGAAACATCAGTGATCAGAGAGAATCATTGATGGACTGCCTCCTGCATGCCCCCCACTGGGGATCAAGCCTGTAACCCCGGGCATGTGCCCTGAGGAGAAATCAAACCCTGGTTCTTAGGTCGATCCTCAATCCTCAGCAACACTGCCCGGGCTCAAAAGATTTATTTATTTTTTTAAATAAAACTCCTGTTACCATAGCTGGTTTGGCTCAGTGGATAGAGAGTCAGCCTGATGACTAATCCCAGGTTTTATTCCGATTAAGGGCACATGCCCAGGTTTTGGGCTCGATCCCCAATTCAGGGAGTACAGGAGGCAGCTGATCGATGATTCTCTTTCTCTCTCCCTTCCTCTCTGAAATAAAAATAAATAAGTAAATTAGTGCAAATCAGTAAGAAAAAAAATTCAATGTGCAAAAGTTACATGTGTTTTTAGTAAAGGACAAATATAAAAGGCTCATGAATTATTAGAAAGATGCTTGACTTCTTTAATAATCAGGAAAAATTAAAACCACATACATGGATATTCATTATATTAATCTATGTTGGTGTATGTTTAAAAATTTGTTATAAAAATTTTTTAAAAAACTTATTCATCAAGGGGTGAGGGTGTAAAGTTGTAGCAAATTCTACTAAAGGTAATCCTCTCCACAATTTCTGCACAACTACATACGTAGAGGCATCTGCATGGCTTCTTATAAAAGAGCGTACAGAACTCTGGTTACTGTGACGGTCCTTCCCTGCCATTAAGTTTGGTTCCACATTAGAACACATCTTTACACGGAGGTAGTGCTGCCCCAAGGACAGACATGGACCTCACCCCAAAACTTTGAAGATCAGCATGGAAAGTCTCATCTACTGTACGCTGTAGTAGAAAAATACACTGTTTTTTAGAGGTTAATGTGTTCTAACTTTGTCCAATTGCAAAAGTTAGCAATCTGTAACATTGTCGACACCCAGAGACTACAGCAAAGTAGAGAGTGTTGGGAGCATCTGAGCGCCTGCTCCCTGTGTGCCATCAGTTTGCTCAGTGCACTCTGGTGACAGTTCTCAGAACAAGGAAGAAAGGGGTCTGACACATGGCAGCTGCCAGTGCTCCACACGGTCTCTGTTACAAGACGCTCAGGACGGAGGCCTGCCTCCAGCATGGGAGGGAGGGGCATGGGCACAGTGTGTGCCCAGCAGCCGGCGATGGTGCCGCAGGCTGAGCCCCCGGTGCTAACGTAGTGGGCCCAGTGGCGAGAGGCAGCAGCTTGCACACGGCAGGCACTCCAGCAGGAGGGCTGCAATGTGAAGGTGGGGAGCCTGGCCCCTGGGCTGTGGACCTGCCAGCCCTTGACTCACCGGTGCTCTGGGCACTAACGGGGAAGCTGGAGGAAGGCCATCTTTCCAACATTCTTCTAACCTGACATGGTTTCTGTGATGGCCTGCTCGTGTGTCCTTACGAAGAGGAGACATTGGTAAGCTTCAAGAAGGTCTTGTGGTATAGGGCGGCTGTCTTGCATTTGAAGCTGCGTTGTGAGCGGGCGCTCCATGGTGCTGGGCTGGGATGGGGCTGGGGCCGGGCTGCCGGCCACACACTCATGCCGGCTCTTCCGCAGGCTGGAGTGGGTGGAGATCATCGAGCCGCGCACCCGCGAGCGCATGTACGCCAACCTGGTGACCGGTGAGTGCGTGTGGGACCCGCCCGCGGGCGTCCGCATCAAGCGCACCAGCGAGAACCAGTGGTGGGAGCTCTTCGACCCCAACACGTCGCGCTTCTACTACTATAGCGCCACCACACAGCGCACCGTGTGGCACCGGCCGCAGGGCTGCGACATCATCCCCCTGGCCAAGCTGCAGACGCTGAAGCAGAATACAGAGTCCCCTCGCGCCTCTGCCGACAACAGCCCCGGGCGCGGCAGCAGCCTCAGCCGAGAGGGCAGCACCAGCTCCTCCCTGGACCCCGAGCCAGACCCTGGGGAGAAGGCACAGGAGCTGCTGGGGAGGAGCAGGCAGATGGCATTTGGGGCTGCAAAGGAGGAAAGTGGCAGGTGGGCGCTGCGGGGCAGGTGGGGGGCTGGCTGGGTTTCACCAGGGACAGTGGAAACCTGGAGACCTAACTTGCACAGTGGGGTCCATCTCGCTCCTCTGAGATGATGGCCATTCCTGAAAGGGAAGGAGTGGAGGCATAGGCAGATTCTGTGTGTTTGGCACCTGCACTGCTGGTGTGGTGCTCCTGCATTGGGGGGGGGGGGGGGGGGGGGGCGCGGCCGGAGGCCACATGGGTCAGTTCAGACGGAAGAAATACTCATTTGCCCTGATGGAGGGGACAGCTTAGTGGGCAGGAGCCAGGACACTGGGGTCACACCCGAGAAACATAAAGGGTGACACACCCAAAAACACACATTCTTAAAGGGAAACTGTGCTGCTTTAAATGAACCTATTTCTACATGTTCCATGTCCTTTGTTTCATTTCGCTGTGTTTCAGCTCTTCCCCACCAGGAGTGTTTCCTGAGAAGGACTATGAGGTTTACCGGGATTACAGTGCAGACGGCCAGCTTCTTCACTACAGGTAGAGACCACCGTCTCAGGTTTGGTCCTGTCTCCAGAGGGTGGTTTTCTTGGCAGCTCTCAGGTGAGCTGGAAAAGTGTCTAGCTCAGCAGGAAGCACCTAGCGGCTGTGCATAGCGGGGCCGCCGGCACAGGGTAGGGGCCTCCGGAGCGGCCCCAGGCTCCTGTGGCAGCTTTTGGGTCTAGAAGAACCTTGTCTCTGCCCACCTTGGGGAATCACAAGGCCTCTGGCCAAGCAACAAGCTCCTCAGGATGTAGTCTTCCTGGGAGCTCCCAGCCGCACACCAAACACTTCCCAGGTGAAGGGGGCACCTTGGCTTTAATCGTAGGGAAGGGGGCTTGGGCCTCTCTTGGCCCTGGGTTTGACCTTGCAGGGTGTTGGAAGGTTCTGGAAATTATGCTTGGGCCCCTGGGGTGCAGCAGCCATTATGCTGGGTGGGGCCATTCCTTGGCCAGCTCTTGTGTCCAGGCTGCAGCAGGAGTCTCCTGCCACGGCTGTGGGGGTCTAGGTGGGTGTGTGCCTGTGGGTGGCCTGGGTTCCCCAGCACAGACCAGGAGTAACCCCAGTGCTGGGCAGGAATTTGAAGACCTGAAGGGCCTTTGCTCCAGCAGTTTCAATGGTTGAGCTTAGAAGTACCAGGGTTTGTACGTCAACACCCCAGGAGGGGAATCTGTGCCGATCCTGGGTCCAGCCATATGGCTGTGTGACCATGGGCGTGTTTCCAGCCTCCTTGTGCCTCTGTCCTCGTCAGCGACGCAGGTGCGGGAGGCTGGCTGGGTGGCCTCTGTGCTGTGGCAGTGCTGGGAAAACTTCCCAAGGTGCAGGGCAGCCAACCTTAAAAGGAATACGGGCCGAGAGAATGAAGAAAGAGGCTGACAACTCCAGAACTAAAAGTTATCATTAAGGGAGCTGACAGACAGTAGCTGAGGCCTGGGTCTCTGCACCCAAAGGGGATGTGCGTGTAATATTTGTGGCCTCCCGGGACACATGGCTGTAGACCACACGTTACAACATAAAACAAGTCTCTGCAAGTTGAAGAAGATGAAAATCATATCAAGCATCTTCTCAGATCACAGTGGAATGAAATTTGAAATCATCTACAGTAAAAATACCCCCAAACCTTCAAACACATGGAGGCTAACTAGCCTGTTATTAAACAATGAATGGGTCGCCAATAAGATCAGGAAAGAAATAAAAAAACTCATGGAAACCTATAAAAACAAACACGCAACAACCCAAAACCTCTGGGACACAGCAAACGCAGTCCTGAGAGGCTTACCTCAAAAAGCAAGAAAAAAATAACACTAACCTATTCAATCCTACAACTTAAAGAATTAGAAAGAGAATAACAAGAAAAGTCCAGGGTAAGTAGAAGGTAGGAAATAATCAAGATTAGCGCAGAAATAAATGACAGAGTCTAAAAACCAATACAAAAAAACAACAACAATGAAACCAAGAGTATTTCTTTGAAAAGATAAGCAAGGTTGATGAACCATTAGCCATGCTCATCAAGAAACAAAGGGGGGGGGGGGGGGGAAACAAAGAGGAAACTCAAATAAGTAAAATCAGGAACTAAAGCAGTGATTAACAGCTGACACCACAGAAACACGCAGGATTGTGAGAACACGCCGAGCAGCTGACTCCACGGGCCTCTGGGAGGGCTGCCCCACTGTTCAGACAGTGCCGTGAGGTGCTGGGCCGGAGTCCTTACAAGGAGTGTCACAAGGCAGTCCTATTGGGGTCTGGGGGGAGCTCCTTGCCGGAGAGCCCCCTGAAGGGGAAGCCTGCAGGGCTGGGTTAGGAGGTGTGTGTAGGAGCTCCCAGGACAAGAGAGTGTACAGGTAGTTTACAGAGAGCTCCTCTCCTAAGGACCAGGCCCCCATGGGAGGGGGGATAAGGAGGAGGAAGAGAAATGACCAGGAAGGGGGGTGATGTTCCAGGCTGGCAGCATCCCGTGCACCCCAGTGTCGCCTCCAGGTAACCTGTGCCTGTCCCTCCCCCAGGACCTCCTCCCTCCGGTGGAACTCGGGCACCAAGGAGCGCATGCTCATCAAAGTTGCTGACCGGGAGCCCAGCTTCCTCTCCCCACAGGGCAACGGGTTCCCCCAGGACAGCCAGCCTGGGGGCCGCTCCCGAAGACCCTCGGGTGGGCAGCACTCACCCAGCCTGCAGACCTTTGCCCCGGACACAGACAGCTCAGTCTTCTTCCCGGAGCGGAGGCCATCGCCCTTCCTGAAGAGGTCCGAGCTGGGGAGCTGCTCCCCCCTGCTGACCCAGCCCCGCAAGCCGGCCTGCGACTCACAGCCCTCTTCCCCGCGCTATGCCTACGAGCCCCCCCTTTATGAAGAGCCCCCCATCGAGTTTCAGGCCCCCATCTACGATGAACCCCCCATGGACGTGCAATACGAGGCCGGCGGTGCCTGCCAGGGTGGTTCCCCCCAGCGCTCTCCGGGCCGGAAGCCCGTGCCCTTCCCGCAGTCGCCCAAGCATGCCTCTGCCTCCCCCTTCCAGCAGCTGGTGCTCACCCGACAGAAGTGCCCAGAGCGCTTCCTGAGCCTGGAGTACAGCCCTGCGGGCAAGGAGTATGTGCGACAGCTGGTGTACGTGGAACAGGCCGGCTCGAGCCCCAGGCTGCGGGCAGGCCCACGGCACAAGTACACGCCCAACCCTGGGGGGGGGTCCCTCTCACTACAGCCCAGCCCCTGCCTGCTGCGGGACCAGCGCCTGGGGGTCACATCTGGGGACTACAGCAGCATGGAGGGGCCTGAGGTGCGGCATGCCCCTCCGCCCTCACCGCTCCCCCAGGCCCAGGACGATGCCATGTCCTGGTCTAGCCAGCAGGACACCATGTCCTCCACAGGCTACTCTCCAGGCACACGCAAGAGAAAGAGCAGGAACCCCTCTCTGTGCCATGCCCCCAGTGCCTCGTCCACCGATAGCCCTGGGGACCTCGACCTGCTCCCACAGTCCCTGGCTGAGGAGCGTCCCAAGTGTGGGCCCAGCCTGGCCCCGAAGCACATGGAGGCCAAGACGGGCGAGGCAGACGGGGCACGGGGGGGCGCCGAGCCCTTCCTGGCGCAGGCGAGGCTGGCCTGGGAGGCTCAGCAGGCCCACTTCCACATGAAGCAGAGGGGGAGCTGGGACTCCCAGCAGGATGGCTCAGGCTACGAGAGTGACGGGGCCGTGCCCCTGCCCATGCCCGGGCCTGTGGTGCGCGCCTTCAGCGAGGACGAGGCCTTGGCCCAGCAGGAGAGCAGCCGGCACTGGCAGAGGGGCGCCTTGGAGAGGCTGGCCTTCCCCCAGATCTTGCTCGAGAAAAGCGTCTCTGTGCAGACCAACCTGGCCTCCCCTGAACCCTACCTCCACCCCTCACAGGTACGGACAGCTGGCAGGCAGGGGTGGGGCAGGCGGTGGCCCCAAGACATGGTGGGCGGCTCACTGTGCTGACAGCCAGGTGGACAGGTAGCAAATACCTCCTTCTGAGGACTCTCCCAGGGCCGCCCCCTCACTTCCATTCCTGGTGAGGCACAGCTGGGTGCTAGCAGGTCACCTGGGGCCAGAGGCCTTGCCCTGGTTCCAGGCTGTGGTTGCAGGGGAGATGGACAGGCATGCCCACCCTGAGTCTGAGCCTCTTTCTACCCCCTGTGAACAGCTGTCAGGTGAGGGCAGTGCAGGTGGGGTGTCAGGTCACTCAGAGCTTCCTGAACTCCCACACCAGGGAGCCTGACACCAACCCTGGGGCTGATGAGCTCACCTGGGCCAGTAGCCCCAGGACCTCAGGCTCCGGCTCCGGCTGTGGCTGTGGCTGTGGTTGAAGCAGAGGTCCACCCAGATGTGTCCTGGGGCAGCACCAGGCAGAGGCCAAGGTCAGCCCTAGGAGCCTGCATGCACCTCCTGTCCAGGTTGCATGTTGGGAACGTGGTGTTGGCTGATGTTCTGGTTCTCTCCTCCTGACCTGCCTTATGAAGCCTCAACTGAGGGTCTACACTGCTCTCTGCTCACAAGGCCTCGCAGTGTCAGGCTCCTGCGTCTACTCCCAGCCCTGCCAGGGAGCCGTACCCAGTGGCCTTGGGTGGTCAGCATCCCCGTGGCAGGTCCACCTGAGTGGCCCTCCAGGCTAGAGAGCTCAGAGCTCGTTCCTGTCCACAGCTCATAGCACTTTAGGACGATGGACAATCAGACAGACAGGAAGAGGCTGGCCCCCTCAAACCTAGGTCTCAGGAGTGGGGAGGGGCCTTTCTGGATGTCTGCACAGCCTTGCACGGGGAGTATGGTATCCATCTTTGTGAGGCTGGTAGAAGTTGAGGCAGTCAAAGCTGGAGGCATAGCCTGGCGCCATCATAGGACACCCTGCAGATGTTGCTGCCCTGCCTCCCCTAAAGCAGATTCACTGAAAGCCCCACTGAGCACCTTGGGACTGGTGGGAGGGCATGCCTGTCACCTGGCTGGGTTACATAGGGCCCACTCGCTCACAGCCCCTCTCTCCCTCCCAGTCCGAGGACCTCGGCTCCTGTGCCCAGTTTGAGAGCGGCCGACAGCCCCGGAGTGTGATGCCCAGTGCCAGCTGCGTGTTCCCCACATTCACTCTGCGCAAGCCATCCTCAGAGACCGACATCGAGAACTGGGCCTCTAAACACTTCAACAAGCACACGCAGGGCCTCTTCCGGCGGAAAGTGTCCATCGCCAACATGCTGGCCTGGAGCAGCGAGTCCATCAAGAAGCCCATGATCGTGACCAGCGACCGCCACGTGAAGAAGGAGGCGTGCGAGATCTTCAAGCTGATCCAGATGTACATGGGCGACCGGCGTGCCAAGGCGGACCCGCTGCACGTGGCCCTGGAGATCGCCACCAAGGGCTGGAGCATGCAGGGCCTGCGGGACGAGCTGTACATCCAACTCTGCCGGCAGACCACGGAGAACTTCCGCCTGGAGAGCCTGGCCCGAGGCTGGGAGCTCATGGCCATCTGCCTGGCCTTTTTCCCACCCACACCCAAGTTCCACTCCTACTTGGAGGGCTACATCTACCGGCACATGGACCCCGTCAACGACACCAAAGGTAAGGCCCTGCACATGGCTCATAGCACCCCAGGCTCTGCCGCCAGCCAGCCAAGGGCCGAGCCGAGAGCTCTCTGGCCTGCGTGGGGCAGTGCCTCAGAGAAGCAGGTAGGGGGCGGGCACAGGCACTCCAAGCAAACACCTGGTTTGTGCACGTGCATCCTCGGGAGCCCCTCCTCGGCACGGAGACCCGGAGAATAGCCACAGTGTCCCTGGCCACAGGCCGATAGGTTGGGGGCAAGGACAAGAACTCATGGTACCCATGACTCAGCCAGCTGGTGTCCACTCTGCTCGGAGGCCGCTGTGGCCAGAGGCCCTGCTTGACCAGGCAGGAAGGCCCCAGTCAGCCCATGTGTGCGTACTGCAGTCACTCTGAGGTGTCCGTTGGCCGGGGTGGTGACTGCCCTGGCCAGGCTCAGGCTGTGTGTGCTGAGGAGAACGGGGATCCTGGAGGAGGGCTCCTGGGAGCAGGGAGGAGCGTGGTGACCGTAGTGTATCGGCCCAGCCCTGGGTCTGGCAAGACACCCGCAGACCATCAGGATGCTGCAGACTGAGCAGGTGCTGAGCTGCCCCAAGAGGTCAGGGGTCGGGACCAACATAGTAGCCGCCTGCTGACAGCTGCCGGGGTCAAGTGCAGGGCCAGTGTCCACGCTGGGCTCCTGACGTCCCCGTGTCGTGTTCGTCTGGGCCCAGGCCTGGCCTACTTAAGGGAGGGTTTGGGGCTCAGGTGCTGCCAACCAAGCAGTTGGACTGATTCCCGGGCCAGGCAGAGTAAGCACGGGGGCAGGGCCTTAAATGGCATCTGGACACACATGTGCACAGGCCCATGGTGACACGCTCTGCAGTCAGTCGTGCCACAGCCTGCTCTGCAGGATGACGGTGCACCAGCCTCGGAGTGGGGCCAGGCATCTCTGCTTGTGACAGGGCTGTAGCGCAGCACACACAGTGCTGCTCCCAGGGGACAGGATTGAACAGGCACCATCCAGCATGTCTGCTGCTTGGGAGCCAGGAGATTTTAACACAGGCAAGCAGGGTTTTTAAAAAATATATATTTGATTGATTTTTTACAGAGAGGAAGAGAGAGGGATAGAGAGTTAGAAACATCGATGAGAGAGAATCATAGATCAGCTGCCTCCTGCACACCCCACCACTGGGGATGTGCCCATAACCAATGTACATGCCCTTGACCGGAATCGAACTTGGAGCCCTTCAGTCTACAGGCCAATGCTCTATCCACTGAGCGGAATCTTGAGCACGATTTCCCCGGGCGGCTCCTGCATGTGTAGCCAAGTAGGCTGGCAGGCGGCCTGGCTCTTCTCAGTCCTCCTGGGCCTCTCCAGGAGCAGGGCGTCCCGTGGGCTCCTGGTTCAGCTCAGTGTCTTCCAAAGGCCTTACAATGTCACTCCTCTGAGTTGAAAGCTTGGAAGAGTGTCCACTGCTCAGCATACAGCCTGCAGGTCCCCAGGGAGTGCCTGCTGAGGTGAAAGGTGAGTGAGCATGTACAAAGGTTGGGGCTTCCAGGACCTTCCTGCCTGCACTTCTTTGGGCACGGACGTTTGTGCACTAGCGTCCTCGTGTTTGTGTGAGAGAGCCTGGCTGGCGGTGAGAGGGAATTGGATCGGCCTACGCAACCATGGCTGAGTGAGGCCAGGATGGTCTCAGGAAGACGGGGTGTCTGTGGGCACACTGGCAGAGACCTGCGTCTGGGCTGTGGGATCTGGTCTCACTTGTGTGTCGCGGGGCTGCCCTCTCACCTTGAGACCTACTCCTAGTGTCTGCCACAGGCCCAGCTCGACAAGGAGCCCAGAGGAGAGGCTTTGTGCTCCCTCCCGTTGGCCCCCATCAAGAACGTGGGTGCTGGCTGATTGTAGGGCAGGCCTCATCAGCCCAGGAGGATGCAGCCTCTGCTCAGAACAAGGGAATGGCAGCCTGTCCCAGGAGTGCTGGCGAGGGCAGAGCTGAGCTTGCTGCCATGTGAGGCACCTCATCCTGACCATCCTGCTAGCTGAGACTTGGAAGCCTTTAGTTCATCTGCTAGCATGTATGTGACATCTGTGGGGTCACCACCCTTGGGAACCAAGGCAGAACATGCTGAACTCTAGTTCACATGTTCCCCACCCCCAGTTTAGCCTCATCTCAGACTTGTTCACACCTTTATGCCAGTCAACATCAGGAAACTAAAGAATGTACTACTGAATAACCCATGTTTAAAATAACCCTAATTTTCAAAAGGAAAATTAGAAAGCATTTTGATCTGAAAGAAAAAGAAAGTAAGACATTTTTAATATATAAGATGCAACCAATGCAGTTCTTAGAGGGAAATTTATAGCACCTACTAGTAAATGCCAATATATTTATCACAGTAAAAAAAATAATAAAATAAATAAATAAATAAATAAATAAATAATGATGCCCACAAGGAAAATAAGATATGAAGTTAAAGACTTTAGCTTTTATTTTAAGAAACTTCTAAAAAAAAAAAAAAAAAAAGAAAAAAAGAAGAAGAAGAAGAAGTAAATTATATTGAAAGTAAACAGAATAAAAGAAATAAGATCAAAATAGAAGTCAGTGAAAGGGAAAATTCTATATAATAAAAGGATAATATACAAATCAACCGAACATCAGAATAACCGGTAGCTATGACACCCACTGACTACCAGGGGGCAGATGCTCAAAGCAGGAGCTGCCCCCCCTGATGGTCAGTGTGCTCCCACAGGGGGGGTGCCACTCAGCCAGAAGCCAGGCTCATGGTTGGCGAGCCCAGCGGCAGTTGTAGGAGCCTGTCCCGCCTCTGTGGCAGCACTAAGGATGTCCGACTGCTGTTGGACTGTGAGAGGGCACAGCTTCCCCACTGACCGGGCAGACCTAGGGGCCTCCTGCAGCCACAGGGCACCAATGGGCACTCTCCGGCCTCTGTGTTCGTGGTCCTCACGGCTCTGTTTGCTCCCCAGTGACACAGCACATGAAGCAGCTCCTGGACAGGAACTCTAAGAAGAAGTCCAAGTTGAGAAAGAAACCCAAGCCCTATGTTGAGGAGCCAGATGGTAGGGCCTCTCTCTGCAGCCCCTGTGCTGCTCTGCACAGCTCTGCTCTGGCCTCGGCCACCTGGCCTCTCTAACCGCTTCTGGGCTGGGGTTGGGCACTAACCATCAGCCTCCGGCCTCCTGAGCCGGCTGGAGGCCCTGGTCACTGACGGGCTCCTGGGAGAAGACGCACACGCCTCCAGCTCAGGCCTCCCTGGAGCCCTGGCTCAGAACCACACCCTGCCCAATCTAGGGAAGCCGTTCACCTGAGGCTGCCCTCCCTGCGGGGGGACTGAGGACTGCTGCTGTCAGGCTCACCTCCCCTTCTTCACTCTGCTTACCTGCTCCTTCTCCCCTGAGCTCCTTCACTGGTCCTTCCTCAGGGCTGCCCTGGGCAAGAGAAAGGGCTGTTGGAACCCAGGATTCCTGCTGCTCTTGGTCTTGCTGGCCCAGGAGTCGAAGGAGCTTTGAGCTCCTGCCTGAGCCCACTTCTTGAGAGTCAGCTGCAGCAGCAGGTGGGGCTGGGGGTGCAGTGATCCTGTCCCTGGGTCCTGCAGTCTGGGGTGCTGTGGATGGGAGGAATGTCTGCCTGGCGCAGACTCTGAGAGACCTGCTTTTGTCCCTCTGTGGGCCTGTCTCCGATCTGTAACAGGATGAGCGTGACCTGGTGAGTCCTGACGAGGCCAAATGGGCAGTGGGCTTGGAGCAGAGCACCCACAACACTGCCAGGGTTTCCCTGGGCTGCCCGTGGGCACTGCTCACCCCATGCACGCAGCGGACACCCATGTCCTGGCCCAGGAGGCTGTGCCCACTGCAGCACGTGGTACAGAGCGATCTGTGCACTCCTGGCCTCACTCTGGTCCTCCCTGTGATACCAGCCTCTGAGGTCAGCCCTCCAGCCCCTGAGAGACAGGTGTCCCACCCCATCCTGCAGAGGAGGGGCCTCGGGCCACAAAGGCTGCATCTGGCCCGTCACCAGCTGAGAGGTGGCAGCCTCTGGGTCTTCAGATCACAGCCTCTAGCAGGGGTTGGGTCCGGCCCCAGGAAGCCTGGGGACAAGGTCAGGGGTGTCTCCCACAGTCCCCAAGACAAGGACTGGAGACACATACCCCTCTGCCCAGAGGGGAGTAGGCCTTCCCCAGTGTGAGGGCCAGCAGCTGCTGCAAAGTGCTCCCTGGCCTCCATTGCTGGAGCACCGTCCATTCCAAACAGCTCCCCGGAAGGGCCATGTCCATAGGCTCAGACACAGCATCCCCTCCACTCTCGTCCCCTTTGCACCCTGGACCATGCCTGGGCCTCCCTCTCCTGACTCCCACCCAGGCAGCCCTCAGCCCTGCAGGTATCGGGTCCTGGGGCCAAAGCCCTCTCCCAGGGCAGCCCAGGGTTCCCATGAGGAGAAGGGCTGCAGGAGAGCAGGGCCTGGTGTCTAGCCAGCCCGACCTCCCCTAGTGCTGGCCCAGCACAGCACATCCTGAGGACCCCAGGTGCTACAGGGAGATGGCTCTGCAGCGCCAGCGGGGGAGGGAGCCTGAGGTTTGGAGTCCCTGGAACCCAAGCCTTGCCCTGACCTTTCTGCGACTCCTCCTGGGGAACAGACCTGCAATCCAAACTGCCCCCCCTGGATGGATGGACAGGAGGAGGGTGGGCCAGCGAGAGGTTCCTCCACCCTGGCTCCTCTGGAGATGGGAGAAGTGCCCCTTGCTTCCGTGCGTTTTGCTCCAGAGGACAGCTCTGGAGAATGAGGACCCACTGCCCTGGGCTGGGAGGGGAGGGCCTGTGGCCACCCGGGCGCTGGCCGAGACTGCCTCTCTCACTCCTGCTGCTTCCTCTCTTAGTCACGGGCTGGCTGCAGCCCCTGTGCCACACACCTCGACGCCAAGCTGACCGGCACCCGTTCCTTTCCAGGGGTGGCGATCAGCACATATGCCAAGTACTGCTACCACAAGCTGCAGAAGGCAGCCCTGACAGGGGCCAAGAAGGTACACTGTCTCCTGGACGGCCTGGCGGGTGGGGCGCGGGACTCGGGCAGCCTACCCATGGGGGCAGTGAGAGCCACGGCGGAAGATGCCGGGGAGAGTCCACTGGGATGGGCAGCCAGGAGTGCGCCCCTAGGTCAGGAGCCACTGCAGACAGAGGGGCGTGTGGCTGGGCCAGGGCTTCAGGCCACCAGTCTTCATGAGGGTGGCAGCAAGCCCAGCTGCCCCAGGTTTGCCAGCTTCCGGCTGGTGTGGCTGGGTTCAGAGAGCAAGCAAAGGACCACCCCTCGCTAAGGGAACCTCCCCCGCAGGTGGGCTCAGGGGACTGTCCTGCTCCTTTGCTCACACTGGGCCACCCACCAGCCATGGAGGCCTGAGAGCCCAGACTTGTCACAGGCTCCTGACAAGGAGGGGCCCCACCCCACAGACGGGCAGGTGGCTCCAGCAGCACCCTCCCCTACTGCTTCCCTGACATCTGCCTAGTGGGACCTCCCCCACCTGCACGAGCTTGGCAGCCACACCCCTTCCCACAGCCATCTGCCTCTGGCTCCAATAGAGGCAGGTGGCCTCATCTCACCGCCAGCTGGGCCTTGTTCCTGGCCTGTTGGGATCTGCAGCCATCCCCTTCCGTCTGCCCCCCGGAGAGGGGGTGGGGATGGGGGTAGTATCTGCACCCCTCCCCCTCATCCCTTTCCACCCGCTACTCCACCCTGGTGCCTCTCCGGCTCTTCTACAACTGCCCCCTACTATCCCAGAGCCTGGTCTCTCCTTTGAATGCATTGCTCCAGCCCTGCTGCAGGCTTCAGAAGCCACCACTGCACCCACCTCGGCCCCTCTGCACCCCCCAGTGTGATCGACTGTGGCGCCCAGGCAGCTCCGACTGGCCTGCCTAGAATCATTCCCACCCTCTTCCCCTGAGGCTTCTGGGTGCTGTAGGCAGCTCAGCAGGCGGCTGCTGGTGACTGGCCAGGGAGTCGGGGTGTCCCCAGCTCTGGTTGGGCAGAAACCTGGGATTCAAGGGTGTAAGGAGCGGGGATTCTTGGACAGGGAGGAGGGGGCGGCCAAGCCAAAGATAGTCCTGGGGGTAGGGGCTGGGAGCTAGGCCTGGCAGGACAGAGCAGCTGTCTTTGCAGGGACTGAAGAAACCCAACATGGAGGAGATCCGGCATGCCAAGAACGCGGTGTTCAGCCCGTCCATGTTCGGCAGCGCCTTGCCGGAGATCATGAGCATGCAGAAGGAGCGCTACCCAGAGCGGCAGCTGCCCTGGGTGCAGACCCGGCTGTCTGAGGAGGTGCTGGCGCTCAACGGTGACCAGACAGAAGGCATCTTCAGGTGCCCAAGGCCTGGGGCGGGGGGGAGGGGGGGAGTTAGGCAGCTCCACTGTGTGTCTGGAACTTCTAAGCAGCCAGGGAGGCCAGCATTGCTTCCGGTGGGGAAAGGCACTCTGAGAGGCAGGGCCGGCCATCCTCAGGAGGCAGGGCCAGGCGGAAGGGCTGCTGGGTCAGTCCCCCCCCATAAATGGCCGCCAGGGCTTGGGGAGCACTGGGAGTACAGCCATGAGCAGGCTGAGATGGAAGCCATGAGTGGCAGTAACCCAGCCTTCGGTCCTCTCCGTGACAGGACAACAAGCCCTGTCCCCTGGTCAGTGGTACTTGTCCCGTCACCTGCTGTCACGATTCCCTGTCCAGGCCGCTGGGTAAACGGAGGCATGTGGATTTGGCCTCAGCATCCCTAAAGAGGAACACATATGTATGGGAGTGGGAAGGAGGCTGTGGGAAGGGGGAAGAGGAGGGGTGGCTGGGAAGCCAGGCTCCTCCCTGACACCCTCCTTCTGCTCAGAGTCCCCGGGGACATTGATGAAGTGAACGCCCTGAAGCTCCAGGTGGACCAGTGGAAGGTGCCTACAGGCTTGGAGGACCCCCACGTCCCCGGTGAGCCCCGGGCCCCTGGGCAGCAGGAGCAGGCCCAGTCCAGGTGATGTAGCGGCTCCTGGTTCATTTCCAGCAAGAGCCGCCTCCTGTCCACTGGACAGCCACCCTGGGTCCTCCCTCCAGCCCTGCCTGCTCACAGCAGCTGCACAGCCCTCCCTCAAAGAAGCCATATTTTGGGCCTGGATCCTTCCCGGCTCTCAGGTCCGTAACCTCCATAGGCCAGGGTCATCACAGCCCACCGCGGCCGGGCGGACCCTTTGCCCTCAGGCGGCCTGCTGCCTGCCCCCTCCCCCAAGGCCCCTTCCACTCCTGTGGCAGAGGCTGCCGGGTGGTCCACACCGCTCTCTGCCCAGGGGTGCCAGCCCTTGGGCCTGGCTGAGCTGCTCGCTGTGTCTGCAGCGTCGCTGCTGAAGCTGTGGTACCGGGAGCTGGAGGAGCCCCTGATCCCGCACGAGTTCTACGAGCAGTGCATCGCTCAGTACGAGAGCCCGGAGGCTGCCGTGGCCGTGGTGCACTCGCTGCCCCGCATCAACCGCCTGGTGCTGTGCTACCTCATCCGCTTCCTCCAGGTGTGTGGGACCCTCCGACACCAGCACCCCTGCCCCAGCACACCCCGCCCCGCCCCACCGTACCGTGTGCCCCTGCCCACCAGCCACTGCCTCTCGCAGGTGTTCGTGCAGCCTGCCAACGTGGCCATCACCAAAATGGATGTAAGCAACCTGGCCATGGTGATGGCGCCCAACTGCCTGCGCTGCCGATCGGACGACCCGCGCGTCATCTTCGAGAACACGCGCAAGGAAATGTCCTTCTTGCGCGTGCTCATCCAGCACCTGGACACCAGCTTCATGGAGGGCGTGCTGTAGCGCGTGGGCCGGGGGACGAGGGTGGGGACACCAGGCTCGGTGCACCAGGGCAGGGGAGCACGTGGGGAGGGGGGAGGGAATGCCCCAGCCGTGGAGGTAGCATGCCAGGCTCCGGCCATGCCCGGCCCAGCCCTGGAACATCCCCCCTCCCCCAGGACTCGGCCAGGGTAGAGGGACTTTGAGAAGGGTGCCTCTGACTCCACCTGCCTCATGGCCAGTGCCGGGGGACTGCCCGTCCCCCACCACACGCCAGCCAGGGTCAGCCCCAAGAAAGTGCCTTCTGTTTCCTGGAGCCAAGTGACACTGCCCCACAGGCGCCGAGGGCACAGCCACCTCCCGGGGCTCCTGTGCTCAGCCTGGGCCTGGCGTGGGCCCTTCAGGTAGCCTCTCTCCCTCAATCGTCTGACCTGCAGTTTCCTCCCTACTCAGGCCCCCATTCCCTAGCCACCTGTGGCCTCCAGCATACTAACTGCACAGGAGTTTGGGGGCTCCAGGAGACTGGGCTATCCAACATCTGAGCCTGGCCCAGGCAGAGCCCGGCAGGCTATCTCTGGGTGGGGAGGGACCCCCAAACCAAAGTCCTCTGAGGGGGCAGGCATGGGCAGGCATTCTTGGGGCAGGGTGGGGGAGGACAAGAGTATTTTTTCTTGGTGTAACTATAAATTCAGAATCTATCCTGCAGCCCAACCCTCCTGTGTATAGAGATATAAATAGAGGGAAAGATATAAGAACTACATTTGCTAATGACATAGTTTTAACCCAAATGTTATTTATCTCCAAGCCATCCTAACCCGTCCTCTGTGAAGAGCAAGTTATTTCTTTTTCTTCTCCACTTTTTGGCTTCTGACCAAAAACCATATCCTGCCTCTCCCCAGAGCGAGAGGGAAGGCGCTGAGGGCGCCCAGGACTGCCCTTCCTGGAGGCCAGAGCTGGGGAGAGGGGACCCCTAGACTCTCAGTTTGTACATTTTCCATTTTGGAATTTTCAGTTTAAATTACAAAACTTAATTTCTCCCCAGTTTTTATATATATATATATTTTTAGAGTTGAGTTTTTATTTATTAAAAAAGCCCAGCCCTGCAGAAGCTCGGGTACCCTTGGATGGTGTGTCCTCAGTCAGGTGATTTTGGGCCTGAGTGGGGCAACCTTAGCCACAGACTTGCTCTGACGCATGGACTGAAGAGGTGACAACTGTGTGAATAAAGTACATATGGAACCTTGGGAGCCATGCTCGCTGATGTTCCTGAGGGCGACTGTGGAGGTATGGCCAGCCAGTTGTTGGTAAGGGCCTCTGGATGGACAGGCCAGGGAAAAATGGGGGAAGCAGCAAGTTGGGCGGGTGTGGGGAAAGCAAGGCTGCTGGGGAGGGGCTACGCCAGGAAGGAGACTGATTCTGGGCCCCCTATGGTCACTGGAGCAATGAACTTGACTACAAAAACCAGGATTACCCCAGGGGTTGGGCCTTTCCTGATCCGCCCTCTCCCAACTCTGCACAGGCTTCTGGACAGTGTTGGTTCAATTCTAATTCAGCACCTGCTGCCCGGGGCTGGCTGCCTAGGGAACGGGGAGAAGACAGGCAGGCACATGCGGGCCCGCCTGCACCCACCCGCATCTGACCAGAGGGCGGGCTGCCCGCTAGGTCCAGAAAAGCAAGTGTCCGGGCCGCCCGGAGTCCGGCACGCGGGAGCCGCGGACCAAGTGACTGCCGCCGCCGCCTGCCCCGGAACCCGAAGCGCGAGGCCTGGGCCGCGGGGGACGCGTGTTGACGCAGCGCCTCCACCTCCTGACCCTCCGGCTGCTTCCGGCGCGGGAGGAGGATGTGGCCGGTGTGTGTGTGCGGGGCGCTGCGGACCTGGGCCTTGCCCTTGGCGCGGGCCTCGGGGTCGCGGGCCTGCAGTGGGACTGCGGGCGTCGCCTACACGCAGGGCCAGAGCCCCGCGCCCCGCACCCGCGAGTACTTTTACTACGTGGACCACCAGGGCCAGGTGGGCCGGGGCGGGGCGGAGGACCACTGGGGGCGGGCCGGAAAGGCGGGAGGGTCCGTTAGACCAGTGTGAACTGGCTCAGCGCTGGGGAGACTCGCCCTCGGGTCTTAGCTCCGGAGGATAGTCGTCCCTCCCCGCGCCCCCAGCTGCCAGCTCTACCTGTGTCTGCACCCCAGTTCCTTCCCACCTTCAGCCTCCAGTCCTGGGCTGCCCGCCTGCTCTGCAAGCCCGGGCGGGGGCAGGGGGCGGGGGGGCAATGGCCACACCCAGGAGGAAGCCAGCCAGGTAGCCCCGCAGAGAATGCGGCACCCGATTATAAGCTGGAGGTTAAAGACGCGGAAAGGCCGATTCAGTGAACCTGAAGCCGGGCCCGAGTGCGGGCGGGACCGGGGAATGGGAAGGGCCCGGCTCCCTCTGCGCGTTCCTCCGCACACGGTGTGCACAGAGGAGCCAAGGACGCGGACACAGGCACTGCCAGGGCCATAGGGACCTCCCGCCTCCGGCGGGCCGGCCGGGCTCATGGGCACCGCCTGTCCCTCTGTCTGCAGCTCTTCCTGGATGACTCCAAGATGAAGAACTTCATCACCTGTTTCAAAGGTACCGCTGCGCCCTCCTCTCCCGCCTTCCTCTCCCTCCGGGGAAGGCTTCGGAGGGTCCGCTCCCCAACCCCGCCCGCGGCCGGGGCTGGACATCCGGAGCTCCGCGGTCTGGGGAGGCGCCGGCCCCCGGCGTGGCCCTGGGGCAAGGAGGCCTGGCATGGTGAGCAGCCCGTGCCCTTCGCCTCCCCAGACCTACAGTTCCTGGTCACCTTCTTCTCCCGGCTGAGACCCAACCGCAGCGGGCGCTACGAGGCCGCCTTCCCTTTCCTCTCTCCCTGCGGCAGGGAGCGCAACTTCCTGCGCTGCGAGGACCGGCCCGTGGTCTTCACGCACCTGCTGGCTGCGGGCCCCGGCGCCCCGCGCCTCTCCTACTGCGGCGGCGGCGAGGCGCTGGCGGTGCCCTTCGAGCCCGCGCGCCTGCTGCCGCTGGCCGCCAACGGGCGCCTGTACCACCCGGCCCCCGAGCGCGCGGGGGGCGTCGGCCTGGTGCGCTCGGCCCTGGCCTTCGAGCTCAGCGCCTGCTTCGAGTACCCGCCCGGGGCGGCCGCGGTGCCCTCCCACGTGCACTGGCAGGGCCAGCGCCTCCCCCTCACCATGGACCTGGCCCCGCTGCTGCTCGGCGCCCCCGCGCCCTGAGTGCCGGGCGGGCGGCCGCTGGCCCTGAGCGCGCCTCTCGCCCGCGCCGCTGCGCACGCGCCGCCTGGAGCGCGCGCGGGCCGCGTGCGCGTGCGCGGCGGGGAGCGTCTAGGCCCCGCCCCTCGCGGCGCTGTCCGAGGTGCTGCCATCGCTGGTTCCGGACCGAGTGCCGGGAGGGGCCCGGGCCCTTCCGCTCCCTCCCCATCTAGGGTGTCAGTCTTCTGCTTGTGCCCGCGCTCGCGACGGCTGGCCCGTTCGACCGAACGGGAGGTGCAGGGGCTCCGGTGTGTGCGCGCGACCGGCGCCTACCCCTCCCCCGCCCGGGCTGCGCTGTGGGCTCGGCTGGGGAGCCGCGCCGCGGGAGCGTCAGGTGAGGGGGCGCCCGGAGCAAGGTCAGCGGGCGTGGGGCGGGATGGGGCCGTCTGCTGCGCGCACTGAGGATGTGCGATTGGCTGGACCACGCCCTGCCTGGATCGCTCGGAACAGACCCACGCTTTGGGGAGGCAGGCCACGCCTTGGGGTACTGAGGTGCCTGGGTCGGTTTTGATTCTGCACCTGATGGGGTAGCAGGGCTTCCTCCCACCCCACCCCCCAGCACAGACGGGCGCCCTCGAGGCCGTGTCAGCCTTCTCGAAGCCTATGTGATGCCAGGCCCCTTACCCAGCCAGATTATGGTTTGTCCGCTGAGTAAAAGGACTTGTGGGCGGGCTTCCCAGGCTCCTCCCGCCTGGGCCCTCATCCCTGCCCAGCTGGCCCTGTGATATGGCTCCGCATCTAGGGATGCCCGTATGATCAGCACTGTTCTGAGTCCAGAGGAGGAAGCCGAGAACCTTCTCAGCTGGAGAGGCCGTGCCCCTGGAAGATGGGTGTGGGCAAGCCCTTTTGCTCAAGGAGATGAGTGCCAGGGGCCAAGAGAATTCCCCTGGCCTCTTGGGGTCCGCAAGCATCCTGATACCAGGGAGGGAGCTGCCTCTGCCTGGGCCAAAGCTACTCCATTAAAGCTTTTGCTGTGCCTACTTCATCTCTAGTGACTTTTAAGTAATTACTTTAGGGCAGATTTAAGCCACCAGCAAGGCCACCTAGTTCTTTTCTACAAGACTCCCTCTTGATAGCGGAAAACCTGGTGAACTGGGGTGCTCAGAGCAGGTACCACTTGGTGGGGGGGCACTTGAGGTTGACAGCCAACCCTCAGCCCTGCCACCCTGGTTGGTTTCTCAGCCCAGATCCCCACCTTTAAAACTGGACTCCTTGTGCCTGGAACTAGACCCAGGCCTTCCCGTCTCTTTAGGGTCACAGTTGCATGTGCCTAAATGAACACCACACCACATTCCTTCAGAAAGTCACTTGAAACTACACTAGGAACCAAGTTGGTGGCCCAACCAATCCAGGGCCCCACTGTCCCTCAAAAGAGGCACCTTTTTGGGAGCCAGCATGAAGAACACAGGCCATAGCTTGGGAAATGTTCTTATCATTTGCTTCATAATTCTCATAATTCTACTTTCTAACAAGTTCCCACAGAACAAGCCCTCATTCCAGTAATGTTCTACCCACCCCACTCCTGGGCAGGATAAAGGAGGGCCTGGATTTTTCTGTGGCTCTTGACTCCTCTAAAACTAGTCCTGCCCTGCCTCCCATCAAGTGATCTTATTTGGGGGGTACAAAAGAGACCTCTGCTCTGGGGTCTAGGCCTTACAAGATCTCATGCCAGTCCCGAGAGCAGAGTCCACATGTAAAAGGGTGGTCTTTGCTCCTCCTCTGGCCCAGGCTTGGGGAATGACTCTGGACTTCACCACCCACATGGTCCCTGCCCATATCACCATACCTTATACCAGCCTCTTGCAATGCGGGTCCAGAGAGGCTAGTTGGGAGGGTGTAGAGGGCGGTGCTACCTGGACAGACATGCTCGTGGCTGGGTGGGAGCCTCTATGCCAGGAATGGGGAGAGAAGGGGACAGGGTGGGCTCTCCCCATGTGGCCTGTGTGCAGAGGACATCAGAAATTCAAAATTGGAACCTAACATCCCAAATCCTTGACTGTTTTCATTAAGAAAACCTTTTATCGGTTTCTTAAATTGATTTATAATTTTCCAAACATTAGACATGGTGTGAGCTTCCATCCATGCTTTTCACTGACAAGTGTTAGGGCAAGACCTTGCCAAACTGTTTCAGGAAGTGCTTCCCATCTGGGGCCCCATTGTAGCGAAGTTGGTGAGGAGGCTGCCACTTTGTGGTTGGCCTTGGGAGATGGCCTCCGGGGCCCCGGCACTGCTGCTGCTGTCGCTGCTCTGTCTGCCCAGTCTCCCGCCCGGAGCCACCAGCTGCCCAGCTGCCTGTCGCTGCTACAGCACCACGGTGGAGTGTGGGGCCCTGGGGCTGCACGTGGTCCCGCCAGGAATCCCGCCTGGGACACAGGTGGGAACTGTGTGGGACTGCGGGCGAGGAGGGAAGGGTGTGTGAGCATCCTGGTGGGTAGATGGGGACCTTAGTCGGAGGAATTCTCTCTCAGTGGGGTACTGCCCCCCTCCCTCTGGCCTGCAGACGCTGTTCCTGCAGGATAACAGCATCGAGTGCCTGGAGCTAGGCATCCTGGCGCCCCTTGCCGCCCTTCACAGCCTCTACCTGCACAACAACAGCCTTCGCACCCTGGAGCCAGGCACCTTTCGTGCACAGTCGCGCCTGCTGGAGCTTGCACTCACAGGCAACCAGCTGCGAGGCCTGCACCTGGGGGCTTTTACAGGCCTGGCTCAGCTGCGCATACTCTACCTGGCTGGTAACCAGCTGATGCAGCTGCTGGATTTCACCTTCCTGCATTTGCCGGTGAGGGGTGAGGGGTGAGGGTGAGAGGTGTGGGGGTGGGGGAAGGGCAGGGATCCTCCTGTACTGTCAGTTGCTCTGAGGGGCTGGAGTTGTGAAAGGGACAAAAGTCAACCATCCGCACAACTTGGTGTGCGGATGATCAAATAAATTCTAATCTCACACACACAAACACACACACACACACACACACACACACACACACAAAGTCAACCAGCCTGGTAAGGAAACATGTCTGCTAGAACCCCTTTTCCTGATGATTTGCTGTCCTTGCTTCAGCGACTGCAGGAGCTGCACCTGCAGGAAAACAGCATTAAGCTGCTGGAGGACCAGGCCCTGGCCGGGCTCTCCTCATTGGCACTGCTGGACCTCAGTAGGAACCAGCTGGGCACCATCAGCCATGAGACCCTGAAGCCCCTGGCCAGCCTGCAGGTCCTACGCCTCACAGGTACCTCTTCTGGAGCAGCGGGTCTCATGCAAAGATTGCAAGCCACAGTGCTGGCAGTAGAGAGCAGGCCCAGCTAAGGAGGGCAACCCAATGGAGTGGCCAAGAGCTGTGCACCCCCAGGGCAGCTCTGGAGGGCCACACCACTACTAGCAACCACGGTGAATGCTGCCAGGAATGGGGGTGTTGGTAGGGGCACAGCTCAGATAACTTTTGTAAGGAAGACAGAAAAGTCTCTAAACAAAGTAGACACAGTTGAGGGGCCATCAGAGGGCAGGTAGGTAGAAACTAGAAAGATGAGACCAGGATTGGGGGCATTTCTAGTAGACAACACCTGAGAGACAAGGCTGACGGTGGTGGTGAGATGTCATGTGGACACCAGGATTCCCCTCAAATAGTGGGACTTGTTGCAGAGACTTCAGAGGCACAAGAGACTTCTTACAATAGATATCCTGAACTGAAGGGGCCACACTCTAAGGAGCTTGGGGTCAGCGTAGGGGTAGTAGGGGTCCCTGACTCTGGGAGGTAGTGAAGGGGCTCCTGGTCTGGCCAGTGGAACTCCAACTGCACAGGCTGTGGTCGCAGCTGCCCCTGGGCTGCCTGCTCACCGCTGCTCTGTTCACAGAAAACCCGTGGCGCTGTGACTGCGCGCTGCACTGGCTGGGAGCTTGGCTCAAGGAGGCGGGGCAGAGGTTGCTCAGCTCCAGGGACAGGAAGATCGTGTGCACAGAGCCTCCCCGCCTGGCCCTCCAGAGTCTCCTGGATGTCTCTGGCAGTAGCCTCATCTGCATCCCACCTTCCGTGCAAGTGGAGCCGCTGGAGGTGACAGCCAACCTGGGTGAGAACCTGCGGGTTGCCTGCCAGGCTTCCGGCTACCCGCAGCCCCTGGTAACCTGGAGGAAGGTGGCTGAGCCTCGCGGGGGACAACCGCGGGCCCAGGCCCCGCCAGGAGCCGGGGTGCCAGGCCCAGGCGAGCACGGAGCCTCCGACACGGGCAGCGGCATGCTCTTCCTCACCAACATCACCCCGGCCCACGCCGGCAAGTACGAGTGCGAAGCCTCCAACGCCGGCGGCGTCGCTCGGGTGCCCTTCCGGCTCCGGGTCAACGTGTCCCAGCAGCAGCTGCAACCGCAGCCCCCGCCGGCCGCCGCGGGCCCCGCGCCCCTGCCCGAGGCAAGCAGCATGGCCTTCCGCGCCCTGAGCCTGGCCACGCAGACGGCGATCGCGGCGGCCATCGCGCTCCTGGCGCTGACGGCGCTGCTGCTGGCCGCCCTCATCTGCCGCCGGCGCCGGCGGAGGCGGAAAAAGGCGCCGGGGCCGCCGGGGGAGGGCGCGCTGTTCGCCAACGACTACTCGGACGGGCCCTGCACCTCCGCGCAGCTGGAGGAGCTCCGCGGCGAGCGGGGCCACGAAATGTTCGTCATCGACCGCTCCAAGCCGCTCTTCGCCGAGGACCCGGTCCGGGTGGCCCATGGGGTGGCGCCCGGACCCGCGCAGGGGTTCCCACCGCAGCCGCCCGCCGCCTATGAGCTCCACTGCTGAGGGCGGGCGGCGCGCGCCGATGACGCGAGCCCTGCGGATTGGCCAGTCGGCGGGCCCCGTTCGCGCATGCTCCAGCGCGATCAGTAAAGGGTGGAAGCTGCGCGACGTGAGCCGAGCTGTGTGTGGGGCCTAGGGGCACCGAGTGGGCGGGAGGCCGGGAGTGGGGGAGGATGCGGGCATTCCCCGAGGTCTCCTCGTGCTGTGAATGCCCAGGGGAGGGAGAGCGGACCGCAAGAAGCTGTAACGGGGGCCATACTGGGTGTGGCAGCAGAGCCAGGGACAACTCGCTGACCAGTTAGGACAGAAAAAACAGCCACAAATTTAAGTTCCAAACACACTGCACATTTGTACCGTAATAACTCGGTCTGGTCCCAAAGCACAGCCGATAGTCAGTCTCCTGAGTGCCAGGGCAGAGGACCAACCTCCAGCAGGCATGCCAGTGCCAACTTCAACAAAGGGCAGTCTGCCCTGGAGGAGGGCCTAAGGGAGCCCCCTCTCTCAGCTCAGGCATTCTGAAGACCAAGACCCAGAAAGCAGCCAAGTGCAAACTAATCAAGCAGGGATGGGTAGGGCTAGAATCCAGACCTCAGGCCCAGAGACGGGTAAACAGTCAGGGGGGCAAGTGCAGGGCAGAACTTCGCAGGGTACACCCATGGGGCACAAAAATCAGACACCAGTGCCTTTGTGCCAGGCCTCTAGCAGGGTCTCAGCCAAGGCTGTGCCTACCCAGGAGGGGGAGGGGCCTCCAGCAGCCCTGGACTCTGGCACAGCCTGTTTGTCACCCAGTAGCCCTGAAATCACAAACTGAAGTAGTCTGCAGCCAGGCGACCATAGATGTCCGTGGTCCAGACCACGTGGGCACAGCCCGAAGCTAGCAGCAGCTGGTGCAACTCAGCCTCCACACAAGCAAATTCCTCCTCATTGATGGCGGCCTCCAGTAGGACAGAGGCAGGTGGTGGCCAGGGCAGGCCCTCATAGCAGTCCACAGGGAAGGTGTGCAGCTCAGCCTGTGCCACCGAGTCCCGCAGGAGCTCCTTGAGACCTGCCATGGATAGCGAGTTACCGTAGAGGCCGAGGTAGCGGAGGCTGGCACAGCAGGTCAGCACAGGGAGTGTAGCCAGCAGCTGGGTATCAGCAAGCTGGCATTCGGTCAGCTCGAGGTGCAGCAGTGTGGCCGCTGCCGCCTGCAGCAGCCCCTGGAAAGGCTCCAGCTGGCTGCCAGACAGGTCGTTGCCACACAGGTCCAGCTTCTTGAGGTGGACAGCGTGGGGGCTGCGTGCCAGGAAGCGCAGATCCTCCGGCAGCAGAGCACAGAAGGCCAGCTCCAGACTCTCCAGGGGGCTCTGCAGAGTGCTGCAGGTAAAGCAAGGGTCACGAACAGGCAGGGGAGGGTTCTGGGGAGGGGAGAGGCAGAACAGTAGGGCCCACTGACCTGAGCAGCTGGTCCAGCCGCCCTGAGAGGAGAGAGGAGCCCATGCTGAGTGGAGTATGGAACTAGGGAGTGGCCATTGCTAGGCACTGAGTGGCCCATCTGGGCCAGGAAGTATCGGAAGTTGTCCTCACCATCCACGGAGGGCTGCCGTGAGTCCCCGTGTACATAGTGCAGCCGAAGGCTGGCCAAACACTGGAAGTGGGCCACATGTGGGATGATGACAGACAGGCCGCGCAGGCCCAGGTTGTTGAAGCGCAGGTCCACACAGCGCAGGCAGCCTGCATCCAGGAGCTGCAGCAGAGCCACCGTGTTCCGCATGGGCAGGTCCTCAGCCCGCAGGTCCCGGCAGCAGAGCCGCAGCGGGCTGCCTGCGCTGCTTCGGAGGGCCTCCCGCAGGAACGCATAGGAGGCTGGTTCACCCGAAGGTCCACGCACACCTCCACAGGAGCAGGGGTCAGCCCGGGCTCCACGGTCCCACCCTGCTGCCGTGCCACGCACGTGCGGGCCACGGCTGCCGTGCAGTCCCACATGCTCATGGTGCCGGGGTCCCGCTCCACACCGTCGTCCAGGAGGCCCGTCATGTCCAGCAACCGCAGTGCGTGCTTCCTGGGAGCACAAGCGGGCGGAGACAGGTGGTAAGAGGGAGACCGGCACCCAATCCCAGCCACCTTGGGACAGAAGCAACACACCTATATCTGCACTGAGCTCTTAGCGCCAGCCTGAATCCTCTCTGGGGACCCTCTCTGCACACCCCACGCCCTCGGGTGAGCCCATCCGTACCTGCAAAAGGACCGTGTGCCAGCCTCGGCCTCCGGGGTGTGGAGCCGGGCTGTGAGCCCCCGGGTCACCGCCTGCACACTCTCTGTGCTGGGCCGCTCCCACAGCAGGGCCCGGTTGCAGTGGGCGCACTCCTGCAGCAGCTGCTGGAAGCTGAGCAGGGGGAAGGGCCACGTGTGCACCAGCTCGCGCAGCACCACGGTCTCCTTGTCCATGAAGGCCACCTTGAACAGCAGGGGGAAGAGCTCGCGTGGGAACAGGGGCAGAGCCTGGCAGGCCTCGGGCTGACACTGGAGCACCTGCCGTGTGCTCAGGAACACGAGCGTGTGCATGGCGCCGGGCCAGGTGGGAGGCTACCTGCAGGGAAGGGACCTTCAGTGGGGAGGACAGACCCCAGGCTACCCCCGGCCACAGACTCCTTCACACACTAGTAGCAGGAAAGCCCAGCACGGTGCCTGCCAGTCTATGGTCTGTGGGACCCCAACTCTGAAGAGTAAGTGCTAGGTGCCTAGCAATGGCCACTCCGTAGTTCCATACTCCAGAAGCCTGGGGGCTTGTTCAGGAAAACAAAGCCGCCAAGCAGCAGGCAATAACATGGCTCCAGAGAGGACCTGCCCACCTGGTGTGCTTTTGATAGCTGCTGCCAGCAGCCTCCCCACCCCCACCCCCACTTCAGGCCTCTGAAATTACAGTACAAAGCAACTTATTAGAGAGCCTCCTTCAAAAATAAACTACAGTCCTGGCCCCGCCCCCTGGGGAGGAGGGGCTGGAAGCTGCATCGCAGTTCCCTGCAGTGCTCTCCTCCAAGACTAGTGGAGGCTGACCCAGGAGAGCACAGCAGCAGAGAGGAGCTGGAAGCAACCGTGCTCAATAAACACCGGGGCAAGTATAAAGGGCCGGGGCCTAGGAAACAGAACCCAGACGGCCTGAGTAACCCAAACCCTCGACATGACCCTTAGTCCTAACTTGTATATCCAGACTTGGAAACTCTTGGAAAGCAACCCTCACCCACCGAGGGCCTTCTCAGCGGCCTGAACATCTCCCTCCTCCTGAAGAACCAGTCAAGAAGCCAAGGTTCAAACCATCCATTCAGGAGGCTCCAGGCTAGGAACTGCTTCAATAGCGAGAGGCCGCTGCCAAAGGGGCATTGCAGTTAGAGAGGCACAGAACCCGGGCCAGTTCTGCTGCTGAATCAGAGCACCTCGTCCCGCAAGCTGCCTCCCGGTCACAGGAAGCAGGACGTGAGGACCAAGGACTAGGCCTCCCCGGCTGGTGCTGCATCCTGGGCGACGGGCCCGGAAGGGGCCTCTGGCCCCAGACCTCACCGAACCCAAGACCTCAGGACAGCGGTTCCGGAGAAGCCCTGACGCCAAGCCTCGATCGCGCTCTGCCCGCGGACACATCGCATACCTCGCCGAGAAAGGGCAGACCAGCGAGCACCTGTCACGAGAGGAAACGAAGGCAGCCCGTGCGGTCGCCGGGAGCGGAGCTCAGTGCCCGGCGTTTCCCGAAAGCGCCCCCGCACCGCCTCCCGGCTTCGGGGCGGCGCTCGCCCAGACCCCTCCTCCTCCCGGCGCGGCGCCCCAGGGCCAGAGCCGTCCCCGCCCGCCCCGCAGCCCCGCAGCCCCACCACCCGAGTAGAGTTCACCGGCCCGCAGCAGCATCCGCCGCCGTCAGCTCCGCCCCGCGCCCCGCCCTGCGCGCCCCGATGACGTAGCCTCCCCCCATTGGCCGTCGCTCCAGGAACCCGGGGATTGGCTGCCCCAGCTTCGCGTTGGCTAAAACGCCCCGCCCCCGACCGGGCCGAGTCCCCATTGGCTGTCGGCCGGCGGCGTCCTAAAGGCGGGAGAAGCGGGGCGCGGGGCGCGGGGCCGGCGCGCATGGAGCGGCTGCGGGACGTGCGGGCGCAGCTGCTGGCGTGGGAACGCGCGTTCCGTCGGCAGCGCGGGCGGCGGCCGGTGCAGGTACGGGCTGCCCGGGGCGGGAGGCTGCCCGGGGCGGGAGGCTGCCCGGGGCGGCCCCAGCTGACGCGCTTCCTTCGCAGGAGGACGTGGAAGCGGCGCCCGAGGAAACCCGCGGTGAGCGCCGGGCGGCGGGGTCACCGGGTGGAGGCACGGGGGTGAGGGAGGCGAACGGGAACCGCTGAGCCCTGACCTCTAACTCCGGACCCGCCCCCAGCGCTCTACCGGGAGTACCGCTCCCTGAAGGAGACCTTGCGTCCGGCCAGCGGCGCTGGACCCAGCGTCCACGCGCAGGCGCTTCCGGAGGCGGCCGAGGAGGTACCGGGGCCCCGTTCCCGAGCTTCCCGGCGTAGCTTTCTGTGCGGCGAGGACTTTCGGGAGCTCCGCGGGGCACAGAATTTGGGGGAAGGGCTGGACGGGGTGGAGGGTCCGCCCCCTCCAGGGGTCAGAGAGACTGGGCCTGGAGACACCTCTTTCCCCCACATCAGCCTTGCCAACCCCTCTGTCTCCTGCAGGTGCCCGAGCCCAGCTGCTGGGGATCCCACCTGAATCGGGCTGTAACCCGGGGTCTCCCTCCTGCTGCAGGGCGGAGCCCTCGCGGGTCTGTGCCTGACTATGGGGAGAGGCTCAAGGCAAACCTGAAGGATGCTCTGCAGGTGAGCACAGGGCTACGGAGCCGTCCACCTTGGTCCAGCACTGCCCTCTGCCCAGGGGCGGGATGAGCAGACACCCCGCCCTCCACAGGCGCCCCTGCTCACAAACAGGGCGCACACCTCCCGCAGTAAACAGGCCTCCGCTTCTGAAAGGCCTGCTCCCAGCTTCCTTCCCGTCCCAGTCACACTGAGGGGCTGGGTGGGGACTCGGGCAGGTTGCAGGATCTTTGGCAGCCCAATGCCTGCTTGTCTGTCCTCCCCTTTCCAGGCCGGGCCAGCTCTGCGCCGAATACCCCGACCTCTGCAAAGACCCCCACCCGAGGTGCCTTCCCCGGGGCTGCCAGCTGCAGGGGCTTCCCCCTTGTCTCCTGAAGAAGCCAGTGAGGTGCTGCCCCAGCTCCCCCGGCCCCAGCCAAGACCAGGCCGGCTCCAGCAGCTGCAGGAGTCCCTGAGCCTGCGGCTGAGCTCCCTGGATCCCGGCTGGATACAGAGGTGTCACAATGAGGCCCAAGGTTTTGTGGGGACTCCTGAGGCCTGCCATCCTGCCCTGGGTACAGAGGAGCCACAACCCCCGATGTCAGGTGTTCCCCCTGATCCTGGCCCCAGCCGGGGCCCTGAGGCACCTTTTCTGGGCTCAGAGGCTCCAGCTCTGAAGGTACTTGGGGTCAGTGCAAGGAGCCCCCTCCTGGGCAGCAGCCAAGGCAAGAAGCGGAGACAAAGTGGGGAGCCAAACGGGACTGCTACACAGGCCCAGCAGCACAGCAGCCAAGAAGGCTCCCCGCCAGAGGGAGCTGGGGCTGCACTGCATGCAAGAGAAGACTGTCCAGGGGAGCCCATGCCGGCGCAGCCCCTCCCCGGACCCTCAGCCCCCAGGTAACACCGTTCAGCCTCCCAGCAGATCCCCTGGAATCAGGCCAAGGTGGGGACGCCATGGGGAAGACACGCCTGTGTGTCCCTGCTAGGCCAGCTGTGCGGGACGGGGGCAATTACGTTCGGCTCAACCTGAAGCAGAAGCGCTATGTCCGGGGCCCGGCCCTACGGGGCAGACTCCTCCGAAGGCAGGTGAGGTGGTGGCAGGCACTTCCCTCCCCCCTCCCGCCTCCCCCATGTGACCCTCGGACCCTCCATCGTGCGCGCCCTCCCCCAGGTGTGGAAACAGAAATGGAGGAAGAAGGCGGAATGTTTCGGGGGTGGGCAGTTCCAGGCCCCAGTCAAGGATTCTTGCTTCCGGTGTGGGCAGCTCGGCCACTGGGCATCCCAGTGCCCCAAATCAGGTGAGCTTTCTGTGTCGTGTGTTGGGCCAACACTGCTTGGAGAGGGCATTGTGCTCTTTGGGGTCTGACTGAAGCAAAAAGCCCGCTTTACTCCGTGCCCCAGGCCCAAAACCTACCCGGGTTCCGGAGAAAGAGGATGGTGAGGATGAAGAGGACATGCCCACGTTGCCCACGTTGGAGGCAGTGACTCAGAGGACACATACTGCCTGCGGCCAGCTCCTTGGTGAGTGGAAGTCGCCTTCCTGCTAGAAAGACGCCAGACCAGTCTGGAGTTCCCACAAAACCCTCTCCTGTCCACCCCCCGCAGGCGAGGAAGATACGGGTCCTGCTGGGTCTGAGTTGCTAGTGCCCACGGAGGCACCGGTGCCTGGGGCACCCTGCCCATCCCCAGCTGTGCCACCACTCTACCTGCCAGGTCCCTTGGGGCAGGTGGCAGGTAAGCAGAAGCCAACCAGCCTAGGACCTTTACCCAAAGGTGGGGGCGCCTCGGCCATGCTGACCCGACACCTGTGTCCACAGAGACGCCGGTTGAGGTGCTGCAGGCCCTGGAGCAGCTGGGGCACCGAGCCTTCCGCCCTGGGCAGGAGCATGCAGTTATGCGGATCCTGTCTGGTGAGCATGGCGGCTGTGGGGAGTGATGGGGCCGAGGCCAGGCCGCAGAGCAGCTCTGCTGATGTGGCTCCCATCAGGCATGTCCACTCTGCTGGTGCTGCCCACCGGCGCCGGCAAGTCCCTGTGCTACCAGCTCCCTGCGCTGCTCTACGCCCGGCGAAGCCCCTGTCTCACGCTGGTCATCTCTCCTCTCCTGTCCCTCATGGACGACCAGGTGTGCGCACCAGGCCCTCCGGTGTGGGTGGAGGGCCAGCACCGGCACCCCAGGCTCTGCTGTCCCTTTGGGCTGCTGCTGCTGCTGACCCCACCAGCGTCCTGGAGCCGTGGGGGCCCCGACAGTTCTCGGTCCCCCCCTCTGTCCACAGCCCTCAGCCTGGAAGTGGCCTAAGGGCAGCAGGGACAGGGCTGGCCAGATCCTCCCCTAAAAGGAGACGTCCCCATGAGGCCTGTCTGTTCCCAGTGCCTGAGCCCAGGCCCGGCGGCAGCTCTCAACTCTTGGTTCCAGGGTCGGGTGTTTCCTCCTCATAAGACCTGGGGTGGATACAGCAGTTGCTATTGAGTTGAACGACTTGAAGGAGAGGCCTGGGCAGGGGGGGAAAGGGGGCTCTGTGTGGCCCTCCAACAGACTGGGTGCGGTGTCTGCAGGTGTCTGGCCTGCCCCGAGGCCTGAAGGCGGCTTGCGTACACTCGGGCATGACAAGGAAGCAGCGGGACTCAGCCCTGCAGAAGGTGAGGGGCCTCCCAGAGCAAGACCCTCGGGGGCCACAGGCAGGGCCCAGGGCAGTGGTCCTGACCTTGCTGTTCACAGGCTCGGGCAGGCCAGGTCCACGTGCTGATGTTGTCGCCCGAGGCGTTGGTTGGAGCTGGGACTGGGAGCCCTGCCTGCCTCACTCAGCTGCCCCCAGTGGCCTTTGTCTGTGTAGACGAAGCCCACTGCCTCTCTCAGTGGTCCCACAACTTCAGACCCTGCTATCTCCGTGTCTGCAAGGTGAGCCTTGTCCTGAAAGCAGGTGAGTAGGTTGGGTGGGGGTGCCAGTGGGCATCCTCACCACCCCACTCCGCACAGGTGCTGCGGGAATGCCTGGGTGTGCGCTGCTTCCTGGGCCTCACGGCCACGGCCACACGCAGCACCACCCTCGATGTGGCCGAGCATCTGGGCATAGCCAAGGAGGCTGTCCTCAGGGGACTGGTCACCGTCCCTGCCAACCTGCACCTGTCTGTGTCCATAGACAGGGACCCCGACCAGGTAGGTGTGCACAAACAGGGAGAGGCCTCGCCTCCCGGCCGCCCACACTGACCACTGTCCCTCGCCAGGCCCTGGTGACTCTGCTGCAGGGTGACCGCTTCCGCACCCTGGACTCCATCATCGTCTACTGCAACAGGCGCGAGGACACCGAGCGTGTCTCCGCCCTGCTGCGCACCTGTTTGCCTGGGACCAGGGCTCCGGGGCCTGGAGGTGAGGCTGGGCCGGGCTGGGCCTCAGACCTTCCCATGCATACAACCCACCAACCGTCTGTCTTTCCTGCAGGCCGGGCCCCGGAGGCTGTGGCTGAAGCCTACCATGCGGGCATGTGCAGCCGGGAGCGGCGGCGGGTGCAGCGGGCCTTCATGGAGGGCCAGCTGCGGGTGGTGGTGGCCACAGTGGCCTTTGGGATGGGCTTGGACCGGCCAGATGTGCGGGCTGTTCTGCACCTGGGGCTGCCCCCGAGTTTTGAGAGCTACATTCAGGCCGTGGGCCGGGCTGGGCGTGATGGGCAGCCCGCACACTGCCACCTCTTCCTGCAGCCCCAGGTTGGTGCCCACCAGCTCGAACTCACCCCCCCCCCCCGGCCGTGGCCACGTGCTCACAGCCTTCCTGTGCAGGGCGAGGACCTTCGGGAGCTGCGCAGACACGTGCATGCCAACGCCATCGACTTCCTCGCTGTGAAGAAGCTGGTGCAGCGGGCCTTCCCGCCCTGTGCCTGCGCCCAACGGCTGTCCGAGCAGGAGGGCGGCTCCTCCGAGCAGCCCAGCTGTGAGCAAACAGCCCGGTGCCCAGGCCACAAGCGGGCACTCCCAGTGCAGCCGACAGTGCAGGCTCTGGACCTGCCTGAGGAGGGTGAGGACCTGGGGCAGGTGTGGAGGGGCATCTCACAGGCCATGTCTTCTAAGCCCTGCTCTTCCCCCAGTCATTGAGACTCTGCTGTGCTACTTGGAGCTGCACCCACGGCGCTGGCTGGAGCTGCTGGCACCCACCTACACTCGCTGCTGCGTGCGATGCCCTGGGGGCCCCACCCAGCTCCAGGCCCTGGCCCGCAGGTGAGCACACCTCCTATCCCAGAATGGTGACAGGGACTGAGGACTTGGGCTACCACTCACTCTCCCCTTCCCCTGGCATAGGTGTGTCCCCCTGGCTGCATGCTTGGCCAGGCAGCTGCCTGAGAACACAGGTGGGGGGAGTGGCACTGTGGAGTTTGACATGCTGGAGCTGGTCGACTCCATGGGCTGGGAGCTGGCCCCCGTGCGGAAGGCCCTCCGCCAACTGCAGTGGGACCCGGAGCCCAGGAAAGGTGCGCCCCCACCCCTGGCCCTGCAAGCCACCTGCCCACCAACCTGCCCACCTGACACGCTCTTTGGCAGGTGTGGCTCGGGGCACAGGGGTGCTGGTGGAGTTCAGCGAGCTGGCCTTCTACCTGCACAGCCCTGGGGACCTGACCGCCCAGGAAAAGGACCAGATCTGTGGCTTCCTTCATGACCGAGTGCAGGCCAGAGAGCGGGAGGCCCTGGCCCACCTGCGCCTTATGTTCCAGGCCTTTCACAGGTGCAGGGGCGGGTGGGCAGAGGGAGGCTTCAACCCCTGCCCCAGGGGTGGCTCTGACGAGCTCATCCCACCCCAGCGTAGCCTTCCCCAGCTGCGGGCCCTGCTTGGAGCAGCCGGACGATGACCGCAGCTCCAGGCTCAAGGCCCTGCTCACCCACTACCTGGAGGAAGGGGGTCCAGTGGCTGAGAAGGAAGCACAGGGCCCAGAGCCGGGACAGGCCGAGGTGAGTGCTGGTCCCTCCCAGGCCCGGGGCAAGGCCGGGCAGCCCAGCGTCGCGTGCACGTCTCCCGCCCTGCCCCTGCGTGGAGCTTGTGGTCTGGAAGCTCAGGTTACGCTGATGCCCCCACCTCAGCTCCAGGACTGGGAGGACCAGGTCCGCAGGGACGTCCGCCACTTCCTGTCCTCGTGGCCAGAGCAGCAGTTCTCGGGCAGGGCTGTGGCCCGCATCTTCCACGGCATCGGTGAGGGCCTGGGCAGCTTAGCCCCGCCTGATGGGCTGGGGGCTGGCCCAGTGGACAGTCCTCAGGACCATGTACCCCATTCAACCACAGGAAGCCCCTGCTTTCCAGCCCAGGTGTATGGACGGGACCGACGCTTCTGGAGGAAGTATCTGCACCTGAGCTTCCACGCCCTGATCAAGCTGGCCACTGAGGAGATCCTGTTGGGCCGCTGACCCCTGGCCACAGGCAGGCCATGTCAGACACGGTGTGAACAGGCACACCGAGTGGCGGGTGCAGGACCCAGGATGAGGGGCCGTCACTGTCTGGGACAGTGACTGACCATCTTGGGCAAAGCCTGCTGCCCGGAATGTGGGCACAAGGAGGCCCCAAAATACAAAACAAAAGATGCTGCAGTTGTTGCCGCACCCTCCTTTTCGGTGGGGCACACGTCGGGGCAGCCTTGGACACCACACATCCCAGACAGACACAAGCAAGCCGGTCACACTTGGCTTTACTGACTAGTCTTAACACCCAGCTCAGGCCAGGGCTGTGGGTGCCAGGCTCAGGTACAGAATGGGTATGGCTGAGAGAGCAAGGAAGAGGGAGAAACAGAGGTGCAGGCCCAGGCTGTCGGCCAGGGCTCCAGCCAGTGTGCCCATGAGCAGCTTCCCCAGCAGCTCCAGTGTGGCCAGGAGGCTGTAGTGTGTGGCCTGGTGGGGAGGGAGGGAGGGAAGGAGGGAGGTGAGGGATTCAGGTTAGGACTGACTTGGCCCTCAGCCCTGCATCCCCTCGGTGTCCCGGCCATGACCCCTCACCTGCAAGGCACTGTTTGCCAGCTGGCTGCAGCACATCATCAGAGTGAAGGTGGCGGTTGTGACCAGGCCCCCCAAGAAGTGCTGCAGGCACAGGCTCAGCAAGACGGCCCCTGGGAAGACCAAGGTCAGCAGAGCCCAGGATGCAGTGTTCTCCCCCCATGCCCAATGCCCAGGCCCTCACCTCTCAGGACTGTGCCAGGGTCCAGCCTGGCCCGCGGGGTGTCCAGGCAGAAGAGCAGAGTGGTCTGGTAGGCAAGGCCCCCGAGACGGAACTGAAGTACTGACCTCAGCAGAGGTGGCAGCTTCCTGGGGTGAGGAGACTGGGCAGGTCAGGAGTTTGGGGAGACCAGGGGTGAGTAGGTGAGTGGGACATGCTGAAGAAGGCTCACCAGCGTCCGGACAGCAGGGCCCCACCCAGGGACGAGCCAGCAATGGAGCAGGCCACGGCGCCCACACTGTTCCACAGCCCCAGCTCCGGGGCAGAGAGGCCTCGGTCCAGCAAGAGGAGTGGGAACAGGCTGCTGGCACCCTGCTCGCCTGTGGGGAGAACATTAGGTGTGCAACCGCCTCCCGGGTCCACCTGGGGCCTTGGTCACGCTCCCCCGCCTGCCCCTACCTGCCTCTGGTGCCACGATGGTGGAAAGGCATTGGCAAGCTCAGGGTCAGCAGGACCCAGGGAGTGTGGCTGGAGCTCAGTGGCACAACATAAAGCTCCACTGCCAGGCGTACCCCAGGAAGAGGATGGCCCTGCAAGTGGTGCCAGGGTTCCTGGGGATCCACCTGGAGGTCCCCACCCCTGCGATTGGCTGACTCAAGCCCTCACTCACCCAGCTTGTAAGTGAGGACAAAGCCAGCGGTCCACAGGGTCCCCGGCACAGCTAGCAAGTCCTGCAGAAGGTGCAGGGTGTGTGGGGGGAGTTCTGAGGGCCGAGGAGGGGGCAATTGTTGCAGGGCTGGTGTGGCCCAAGCCAGGGCAGCAGCCAGCCAGTAGGTGGCAGCGAGGAGCAGAAACAGCTGGGGCCAGGAGAGGCTGGGCACCAGGGCAAGCAGTCCACCGCCCGCCAGCACCGACCCCAGCTTGTAGGCAACCACCTGCACGGTGTTGCCAGGCCCCAGCTCCGCCGGTTCCAGGAGCTGCATGGCCAGTGTGTCGAGGGCAACGTCCTGCACAGCTGCACCCAGGTTCAGCAATAGCAGCAGCCCAGCCACGGCAACAGGAAGCTCCGCCTGGCCGCCTTCAGCCGGATGCAGAGCTGCCAGCAGCCCGCACACCAGGCCCAGAGCAGCCGTGCTGAGCGTCAGCCAGGCCCTGGGAGAGCCCCGCGTGCCCACCAGCGGAGCCCACACCAGCTTGAACAGCCAGGGCGCATACAGCACCTTGGTCAGTCCCACGCGAGTCAGGGAGAGGCCGCCCGCTCGCAGCAGCACAGGCAGCAGGCCGGTCTGCAACCCGTAGGGCAGGCCCTGCACCAGGTAGAGGCCGGCCAGCGGCAGCAGCTTCCCACGCATGGCCGGGGCCGAGTTCAAGGCCGGGCCTTGAGCGGGACGGGCAAAACGGCTCCGTGTCTGGTCTGGTCTGGTCAAGGGTCACCCGGCTGCATGGCCTCTGGACTGGGCCGCGCGGGATCAGGGTTAGACTGGCTGGCGTCCCAGCCGCACCGCCGCAGACGGTCCTCCGCGCCCGGGACCCCGATGACCATAGAGTGCCGGCGGGCCAGAGCGGCCGCGTGCGCCGGCGCTCCCGGTGGCCCACGTGGGTACTGCGCCCGGAGTAGAGAGCGGAAATGAGACCCATCGGGTCCTCGGGGTTATCAGGCTCGGCCCGCCGACCTCCGAGCCTAGACCCAAACTCTGCAGAAGTGTTTCCGGGCATCTCCCCAGTGGCCGCAGCCTCTCCAGCACCCCCACGGAGGAGCTGGTTCAAGTTCCGCTGTCCCGCTGCGCTTGCGGTTTCAGCAGCTCCCATGCCCCGCCCACTCCAGCTGGCCCTGCGGGACACGCCCATCCAAGCGGGAGCTAACTGGGGTCTTTTGTGGCCTCCTGCCAGAGCTGCGCGCGTGCGCACACACGCACACACACTCAAACACACACACACACACACACACACACACTCATACACACTCACACACACGCCCCCGTGGGTAAGAGCTGCCTCGGTGTCTGAGCCTAGTCCCACTTGCAGACTCAAATCAAAGGGCTTCCTCAGCTGCTGGGGTCACCACGATTGGGGTTCCTGTCATTTCTACATATTTTGGGGTCCCAAGTTTCCTCTTTAAAATAGGGATTGTGGCCCTGGCCTTGTGGCTCAGTTGGTTGAACGTTGTCCCATGCCCAAGAGGCGGCCAGATTCCCGGTCAGGGCAACGCCTGGTGCAGGCTTTATTGCCAGTAGGAGGCGTGCAGTAGGCAGCCAATCAATGGTCCTCATGGATGTTTCCCTCTCTAAAATTAATTTTTAAAAATATTTTTTAAATGAGTAAATAAAATAGGGACTCCATGCCTACCTCAGTGACACACACAGTGTCTGGCATGCACACAGCAGACATCATCTGCGTGCTCCCTGGCAAGGACACTGAGCTGCCCACCTTTCCGTCCTGGGTCCTCCAGCCCAGCTACCCCGGGCGTCTCCCCAGCATCGCACCTGCCCTCCCGCTTCCCCCTCGGATGCTCCAGCTTAGGTGGGAGGGCCCCCTCCCTGCCTCCCAGGCCCCCAGCCCCAGGGCTGCATGTGCCCTCCGAAGCCACACACATCCACCACGCGCTTCACACACACCCCAGGCTGGGAGCCCCGGTGGCAGCCAGGACACCACGCCTGTCTCTGAGCCCCCGTGCAGAGCCAGACCCGGCCGGGCTGCAATGGCAGGAAGGGCCGCTCATCTGGGAGGACGGCAGGCCAGGCCCGCGCACACAGGCCCAGGAGCGGGGAGGCGCCCACAGACGTGCACACCGGCCAGACGCCAGCTCCCCAGCTTTATTGGAGGCGGCGGAGGCGGCGCCCAGCCCTCAGGCGGCCCCGGAGGACTCAGGAGTACTCGCGGGTGAACTTGGCGTGGAACTGGCTCAGCTTCTCCAGAAGGGGGCGCAGTTTCTCCGCGGCTGGCAGGATGGTCATCCTAAAGGGGAGGAAGGTAAGAGAGGAGCCGGGGCGGCGGGGCCGAGAGGGGGGGCGGCGGGCGGCCTCACCGGAAGTGGTAGGTGCCCTCGCGCTGCCCGAAGCCGCAGCCCGGCACCACGCAGATGCCCGTCTCCTCCAGCAGCCGCAGGCAGAAGAACATGTCGGGGGCCTGACCCAGCTCCTGCGGGGGGAGGGGGAGCAGGGCAGTCAGGCGGGCGTCCCAGGCCGCGCCCTCCCTCCCCGGGGACCGGCTGCCCGCGGGGCCCGCACCTTGGCGCGGCGGACGGCGCGCGGGGGCAGCTGGATGCGCGGGAAGGAGTACATGGCGCCCTGCACCGGGTTGCAGCGGATGCCCGGAGCCTCGTTGAAGACCTGCTCGGTCAGCTTGGCCTTGGCCGCCAGCTGGGCCAGAACCTCCTGCTTCTCCTGCGGAGGGAAGGGCGGCCCGTCAGGTGTGGGTGCAGCGCCCGCACCCGGCCGCCCCCCGCCCGGCCACCTCGCTCACCGCCTGGAACTGCGCGAAGGAGGGGTCCGAGGGCTCGGGCGGGCTGACGACGACGTCCAGCGCCACTTGGCCGGGCAGCGGCGGGCACAGCCGCACGCTCACCAGCTTCTGCATCTGCTGCTGCACCGCGGGGTCCATGTTCACCACCTCCATGTAGCCGCCGCGCAGCCCGCACCTGCAAGGCCGAGGCGCGTCCAGGCGGGGCCGCGGGGGGCCAGCCGGGGTCCGAGAGGCCCCGCCCGGGGCCCGGCCCGCACGCACTCGCCCATGTAGCCCTTGGAGATGGAGTGGAAGGAGGCGAGCTCCTGCTGCGTCGAGTAGGGCGGCCCCATCTCCATGAGCACTTTCTTGAACGAGTGGAACTGCGAGCCCTCGGCGTACACGTTGTCCTGGTACACCTGCGGGCGGGCGGGCGCCGGCGTCAGGGCGGGAGCCCGGGCTGGCCCGCCCCCCCGACCCGGTCCCCAGCCAGCACCCTGCCCCCTGCAGCCAGCACCCCGCCCCCGCCCCCCCGCGCCCCGGCCCGCACCTCGTCCGCCATCAGGAAGAGCCGCTCCTCGAAGGCGAAGCGGATCACGGCCTCGATGCACTCGCGGGTCTGCACCTGGCCTGGGCGCGGGGACACGGCAGGTCCGGGGTCAGCCAGGCGCACCCGGCTCTCGGCCGGGCAGTGGGGTGAGGACGGGCAGCCGGGACCGAAGGGGCCGGAGGCGGGCGGGATGGGTGAGGCAGGGATGGCGGGGGCGGGGGCGGGATGGGCGGCGGCGGAGCGGCGGCGGGCGCACCGGTGGGGTTGCCGGGGTTGATGATGCAGAGCACGCGGGGCAGGCAGTGGCCCCGCGCCTGGCACAGCGCGCGCCGCAGCTCGGCCACGTCCAGCGCCCAGGCGCGGTCCTCGTCCAGGTAATAGTCCACCTGCACGGCGTCCAGCTCGGCCAGCGCCGCCGAGTAGAGCGGGTACTGCGGGATGGGGATGAGCACGCCCGTGCGGCAGCGGCCCTCGCCGGCCACCAGCAGCTTCAGCACCGTCTGCGGGGCGGGAGGCGGCGGTTGGCGGGGCCCGGGTGCCGGGAGGAGCCTGACCCGGGACACAGAACCGCGGCGGCGTCCTGCCGGCCCCCCGCCTACCACGATGGCGTCGCTGGCCCCCGTGGACAGGAAGATGTTATTGGGGTCCGCGGGGATGCCGCCGTCGCGCCGCTGGATGTACTGCGCCACGTGCTCACGGATGGGCTGGATGCCGGAGCTGTTGCTGTAAGCCCCTGGCCGAGGGGGGGGAGGGAAAGGGGAGGGCAGGGAGGCCCGTTAGGTTCGGGCTGCTCCTGGGAAGATCCTCTACTTCCAGAGGGGGGTCCGCCCCGCCCCTCCCGCAGCCACGCCCCTTCCCCGCCGCTCCGCCCCTTTCGCCGTCCCGCCCTGGCACAGCCTCCTCCAGTCCTCCTCCCTGGGGCTGAGTGGGCTCACCTAGGCTGTGGCCCCCGCAAGCCTGTAGGATGCTCCTCGCCTTTCTCTTGGCATCTTCGGGGAAGTCCGGGCTGTTCTGGAGATCCGGGTGGACGCAGAGGGCCAGGACCTGGGAGGAGCGATTGCTGAAGCCAGATTCAGGGCACAGGACACAGGGCACAGGGCACAGGGCATAGGGCACAGGACACAGGGCACAGGGCACAGGGCATAGGGCACAGGGCACAGGGCAGCAGGGCACAGGACACAGGACACAGGGCACAGGGCACAGGCATAGGGCACAGGGCACAGGACACTAGGGCAAGGCAAGGGCACAGGGCACAGGGCACAGGGCATAGGGCACAGGACACAGGACACAGGGCACAGGGCACAGGGCATAGGGCACAGGGCACAGGACACAGGGCACAGGGCACAGGGCATAGGGCACAGGACACAGGACACAGGGCACAGGACACAGGGCACAGGACACAGGGCATAGGGCACAGGGCATAGGGCACAGGACACAGGGCACAGGACACAGGGCATAGGGCACAGGGCACAGGACACAGGGCACAGGGCACAGGACACAGGGCTGGGCTCAGGGCTCAGGACACAGGGCTGGGCTCAGGGCTCAGGACACAGGACACAGGGCTCAGGGCACAGGGCACAGGGCTGACAGGCTCCCCGGGGAGGCTGTCGGGGCAGCACCAGCCTCACCTGGCGCAGGAAGGTGATGGGCTTCTGCCCCATGGCATGTGCGTCCCCGATGTTAGCGCGGATGACCTCCGTGAAGGGCTTCTTCACCCCCTGGAGGATGGAGGCGCCACACTGAGAACGGGCCTCCTCCCTCCCAGCTCCTGTCCCGGGGGCTGCTGGGTGCTGCCCGGAGGGCTGTGGTGGGCCCGGGGCCATACCTGGCTCAGCTCCTGCTCCAGCTCCAGGGCGCGCAGCACGATGGGGCCTCGGACGGCATACTCCACCCGCTTCACACAGGCGTTCATGGTGTCCAGCGTCAGCACCTTTTCCCTCAGCCCGTTCATCGTGGCCTGGTTGTGGCCAACCGTCCTCACTGCCATCAACCTACTACACCCGGGTGGGAGGGAGGCTCAGGAGGTGGCAGGATCCAGACGTAGGAACGAGGGAACCAAGTCCCGGCTCAGCGGGCCAGGGCTGGCAAGGGGGAGGCAGGGTAGGGGCTCCAGGTAAGAAGGGCCCTCTTCTCAACAGCCTGCTGGCCCCACTGGAGGGACAGGAAAGGCTGAAGGCGGAGCGAGGGCCTCTGGGGCCACAGGGCCCCGCCCCACCCATCTGGGCACAGCTCTGCCCCGGGGAGCCACAGGGAGTGGGTGAGGAGGCAGGCGGGGCTTGGGGCTCAGCCCAGAGCCTGCCCTGTCCCCATGACGGGAGCAGGAGACCCACATGGGGGGGAGGGACAGACGGTGCAGGACGCTCTGAGGGACTGGGTCTGGGGGAGGGGAGCTGGGCTGAGTGCCCCAAAGGGGTGGGCAGAGCTAGGCAGGGCTGAATCCAGCGGAGAGAGTGGAGATTTACCCCAGCTGGACGAGGAGGAAGCCCAGCCCCATGGAGTCCCCCATCTTTGCTGGGTCAGCAGCCCTATCTCCCAGGTAACTGAGCCAAGCCTCAGGAATCCTGAGGTGTTGGGGGAGGGGGCAGGCCCTGGGGATTCCATCTGGCCCCTCCCAGGCGGGTGGTCATGGCAGGGTGGGGCTGCAGGGCCGTTCTCAGGCCTTGGGTGCCATCAGCACGGCGAGCCCCTGGCCGTGTTGGGGGAGGCCCATGGACACTCGCCGCCCGGCCCGGGCGCCCTTTCACCAGGCCGGCCGGGCTGCCCTTGGGGCCACCCCACAGGCAGGGTGACCTCAGCTCTACTTCCCGCGGCTGCTAATTGGTGGAGAGCTGGGAGTGAGCAGTGATAGGCCCTCAGAGCCCCACCCCACAGGCCCTGCCCAGGGTGGCCACCCCAGCTATGGCATCTGAGGCCGAGCCAGGGACTGAGCTGAGGGTCAGGGAGCCTGCATCCGTGCTGTCCCGTGGGCGGCTGGTCAGGCCGGAGGGGAGCCCAGCGGTTCGGCTTCGCTGCCTGGAGGACAGAGGGGCCCGGGCAGGCACCCGCCTCACTCTCACCTCACACCTTCTGCTCCACTGCCACTCCGCTGCCTCTTCAGCCTTCCTGTGAGCAGGTCTGTCCCTCCGGCCCCCAGGCCAGAGTGCAGGCTAATATGGGCCCAGCCCCAGGCGGAGCCAGCCCCTCCCACCCGGCAGCTCGGTGGCAGGTGGACTTGGGCAGAGCACCAGCCCCATTACATTTAACCAGCAGCTCACACCTGCCCCTCCCCCAGGTGCGACCCTCCCACCACAAGGCTCAGGGGAGGGCTGACCAGGCCGGTGCCCAGCGAGGAGGGGAAGGCGTCCTGAGCCCATGCCACCCAGCACGGTGGCCATGCAGAACCTCCCTCCATGGACAGGAGCCGGCAGTCCCTCGGCCCTCCCACGCGAGGCCCCTAAGGGGCCCCTGTCACCCCGACACATGGCACCCAGCCAGCTCAGAGCTTGAGTGGCCAACTGCTGGCCCCCTTTGCCAGCCCAGGGAAAATCTGGCAGCGAGGCCCCAGGAGCGGGCTGCAGGCCAAGAATGGGGGACCTGCCCCAGGTTTCTGACACTAGCCAAGTATGTCTTGGCCCCTCCCTCACCAAACCAGGATCTCTGCTCCCCTGGCACGCATCCCTGTCCCCAGGGGGGGTCCTTCCGCAGCTCCTTTAGGACAACAAAGAGTTACAGAGGAGCCGCCAGGAGCCAGGGAAGGCAGGGCAAGGCGAGGGCCAGGCTTCCTGCCCGGCATCTGTGGGCCTCACTCCCACATGGGCTGGGCCGCCACCAGCGAGCCCTAGCGTGCACGCACAGGCCCGCAGGCGCACAGGGACGGCGCACTCAGGCCGGCGCACGCACAGCAGCTCCCAGGCGGACGGTGGCCCAGCAGAGACACAAGGCAGGTGGCAGGGGGCTCTTTATTGAGAGTCACAGGATGAAACAAGGTCTCTGTAGCCAGGTGCCCCCAGGTATGGCTTCTGCCTGAGGAGCTGGGGTCCCCGGCGGCTGGCACGTGTCCGGCTCCCCAGCAAAAGGCCCGAGGAGCTCCGCGGGGCCCGGCAGCAGCCTCCGCCCCGAGCGCCAGCCCCTCACATGAGCCGACAGCAGGGCCTCTTCTCCACGGGGGCCTCCTCGGAGGGGGCTGTGAGCTTGAGCAGGGGCGGGTCCCCACCGGCCCCGGAGCCACACGCGGGCCGGGGGGCCTCGGTGTCCGCGGGCAGACCGGGCCCGGGGGCCTCGGGCCCGCGCTGCAGCTTAGCGGCCGCTCGCTGGCGCTTGAGCTCCGCCAGGGTGTGGTGGGCCTTGGCGCGGCCCAGGCTGCGGCCTTGGCTGTCGGGGGCCACGCTCTCCAGGGGGTTCAGCTGGTAGGAGACGCTCCGGTCGAGCCGCTTGGAGTACAGGTGCCGTCCCGGGGTGCCCCCGACGCGGCCGTTGTGTGGCCTGGACGCTTCGGGGTCCTCCTCCTGCAGGGGGAGCACAGGCCCCGAGGCCGTTCAGGGCACCCTGTCTGGCTCCCCTGGACCTGGGCCCACCGCCGTGCGGCGAAGCAGGGGCACGGGGGCGGGGCACCAGCGGGTCTGGGCCGCAGGGTCACTGATCCACTGGCTCCCAGGTCAAGGCTGCTCCGCAGCCAGGGGCGGGGCTCACCTCGGGGGGCGGTGGCCCGAGCTCCGTGTCTGTCTGGCCGTCCTCATCCTCCTCTGGCGGCTCCGGACTGGTGGGCGGTGGCTGTTGCCACACAATGGCCTCCTGGGCATGCTCCTTGCGGTACAGGCTGGTGCGCTGGGTCAGGCTCACCCGCCGCACCACCTTCCTGGGGCAGAGCAGGGTGAGGCTGGGGAGGACGCTTCCCTCCCCGTGGACTCTGCCCAGGCTCCAGCTGGCACCGTGGCCTGCCATTGCCGTCAGAGGGGCAAAGGCCGGGCACGGCCAGAGGGCGGGGCGGGCGGGCGGGCGCAGTGCTCACCCCCGGCTGCCGGCGCTGGAGGTCCGGCGACGCAGCAGAGAGCGCTGGCGACCTTGGCCCCGCAGGAGCGCGTCCTGCTTGTGCTTCAGCTCCAGCAGCTTGGCCCGCACCTCCTCGTCCCCGCACACGTCTGCGGAGGAGCGGGCAGCCGTCAAGGGCGCCCTCCCTCTGCTCCCCGGCACCCCGAGGACATGGCCCCAGCTCACCAAGAGGCGTCTCTTCCATCAGGGACTTTCCATTGAGGTCGGCGCCGTGTGCCACCAGCAGCTCCACCAGGTGCACCTGCGGCCGGCGGGCCAGGCTGCTGAGCTCGAGCGGGAGCCCCTCAGCGCCCGCCGCCCGCCGCCCGCCGCCCCGGCCGCTCACCTGGCCCCAGTATGCCGCGGCATGCAGCGGCTCCCAGCCGTCCTGGTCCTTGGCGCCCAGGCTGGCCCGGTGCTCCAGCAGCAGGGCCGCTGCCTCGCTGAACCCGTTGGCGGCGGCGATGTGTAGCTAGGCAAACACCCCTCCTGAGTCCTGGCCACGCCTGAGGCCCCCACCGCCCCCTGCGTTCCCCGCCGGCCTCACCAGCGTGGCCCCGTGGTCCCCAGGGGCGTCCAGGTCGGCCCCCGTCTGCAGGAGGCCCCGGATGTCCTCCAGCATGTGCAGCTCCGGCAAGGCCCGGGCCTCCTCGATGCTGTCCTGGGTGATGCCTGCGGGGCAACAGGCTCAGAGCCAGCACCAAGGGCCCCACCGGCAGCAGGTGGGATCACACTCACCCCGGTTGGCCATGGCCGTCTCAAGGCAGTCCAGCGTCTGCTCATCCTCACAGAGGTCGTAGGGCATGTTTCCATCGCTGTTGACTGCCAAGAGGTCGGCACCCCTGCAGGGAAGATGGACAGGGTGCTGGCCACAGGGCCCCTCACCTTCTCCCTACAAGGGAAGCCCCAGGCCTCACTCAGAGGTCCCTCTTCTGCCAAAGCCTCAGCCTAGGGCTGCCTCTGGGGCAGTGGGGCCGATAGTGAGGAGGCCCAGGCCCCAGATGCTGCTGGGAGAGGCTGCCCTGGCCTGCTGGAGAGGAGAGGGGTTCAGTACTGCCCCTCTCTTGCACATACCATCAATGAACGGGCTGCTCCACAAACAGTCTGAGCAGCTAACCATCCATATCCTACTAGAGGGGTCAGGGTCGAGGAGCTGTGTGCGGGGGAGGGAGGACCACTGGATCCGGTGAAGCTGACCATCGGCATGATCACTCCTCATGGTTGAGGCCTCACCTGGTCCAGTTCCTCTCTCTTTTTGCCCATTTTACCCTCATCACTGACCACAATGGTATTCTCTGTACAGAGCCTGGGGGCCCAGGAGGCCAGTGCTGGAGGTCAAGGCTTGCCCTCAAGGAGTTCTTGAATCCATGACAGTCCTTGGCAGGACACCCAAGTAAGCAGCCAGGCGGCCGACAACACCCTGTCCGGAGTGCGCGTGGCCCCAGCTCTCCCCGCCAGGACACGGGCGGGAAGCAAAGGCCAATGGGAGCAAGAGGCGAGGGCGTACTTCCTCCAGGCAAGGTGCCGGGCTGTGTCTCGGGACCAACTTCCCGCTGCCCAGCCGTGGCCCCTCCCTGACACAGATGCCCACTCTGCTCCCAGCCACAGCACAGCAGCCAGCCAGGTGACCTCGGGCAGGGCCGCCCAGGGCGGAGCAGGCCTGTGGCAGGATCTCCATCCTGCCCGAGCCCCCCTCGGGCCCTACCGGGCGGTGAGCAGCTCCACCAGGTGCAGGTGGCCGCAGGTGGCCGCAGCGTGCAGGGGGGTCCAGCTCTCACTGTCGCGGGCGTTGACTGTGGCCCCGGCCTCAAGCAGCTGCTGCACCATTTCCCGGAAGTCATCGATGCAGCTCTGCAAACCAGGCGGCCTGAGCACCGGGCCGGCCCCTCCACACCGGCCCCGGCCCCGGCCGGCTAGCCCTCCGGCCCCAGCAGCGCTCACCTGGTGCAGGGCCGTCAGACCGTCCTCATTGGCCAGGTCCGGGCTGACCCCACTCTGAAGGAACTGGCGGACTGCAAGAAGGGGGGGGCTCAGGCAGGAATGGAGATCCTGCCACAGGACGGCTCTGTCCTGGGCGGCCCTGCCCCTGAGGTTACCTGGCTGACTGCTGTGCTGTGGCTGGGAGCAGAGAAGGATGAGGACGATGGCGGTACAGGTGGCAGGAGGTTACCTGGCAGCACCCACTCTTCCCAAATCCTGGCACTCCACCCCTCAGACTCCCAGCCGCACCCCCTCCTGGTAGCGAGGTCGCACTGGGCTCCTGATGACCCCACTCTAGCCAGGGTGTTGTGCCCTCCTCCACCCCCTCCCCATGTCTCATGTCTCCCCCAGCCCTCTTGGCCCCCAAAACGCCCATCCCTGGTACCTGCACCTCCCTCTCCCCACTGCGGGCTCCCCCCCCCCCCCCCCGGAGTGTGGGCTGAGTGCCCAGGCCTGCTCCCCAGGGTCTCCCTAGGAGCAGAACTGCCCAGCCCTCACTCCTCTTCAGCAGCCCCACCTTGGGGCCAGGTTCTGGGATCTTTGTGGCCTGGATCTCCCTAGGGGTGCCTGGAGGCAGCACAAGGACGCACACGCTTTCCCACAGTGCCCTGGGCCCTGGGCCACACCCACCGCACCCTGTCCACTTCCCCTCTGCAGCAGAGGCCCCTGCCCTGGAAGGAGGCCGGGGAGGGACGGGGAGCCCGCCCAAAGCTTAGGCCAGGAAGGCCCTGAGGAAAGCCTGCTCCCCACAGGGCTCGAATGAGCACCGTCCAGCCCGGCCTTTTCCTCCTGGGTCCCTAGCCCAGGCCCCAGCAGGAAGACGGGGCCCAGCCCACGGCAGCCACACCCGGGACACCTCTCGGGGCTCCTGGCAGCCTCGTGCCTGCAGCGGGAGTCTGCAGGCTGCCCTGCACCTGCAGCCATAGCTGAGGCAGCTGGGCCGGCCCCCGCCCTAGGGTCAGCCATACTCACCTTCTTCCAGGTCGTTCCGGGCAGCAGCCTCGAGAAGGGTGACGCTGGGAGGGAAGAGCACCCGCTTCTGCAGCCCGCCGCCAGCCGCCGCCTCCGTCCGCAGCCGCTCCCGGGGGCCCTTTCTGCCCTGGGCCTCCTTCTCAGCCTGGGCCCACATCTTCACCTGCTGGGCACGGCGCTTCTGGGCGTGCTTCAGCCGCTCCTGCGTGCTCATCCTGCCCACCGCGGGCATCTCTGCCAGCAGCTCCAGGTGCTCGGCCATGGCGGGGGCTTCCGGCCAGGGGGGTTGCTCGGGGCACCAGACAGGGGAACCAGGGGGCCAGGCTGGGCCTGAGGGGCGGGGCAGCCGGCTGGACTGGGACCCTCGGGGGCATCCCCTCCTCAAGGCTCAGTGCCCTCTGCCCCTGGCAAGGCTGGGTCAGGAGATCCCACTCTGTGACCAGGCTCAGGCAGCCTGAGGGGCACAGGCCCCTGGCAGAAAGGGCAGCGTGGGAGGCGCCAGCAGCCACTTCTCAGGAGCCCTGGCAGCTTGGCTGTTGGAGGGCCAGGCCTCCCCCTCTCCCTCCTGGGGTCAGGGTGCACAGCCTGGAAGCAGAGGACCTGTCTGCCTTAGTCCAGGTTCTGTAGCTCGTCGCCCCGGTAACAAAGTCGCAGCTTCCTGGCGCCTCGCCGAAGGGGAAGGGCGGGCGTGACGGTGGGCAGAGGCCCCTGGGAGCCCCTCTCCTTCCAGGTCTCAGGAGCCCGGGTAGGGCCTGGGAGCAGCCATGGCCTGGCCTCTTCGTCCTCTGCCTCCTCCTGTCTGCCTCCCAGGGTCAGGGCATGGGCACTAACGAGGAGGTGTGGCCGGAGGGCGGGCTCAGCAGCCAGAACAGCCAGGGCAGGGTGTGTGCTTAGAGCCTGGGGGTCCCAGACACAGGGGTGCGGGGGCGCGGAGCAGGTGGGGCAGCCGTCTTCAGGAGGGCAGCCCCCGTGGAGGAGCAGAGCCGAGCAGGAGCCGAGGCCCCACAGCCTGAGGAGGAAGAGGAAGCACAGGGAGGCGGCTCCGGTCGGCTGGCGAGGCTCCCGGCAGCCAGCAGGTGAGCAGGGCCCTGCCCTGTGTGAGGCCCAGCCCGTGCCCACAGGGAGCCCTGCTAGGCTACAGTCCTGGCTGCGGGGAGCCGGGGGCCTACAGCTGGCTCTGCCCCCCTCTAAGTCACACTGTTCAAAACGCTGAGAAGGCCTGGGCCAGCGTCGCTCCGTGGCTGAGCATGGAACTATAAACCAGGAAGTCATGGTTCAGTTCCTGCCAGAGTACATGCCTGGGTTGTGGGCTTCATCCCCAGTAGGGGGTGTGTAGGAGGCCCCCAATGATTCTCTCATCACGGATGCTTCTCTCTCCCCCCCTCTCCCTTCCTCTCTGATAAATACACACTAGAGGCCCGATGCACAAAATCCGTGCAAGGGGCTCGGCCTCGCGGCCCCACCTACTCGTCCTTCGGAAAGACTTTCCGGGAGATGGTTCCGCAGTCCAGTCTAATTAGCATGTTAGCTCTTTATTGCACAGGAGATATATACTTTTTATTTTTATTTTTTAAAGAAAGGGCTGAGGAGGGAGCAGGGGGCTGCCTCCAGGGCCCAGGGACTGCTTTGCTCCAGGTCCCAAGGCTCCAGGTTCCACAACTACGACCTGTCTGCCCCCAGGCTGGGCCAGGCAAGCCTGCCTTCTCCTTGGGCTCTCCAGGAACTGCCCCAGGGCAGGCCCTACCTCCTGGGCCTCAGGCCAAACAAGGCCCCGCCTTACCTGGCCAACACCCTGGCTCCCAGCCCAGCATGGCCTTTTCCTCCTGGGCCTAGCCCAGTCCAGTCAATGCCCAGCCACCTGGGCTGCAAGAAAAGCCCATCACGTGGGCGGGCGGAGTGGCCTCCCAGGGTTGGGATCTATGAAGCCAGGCAGGCAGGCAGCTTGGCGGGGGCACAGCCACAGAGAATCACCGTGGCCTTCCCGCCCACTACCCAGTGTGGTCGCTGGGTGCGGTCACATGACGTGCCTCAGGAGGCCCTGGCTGTCTTCCAGCCAGAAGGTCCCCTTTTCCCCGGCCAGGCCCGAGGCCATCTATTGTAGAAAAAGACCCCTCCTCTGGCCAGACGTGTATTTAGGGCGCCTAGTGAGCACCCCTTCTTTCCGTCCTGGGCCAGATCAAACGAGATCCGGTTCTTCCTGCTCAGGACCTCCAGGAGCTTACCTGTCCAGGCCCCACCTGCTCCGGCCTCTGCGAACCTGGCCTGGGCGGCTTCTGGGGATGGAACTGGGGACTAGCTGGGCCCAGGGAAGCGCTGTCCAGGCAGCACCTCTGCTCTGGGCAGCCGGTGTCCACCTGCCACCTCTGCAGACTCCTGGAGCCAGGGGCAGGTGCAAGCTGTCCAGACTCCCCGTCCCAGCCTGTCCTGCCTTGGCCCTCGGGAAAACAGCTCCCATGAGACAGGCTGGGCCAGGCCCGCAGGTACCGCCAGCTCCAGACCACACCTGAGGCTCAGCAGAGCCTCACACCCACCCCACCCCCGGGAAGACCCCCTTCCCTCCTTTCTGCTAGTTACCTACAGCTCCTCTCATGCCCCTCTCTGCCCAAGAGCTGGCATCCAGACCCCGCTGCCCCTCCTGCAAGGTGGGACCTTTCCCTCTTCCCTCAGCCTGGGCCTGGCAGGGAAATGGACCCCAAGAGCCCATGAGCACGGGTTTGGCCCTCCGTCTCCAGCCAAAGGAAACCCCCCAGCTTCCCAGCAGAGTGGGCCCCAGGTCCCTGCACCAGTCTCCCTTCCCCACGATGCTGCCAACATGAGAGCCACAGCCTCACTTTGTAACGAGATGTAAGGGATGTCATCATTTCACACGAGGAGACTCTGATGCCCACGCCCTGCAGACAACCCCCTCGAGTCGCAGCGAGCTTCCCACAGAACCCAGGCTCTCTGGTTTGTCACGCGAAGGCCGTCTCCGCAAACCCATCACAGAGCAGCCCCCCACCCCCGCCCCGCCGCAGTGGAGGAAAGGGCGCTGGCTGCACTGCACACCTCGTCCCACCCACCCCAGCACCTGGGGCCGCTCACCGGTCCTCTGCCCACAGGTCCTCCCTCTGCGGGCGCCTGCGGGACACCTCCCGCTGGGAGCCCCTGAAGGCAGGCTCAGGGGACTTGGGGCAGCTGGACCTGGGCGTCTACGGTGACTCCAGGGTCACCCCTCCCAGGACCTGACCCCACCCTCCACCCCTGCCTGAGTACCCCTGCCCCTTGCCCCTCGCCTAGCTACGCTCAGCCTCTCTCTCAGCCCCAGCCCAGGAGCAGCTGCTGGAGCCAGAACCGGCGGCCAGCCCCTCCCTCGGTGGAGCCAGGAAGGCGAGGCCAGCTCAGGAGGGTGCCCCCGGAATGGCCCACACTCCACACCCAGGCCCAGGGGGCTCAGCAGGGCAGCTCCCACCTCTGTCTACAATCCTCCCTCAAGCCTCCCTGGAATGTCAAACAGAGATAATCTGGGCCACTTTTTCCAGTTCTCAGCTCTGTGCCAGGCGGTCTGCACAGGAGTGTGGACGGAGGTGGGAGGCCCCAAAGCCTGGGCTCCCCGAGACTGCCAAGAGCACCCCGGGACCCCTGGCCTTTTGGATGGAAGCCCCAGGTCCCCGACCCCAGCCCAGGAGTGTTTCAGCACCCCCCAGCCCAGCAGGTCCCTGTCTGACCCGCACCTTCCACGGGGAACAGAGCCTCCGCCTGAATGCAGGTGCCCTGAGCCACTGCTCCACCTGCCTCTCGTGCCCACTTCCGAGCACCGTGCGAGCGAGCGAGCGAGCGAGCGAGCGAGCGAGCGAGGGACAGAAAACAAGAGGCAGAGTCTGAGAGGCCGGGGGAGGGGAGAATCTCAGCAATGCTGGGGGCAGGGCAGCCCCAGCTGCAAGGCCCTGCGCCTGCCACGCCCCCTGGTTCTGGGCGTTTCACATCCGCCCTGCTTGGGCTGTTGGAGTGAGCTCCCATAGCTGCCAATCAAAAGAGCTGGTTTTATTTGTGGCATCCTACATAATAAAGAGGTAATATGCAAATTGACCTTCACACCCTCACAAGATGGCTGCCTACAACCAGGCCGGCAGGGGAATTAGTGAGGGACAACCAAAGAACTGAACAGCAGGCTGCGTGGGGCGACCAGGACAGCAGGGAGGGGGGGACAGTTGGGGGTGACCAGGCTGGCAAAGGGGGTGCAGTTGAGGGCAACTAGGCTGGCGGGGGGGAGGCAGTTAGGGGTGAGCAGGCAGGCAGGCAAGTGAGTGATTAGGAGCCAGCAGTGCAGGATTGTGAGAGGAATGTCTGACTGCTGGTTTAGGGGATAGGGCCTAAACCGGCAGTCAGACATCCCCCAAGGGATCCTGGATTGGAAAGGGAGCAGGCTGGGCTAAAGGGACCCCACACACACACACCGTGTACGAACTTTGTGCACAGGGCCTCTAGTTACTTAGCCAGAAGGGAAACTTCCACAGATGCCACAACTCTAAGTAAAGTGTGTTGTCTTTCTGCAGAAACAGAGACAAGGTGAGATGAGGTCATCGAAAGATCATGGCGCGGGGCTGGAGGCCGAGCGGACACTGCCCTGTCTGCGGGAGCAGAGGGGGCGGAGGCAGGGCTGTGTGCGAGACGCCTGGGCAGCGAGGGCCGTGCAGCAAGGTCTCAGGGAACCCTCAGTTCACTGGCCCCAGCCACCCAGGCTCTCACCGCCCCGCCCGGACTTGGCTCCCCGGGAGACTGTCCCTGCCGAACGCACACCCCACGGCCACGAGTGCCCCACTTCCTGTCTGGGGTCCTGGCCTGTCTCTTAACGAGAGGACACGCTTGTTGGCGGCTCAGCGAGTGTCGGCACCTGGAAGAGGCCCTTCGGTCGTGTGGGAAGGCTGGTGGCAAAACCAGCAGAGCCGTATGACTGGGCAGCAGGCCCCTCAGGCCCAAGTGCCCGTGGCTCACTCCACCAGAGGGGGAGCAGGTGCCCAGAGACCCTGAAACATGGCAGAGCCACACGAGGCCACTAAGAAGCGATTACGCGGGCTCAGTCCCCGGACAGCTCTCCTCACTGCCCTGCTCCACCGGCTAGGGGGCTGGGGACGGGGCAAAGGGAACAAGGGCAGGCCCTACCCTCAGCGAGGTCCACTGCAGGCGGCAGAGGTCACGAGATCCCCAGAGGAGAAGGGCCCGCAGCAGGCTGGGGAGCGGCAGTGGGGAGCGGGGGGCTGGCAGGTGGGCTGAGGAGTGTGAATGGCAAGGGCAGCGTGGCAGTGGCATCTCGAAATGGCGGGGAGACCGGGGAGAGCACATCGGTGCTGCTGTGGGCACCCACCCACGGACACCCTATGGCAGAGCAGCATCCCCAGGCACGCTCACCTCCCGGGGCCTTTCCGGACGCTAACCCCAGCACCCCCCTGGGCCCTGCTGCAGCTCCTTTAGGACAACACGCTGGGAGTGACCTGCAGCCTCCGGAGGGCTGGGCTCGGGAGGCCCAGGGCTCCGGGGGAGCCGTGCGTGCGTGACGTCTGCTCAGTGAAAAGTGTACTGTCTGTATGACAGGCTGCCTCTCTGTAAACAGGAACAAACAATGTGGACACACGAGAGAGGACTGATGGGCTGTGTGTGGGGGAGGCTGCTGGGTAGTGTGCACGTTAGGTCATTTCTGTTGTTTGAGACTTGAAGGTAAACTTCAAAACAACTTGACCCGCTCTGCTTGGGGAGGGCAGGTGTGCACACCTGCTGGGGACCGGCGGGGCCGTAGAGGGCATGCCACCTTGTCCCGGCCACGAAGCTGGCCTCTGCCCAACCAGCCGCAGGAGCCAGAGGCTTTCAGACAAATGAGTGATGTGATCAGACCCGGGTGGGGGCCCCGGAGGTGCTGACACCTCACACTCCCCAGCCGGGAGTGGACGGGGGACGGGAGTAACCAGGGCCAGGTGGCGAGGCGGTCAGATCCCAGGAAAGGCCAGCGAGGGGCAGGCGGGGAGGAAGGAGGGCCCTGAGAAGGGGGCAGGTGGAGCTGGAGCCCCTTTGTCCCCGTCCCCAACCCCCAGCATAGCCAGGTGGAGCAGGGCAGTGAGGAGAGCTGTCGGGGATGGAGCCTGCACAGGGTCGCTTCTTTCCAGGTGAGGGGCAGAGGGGAGAAGACCAGGTGGTGCTGCAGGGGCCGTGGGAGGGCTGAGCAGGAGGCAGGGAGCCCCAGGACACAGACAGGGTCCCCCTCTACTCATGGTCACTTCAGACCCAGTGGTAGGAACAATAAAACCACAGAAGGGAGGGGACAAGCAAAGGGACAGCCTTTCTGAACCTGACACAAAACCCGGAAACCTGAAAGAAAATGGGTTAATCCGATTACACTCCATTTTCAAAATGCCTGCACCGCGAAAACACCACCAAAGCTGCTGAGCTCCCCTCGGGCACACCCCTTCTCCTCAATCCCCGGCCGCAAGCCCATCACCTCCACCTTCCTCTCCCTCTCCGAGCGCCAAGGCCCTGCCTTTGCCGCTGTAACTTGTCTCCTGAGCCCGTTTCTTTGTCTCTGAGGAGGAACGGCAACAAAAGGCACCAAAGCCTCTGGGGAAAACCACACGGGGGCACCGCGCTGGCGGTCAGACTCACCTCAGACTCCATGGGATCAGTCAAAACCCCCGAAGCTGTGCTGCAAACTCTAATTTCCCAGCACAAGTCTCTCTCCAAACTACGCCTCCGCCTCCCCGTTTTGTATGAAATGCAAAAGGTCAAGACTAGTCGGACATGCTGAAACCGGTGTGGCTCAGTGGATAGAGCGTCGGTCGGCCTGCGGCCTCAAGGGCCCGGGTTTGATTCTGGTCAAGGGCATGTACCTTGGTAGTGGGCGCGTCCCCAGTGGGGGGTGTGCAGGAGGCAGCTGATTGATGACTCTCTCTCATCAATGTTTCTAATTCTCTATCTCTCTCCCTTCCTCTCTGTAAAAAATCAATCTATATATATACAATATATAAAAGAATAGTCAGACAACCCTAAAAGGAACATGTTCCAAATGCTCATACGTGTAGATACCCAGCTCCGTCATAAAGGCTAGCAAAGGTGCTGGCCGGGGGGAGTGGGCTCCGGAGCAAGCGGCCCGCATGCAGACAGCGGCTCGGACCCCGCGCTCTGACCCCGGCAGTGGGGAGGGAGAATTTCCGGCGAAGACGCGGCTGGCAGCTCGGGGGCCAGGGCTGTGCCCGCCATGTGCCGAGGGGAAGCCTACATGCTGAGGGCGGCCCCAGAGCTAGCACGTGGCCAGCCGGACTCAGCATAGCGAAGGTCTGCTCTGCGGAGAGGCCGGAGGCCATGTTTGCAAACCACAGACCCAACCACGGTTTTGGTCCGGCGGCACAAAGAACTCCCGAAGCTCAGCAGGAGGAACCAATGTGCCAGCTAGAAAGTGGGCAGAAGGTGGGACCAGACACTCCACTGACCAGGGAGGGCACAGGGCGAGGGGTCCTGCCGGCTCTGCCCTCAAGGAGACGCAAACGGTGGCCACAGGGAGCCCACCCACACCCGGGAACAGATGGCACGGCGGGAGCAAGGGTCTCCCACTGCTGGGGTGCAGACACTCTGGGAAAGTCAGGCAGTTTCTTAAAAAAAAAAACAAGCGTGTGCTTACTGCAGGACCAAGAAGCTGTGCTTTTGGGCACTTATCCCGGAGAAATGAAAATTTAAATTCACCCCAAAACCTGTGCACGGGTTCCACAGCGGCTTGATTCCTAATAGCTCAGGGGGCAGGAGGGCACCAGCGCCATGCCTGCGGGGCGCAGTCAAAGGCGCTCCCGGAGGCCGGATCCAGGGTGTGGGGCGGAGCTGAGGAAGGGGAGGCCGCACCTGCTCACAGGGTGCTGTGTGGGGACACATACCTACACTGACACGTGTGGGAGGCTGCACAGAGCTAAGCACACACACGCACGCGCTGTAACACTGGTAAGCCTGTAAGGGTCTGTGTCCGGGCGAGGGCGGCAGCGCAGGTGTGTGGGGGACTGGGACGTGAGGGGGGTCTCTGACTTCTTACAACCACGTACGTACTCCTACAATGATCTCAAAATAACATTCAAAAACAAAACGAGTGGAAAAGCTAGCCACCAAGCAGGAAGTAACATTGGCAACTCTCTCCCGAACAAGAATGTGGGCCGACGACTGCTCAGCAGCCCCTCGAATCAGCAAACACACATCAGCGACCAGCACCCCCAGGGAAGACCCAGCCCAGGACGGTCCCCAACCACGTGTCCGTGAAACACACATCCCTCCCACTGCCATCCTGCTCCCGGCTCTGTCCCCAACAGGAACCTGGGCTGGGCCATGGCTAGCAAGGGCACCCAGGGCAGCTGACCTACAGGGACACCGACCAGAGGCACTCAGCTCCCGAGGCTCGGCGGCACTGGGCCCCGGGCGGGCAGGGCACTCCCAGGCGAAGGGCGCTGGGGCCTCCCGGCCTGGCCTCACTGGCAGTGGGAACCACCGGGATGGCTCTGGCGGCAGAAGAGGAGGGATCAGCTGTCATGTAACCCTTCCTGGCCCAGTGTCAGGATGCCCTGCCAGAGGCCAGCCCTGGAGGCTGGAGGGGTGAAGAGCCCCTGGAGGGCCCGGAAGCCAGGAGCAGAAAGTGGGCAGATGGAGAGGGATGAGGCAGAGGCGTGGGGGAGACCTGCAGGACGTTCGTAGGGACCTACAGGAGTGTTACTCAAATAAACAGGAGGTTGAGGACACCAATGCAACGTCAAAATCAACTTCATGTCTCTGTACTTGGAAAGTGCAGAATTTAAATATCATTTACAAAATCCGCATCACAAAGCACGAATGCACACACACACACACACACACACACACACACACACACCCCAGGCAGGCAGAGCAGAGGACAACCCCAACTGCAGCCAATGAGGCAGGATCCACCCCCCTAAGATGGTTCTGAACTCCTTACCCACACAGAAACATTGAGACTATGTTTTTTTGCTCAAACCATCCTATTTTAAGATTATTTTCTAAAGGCAATGTATAATTAGTACAGAACACTAAATAAATGGATATGTTCCATGGTCTACATTTGTTAAAATGTCAATTCACCCCAAATAGAGAGAGCTACAGGATTAATAGGATCCCAGGCAAAATCCCAAAAGGCTTTCTTGTGGGAAATCACAAGCTAGTTCTAAATGTATAAGGAACCGCATGGCATCCTAAAGAACCAAAACGAGGCTCTGCCCTGGATGGCGGGTGCTTCCCAGACGGCACCTCTCAGAGCACACCCACCCTCCTCCTCCTCCTCCTCCTCCTCCTCCTCCTCCTCCTCCTCCTCCTCCTCCTCCTCGGCACTGGCACCTCTCAGCCCCTCTCAGCGTGGGTGCTAGGGAGCTGGAACGGGTGGGGGACGCTCGCTCTCTCCCGTCCATCTCCACGCCCATGAAAGGGCAGTGGGATGGGGCCAGAGCAGAGGAGGGAGGACTTCGGGGGAGTACAAGAATCAGGTCACTCACCTGGCTGAGGTACAAAGGAGGACGGCAAAGAGCTGACGAGCCAGGGTCACGGGGCGGGGCGGGGCGGGGCATGGGGGCAGCTCTGCACCCAGCTATTTGGATGAAGGAAGGGATGGGAAGGGCCCTATCAGGGCTCTTTAGGAGGAAGTTTTGAGAGAGCCAGGAGGTGAGGGAAGAGCCTGGGACTCCCACTCAGACGCCTTGCTTTGCTGCCCGTGGACGGTGCTGGGGCTGGGGCGGGGCACTCCTGGGCAGCCATGGTATGCCGGTCACCGGAAGTTCACCGGAGACGCAGACTCCGAAACGGCACATGTGAACAGGCCGCTGGTCTGGGGAGGGCCCCCTTTCCCTGGCTTCCCTAAACCTCAGGCTGCACACATCCCGCTCCACAGCCGCGAAAATTTTCTTTTAAAATATATTTTTTTATTTTTTGTCAGAGAGGAAGGGAGAGAGGTAGTTAGAAACATCGATCAGCTGCCTCCTGCACGCCCCCTATTGGGGACATGTCTGCAACCAACGTATGTGCCCTTGACCAGAATGGAACCTGGGACCCTTTAGTCCGCAGACTGATGCTCTATCCACTGAGCCACACCGGTTTTGGCCGCAGCTACGGAAATTAATCCCACAGTCACCACAGCCTCTGCTCCAGGATGCGAGGGGTCCCCACCGCCCCCATACTCCCGGGGGCCATCGGTGGTAGCGGCCTGGGGTCCCCCTGCACAGCATGGGGCCAGGGGAAAGTCCAACGTGACCCCGATCTCTGAGGCGGAGCCCGGGACCCCCACACTCTAAGCGAGGTCACTCGAGCCCCCGGACTGTGAGGGTGTAAGGAACTCGCCCGGGAGAGGCCCCAGTGGGTGCCCTGGCCCGAGGCCAAAGCCCACACCAGCCGGTGAGTCACTGCCCGGCGGCCGCAGGGCCGGCCCAGACGGAGGTGCTCCCAGTGTGACCACAGGCTGCAGGAATGAAAACCACCCCTCACGTCAAAGCCGCTGCGGTGGCCTTCAGGGCCTCTCTCCTCCAGCTGCTCCTGGCCCTTAGCACCCACCCTGGGCCTCACCCGCCAGCACCCAGGGGCCTGGAGAGACCTCTGCCCTGGGCTGTGTGCGGCCCAGACCTGGGATTCCCGGAGGCGGCCATCTGGGCCTCCTCCTCTCCCTCCCGACCGATCTTATCTGCCTCTTCCTCCCAGCTCAGCGCAGCCTCCCCTCAGGCCTCCTCCCTCCAGCCCCCCCCTCCTGTCTCCCCCAGGACCCGTCCTCCTCCCTCCTGGGGCCCGCATCTCGTCTCCCCCAGGCCGGCCCCCTCTCTCCAGGGGCCCCGGCCTCCCATCATCCCTAGGCCGGCCTCCGATCTCCCCGAGGCTGGCCTCCAGTCTCCCCCTGGGACCGGCCTCCCCATTCCCCAAGGCTGGCCAGGCCTCCTCCTTCCTGGGGGCCCGGCCTCCCGTCTCCCCAGGCCGGCCTGCTGTCTCCCGGGGGCCCGGCCTCCTCCCGCTGAGGCCCCGGAAGTCCGAGCCTCACCTTCCGCCGCGCGATCGTTCGGATCCGGTCCCCCGGTCGGTCAGGCAGCCCCGCGCTCCTCCAGGCGCCGCAGGGGCGGGCCCCGCGCCGGGCCCTCGCCATGGCAACGCTACACTTCCGGCCGCGCGGCCCAGGGCCGGAAGCCGGCGCGGGGGCGGTCCGCCCTGAGCGGCAGGAGCGGCGGGAGCGGCAGGAGCGGCCCGGGAGGGTGGCCGCCCGGAGGCTGCGCTGCACCGGACGGGCCGGCGCTCGGCCCGCGCAGCGGAGGCCTCGCGGAGCGCGAGCCGCGGGCGGGGGCGCGGAGGCCGCGGTCAGGGGCTGGGCTGGATCGGGAGCTGGCTCCTCCGGGGCCCGCGGGCCGGAGCCATCCGGGTAGCCGCCTGGAGACACAGACGCCGGAGGGGGAGCCGGGCCGAGTCCGCGGGGAGGGGCGCCGTGGGAACGCGGCTCCACGTGCGCCGCAGCCCGGCCTCGCCAGCTCCATGGCCTCCCTGGCCCGGGGCTGGGCACCAGCACCGGCCCCCGCGGCCGGTGAGACCTGGACCGCCGTGCCGGGTGGGGTGGGGGCGTCTGGGTTTTCAGGCCTTGATGACGCCCGGGCCAGGTAGCCAGGAGGCCACGGCGAGGGACAGAAGGTCTGGGGTTAGGACTGGGGGGTGTAGGCAGCTGCCAGCGGCCCTTTGCCAGGACCACGCCTGTGGCTCCGTCCTGTCCCTGCTAAGGCCTCACAGGGGCCGGGCCTGCGCAGGGGGCTCCCCAGCCTGAGCTTCCAGACCTCTCCTTAGAGTCCCTCCTCCCCCAGGCCAGCCCCTCCTTCCCCCAGGCCAGCCCCCCCTCCCCCCCGGCCAGCCTCCTCCCTCCCCCCCGGCCAGCCTCCTCCCTCCCCCAGGCCAGCCTCCTTCCCCCAGGCCCGCCCCTCCTCCCTCCAGGCCAGCCCCTCCCCCCCAGGCCAGCCTCCTTCCCCCAGGCCAGCCTCCTTCCCCCAGGCCAGCCCCTCCTCCCTCCAGGCCAGCCCCTCCTCCCTCCAGGCCAGCCTCCTCCCTCCCCCAGGCCAGCCCCTCCCCCCAGGCCAGCCTCCTCCCCCCGCCAGCCCCTCCCCCCCCCAGGCCAGCCCCTCCTCCCCAGAGGCCAGCCCCCTACAACCAGGCCAGCACCCTCCACCCCTAGGCCAGCCCCTCCAGCTCCAGCACATTTCCCTCCTAGACCCCAGAGGAACCCCGGTGTGCCCGCGAGGGCTTTTAAATATGCAATACCGAGGGAAGGTAGGGGAGGATGGGGGGCAAGGGGGAGAGATCAACCAAAGGACTTGTATGCATGCATATAAGCCTAACCAATGGACACAGACACCAGGGGGGTGAGGGGATACCAGGGGGGAGTGGGGGGGAGATAAGGATACATATGTAATACCTTAATCAATAAAGAGAAAAATAAAACACACAAAAAATAAAATATGCAATACCTGACTAGAGAGGGACACTGACCTCTTTTCCTTTAGACCAGTTTCCCAAAGTGTGGAACACGTACCCCAGGGGTACAGGAAGAGTTTGGTGGGGGTACACGTTGCACCGAAGTTTGGTGGGGATATGCACTGCACTGTGCTTAGCTGCACCTAATTCTACATTCTCATGAGTACAAGGGGTACTCGGCGTTATGAAAATTATAGAAGGGGTACACATATGTCAAAAGTTTGGGAAACACTGCTTTAGATCATCAAATGAAAATATGACAACAGCCAACACAGCAATAGCCATCTGGTGTAAATGAATCAAATTATAGCGATTTTTAAAATGTATGTTTTTGTTGATTTTAGAGGGAGGTGAAGGGAGGGGGATAGAGAGAGAGAAACATCGATTGGCTGCCTTCTCTACAGATCAAGCCTGCAGCCCAGGCGTGTGCCCTGACCAGGAATCAAATGGGTGATCTCTTGGTTCATGGGTTGAAGCTCAACCACTGAGGCACACCAGCCGGGCCTATTTGGTTTGTTGTTGTTTTTTGTCAGATGAGCAAAAAAAAAAAAAAAAAAAAAAAAAGTTGGTGTGACACTGCAGACTTTTAGTAATTAATTTGTGTACCATGAGATGAAAAAAACTGAAAACCGTTGGGAAACCTTTTTTCTGCAAGGGCCTTTGGATATTTATAACATTATTTGCAGGCCATACAAAATTATCAACTTAAAAATTACGTGGCTCTGAAAAAAAATTCAATTTATTGAATTTCGAGTCCCGCCTGCAGTTGCCCTGATGGGGCCAGACCAAACGACACTGCACATCCCCACCCCTGTCCTAGACCAGGCGCCAGGGTGCTGTGGCTGCCTCCAAGTCCTCCCCGTGCACCCACACACACAGAAGCCTCCAGCACCCCACGCAGGTGACGCCAGGTGCTCCTCGACGACTCCCGGGGCCGGACTGTGACCCAGGGGGCTCCCTGAAAAGTGGCCGGTAAAACCCCTCTAGCTAAGAGACTTGTCCCTCCCGTGCACCCCAGCCCAGGCTACTGCCCAGGGGTAACTAACCCCAGAGCACCTGGGCCCAGAGCAGGAGAGGAAAGCTGAGGCTCCCACCAGTCCTCATGGCCAGCGGGTCCAGCTCCCCAGGGCCGGTGAGGGGCAAAGTGAACGAGGCCTCGGCTCCCAGGACCAGCTGTGGACAGGCACCCGGTCTCCAGGGCCTGGGAGCTGCGGAGGCCCTGCCCCAGCCCCTGGGGAATCCTCTGAGCCAACGGCTGCCTCCCGCCTCCACTCCAGGTTTCCTCTGGGAAGCCCTCCAGTCCACCTCCTTCCAGCTGCTTGGCCTTGAACTCCTCTGGGCAGCCTGGCTGGGCAAATCGCCCTCCTGTTTGTTAACTGGGAGCCTACACCCCAGTCCGGACAGATGGATAAAACAATAACCACCAGTCCCAGGCCCCTTCCGGGCCTTTCCTCCCAGCTTACAGGGGGTGCCAAAGGCAGCCCAGGGGTGAGAAGCAAGGCCTGGGTGGCCTCCTGCAACCCCCACAGGAATCTCCCCGCCCCTCCCTCCCAGATTAACCGAAACCTGCTAATTGTGGCAGCCCTCGCCCGGTCCCCTCCCCCACCGCCCCATTCCACCTCCCTTTGCCTCCTCTCCCCTCCCCCTTCCATCCGAATGATAAAGGGCCCGGCCCGCCTGCCCCCACCCAGCCCCAGGCCCCAGCCCTGCCCCACCATCCTGCCCCACTGCCCGGCGCCCTCAGCCCTCCCGGACCCTGGCCCACGCTGCTGGCCTCCCCTCTATGGGGCCCTGCAGCAGCCCAGGCCTGGGGCTGGCGGGGGCAGGGTCGCCCTCCCAGCCGGCCAAGAGGAGGAAGAAGCGGTACCTGCGGCATGACAAGCCTCCCTACACCTACCTGGCTATGATCGCCCTCGTTATCCAGGCCGCACCTTCCCGCAGGCTGAAGCTGGCCCAGGTGAGGGGGCCCCTCTCTCGCTCCCGCTCCCCGTCCGGACCTTTCCCCAGACCCGACCCCCCACCCACTCCCAGGCTCAGGCCGCGGCCTGCACCTCCGGGCCCTCCCAGCTGTGCCCCTGGGGCCAGTGCCGATCTGGGCACCGGAAGGGAGAGCCGAGGTGCTCAGCTCCCCACCCCTCACTGGGGAGGTGCCCTCTCCCCCCTCGGGGTGCAGGTGTTGGCGGTGCGGGCGCCCTCGGCCTGGCTGGGGGGGAGGGGGACTTGCCCCCTGCGCCCCGGCTCACGGCGCCCGTCCCGCGGTCTCAGATCATCCGCCAGGTGCAGGCCGTGTTCCCCTTCTTCAGGGACGACTACGAGGGCTGGAAGGACTCCATCCGCCACAATCTCTCCTCCAACCGCTGCTTCCGCAAGGTGCGGCCGGGCCAGGGGCCGAGCCGGGGCCGGGGGCGGGGGGAGGAGGGACATCCTGAACGCCCCGGGTCGGGCGGCCCCACCAAGCTTGCAACCCCCCTTACCCCCCACCCACACCAGGTGCCCAAGGACCCTGCGAAGCCCAAGGCCAAGGGCAACTTCTGGGCGGTGGACGTGAGCCTGATCCCCGCGGAGGCGCTGCGGCTGCAGAACACGGCGCTGTGCCGGCGCTGGCAGGGCAGGGGCGCGCGGAGCGCCTTCGCCAAGGACCTGGGCCCCTACGTGCTGCACGGCCGGCCCTACCGGCCGCCCAGGCCGCCGCGGCCCCTCAGCCCCCCGCGGCCGCCCAGCGAGGGCTTCAGCATTAAGTCCCTGCTGGGGGACCCCGGGGAGGACGCGCCCCCAAGGCAGGAGGAGGGGGAGCCCTCTGAGCGGCCGCGGTGGCCCCTCGGCCGGCTCCCGGGGGGCCCGAGGCCCGAGGGGGAGCCTTCCCAGGGGAGAGCCAGCGGGCCGCCGCCCCTCCGCCCCGAGCCCAGGGCCTGGCCTCTCCACTTCCTGCAGGGCACCTCCGACCCCGGGGCTCCCGGGGCTTCGCTTTGGGGGCAGCTCCCCACCTCCTACCTGCCCATATACACCCCCAACGTGGTGGTGCCCTTGGCACCGCTCCCACCCGCCTCCTGCCCCCAGTGCCCGCCCCCATCCGGCCCAGCCTACTGGGGGGTGGCCCCCGAAACCCACGGCCCCCCGGGGCTGCTCTGGGATCTAGACGCCCTGTTCCAGGGGGTGCCACCCAACAAGAGCATCTATGATGTGTGGGTCAGCCACCCTGGGGAGCTGGCTGCCCCCACGCCCGGCTGGCTGCTCTCCTGGTGCAGCCTGTGAGCTCCAGGGCGGGGCTGCCTCTCCTCCCCTCCCTACCCCTCCTACCCCCCCCCCCCCGTGTCCCATGTGGAGGGGACCAAAGGCCAGGAGGACTCAGAAGTGTGGCCACTGAGAGTCTACCATGTTTATTGGCCACCCCACAAAGGGTGTGTCAGCCCGGCCCCAGGCCAGGCTGGGAGGAGTGGCCTTTCCTGTCCCCTTCCTACCCCACCTTCTCTGCCTCTTCAGTCCGTCCATCCATCCATCACCATCTGCCACTCCCTCTCTTGGCTGCGGGGTTGGGGGAGGGAGAACTTGTATGGCAGCTCAGCCTGAAGCCCTTTCCTTCCTCAGCTGTCTGGGCAGGAGGAAGCACCTTTCTGGGGAAAGGCATAGGGGCACAGGGACCCGACCCAGTGTGTGTGGGTGGTGGCGTGGGGGGAGAACAGTAAAGGAATGGACCACATTTTAATGCCAAGACTGGTGTTTGGGGCCGGGGCCGGGATCGCGGCGACTCAGAAGCCAGCGGGCCAGGCCGGGCCGCGCTGGGTCCCCCGCTGCGTCGGGCGATAGAGGGCAGCAAATGGCGATAAGGAGGGAGCCGGGCCGGCGGAGGGGCGGGCGGAACCCTCCTCGCCGGGAGGGGGGAGACGGCTCTGGGAGTTTGGGAACCGGCGAGCTCCCAGAGGTCAAAGGTGGTCAGAGCGCAGGGGGTTCGCCGCTTCCGCCGGCAGAGGGCGCACCCCCAGGCTCCGGGGCCTGGCTACGCGAGCAGGTCCTCGGGGGACGCGGGAGCCGCGCCGTCGGGGCCGGGGCTGGCGGGGCTCCCCGGGGGCGGCGTGGGGGTGCAGAGGGTCCCGGTGAGCGGCGTGTCCGTGCTGACGGAGGAGGGCGTCCCCGAGCGCCGGGCCCTGCGGCGCCGCGCCGGCCCCAGCTCCACGCGGCCCACGCGCTCGGCGAACTGGAGGGAGCACACGGTCTCGCCGAGGTCCTCGGGGCGCGTGGAGATCTGCGGGGAGCGGCGCGGTGGGCGGGCGGGGCCTGGCGGGCGGGCGCACACACACACACCCTCCACCCCGCCCGCCCCGGCGCCCACCTGCAGCAGCAGCACCGCCGTGGCGCCCGGGCCCAGCGCCGGCTGCAGCAGGCGCGTGAGCTGCGAGTCGCGGAAGGGCACGTGCGGCCGGCGCGCCCGCAGCGCCGTCATCACGCCGCCCAGCGCCAGCAGCGAGCGGTTGATGGTCCGGGCCTCCCGGAGGCGCTGGGCGTCCTGAGCGCCGCCCCTCGCGCTGCACACGGCCCCCGCCTTCCGGGCGCGCTCGGACCCCGCCAGGTCCACCAGGTGCAGCGTGCCTGCGGGGGAGCGAGCCGCGTGGAGGGACTCCCCGCAAGGTCCCCCCCGCGCGCCCCTGCCCGGCCAGCCCGGGACCCTGCGGGGCGGGGCGGCGGTACCCGTGGTGCCTGCGCCGCGCGGGGACGGCGCCGCCTGCAGGGTCAGCGTGACCAGCGCGTGGGAGCGAGAGCTGCGCTGGTTCATGGCGGTGGCGGCCGTGGCCCGGTTGCTCCTCCCCAGGCTCAGCATCTGGAAGGCGCAGCGACAGGGCGGGGCCCGCTGCAGCCTCCACCCGCCCGGGTGCGAGCGCAGCTGGGTGGGCGCCCAACACCCCCCCCCCCCCCCCCCCCCCCCCCCGCAGCCTTACCTGGTGCAGAGTCTCCAGGTTGGGCACATCCCAGTACGTGAGGCCGGCCACCTGGATCCCTCCCTGGCCTGCCGGGCCCTGCCTCACCACCAAGCGCTCGGGGGGCCCGGGGGCTAGGAGGTCCCTGGTGGGAAGGGCCAGGCCTTGGTTTTCAGGGTTCTTGGCAGGGGGGAGGGGGTAAGGAAGGGACTAGGAGGCAGCCAGGGTGTCCCCTGACCTGACAGCCTCGTTGTAGATCTCCACCATGCTCAGGGTCACTCGGGGGTGCCCTCCGGCCCTCATCTCCCGGAACAGGGACTGCAGCGCCCTAGGAGCTATGCCGGGGTCCTCAGGTGGGCCCTGGAGAGGGGTGGGTGCCACATGGGGCTCACGTCCTAGTCCCTGGCCCCCGGAGCCGCCCCGAGCACACAGCCCCTCCCCACCTCCATGCTGTAGGTCTTCCCGGTCCCCGTCTGGCCGTAGGTGAAAATGCACACGCTGTAGCCTCGGAGGCAGGACAGCACCGCGGGCTCCAGCTCCTGGAAGACCTAGGGGTGGGGAGGGGCCTGAGCCCTGGGCCTGGGCCAGGTGGGGATAAGGCACGAGGCCCTGGAAGGAGGTTCTGGGGAAAGTCTGCCAGAAGTGGGTCTCCTGCCAGGCAGAGGGGGCCCCCTGGATGGGAATTTGCCCCCCAAAGGGAGGGGTGTGACAGGAGAGAACAGGCGTGCAGAGCATCGGCATCATGGGGACCACGTGGGAGGGCCAGGGTGTTCAGTCACGGCCGGGATCAAACCAAAGGGCAGGATTGCACTGCCCCCTGGCAGGAGACTGCTGCTGTGAGGGGCAAGGGGGAGCGTGTGCCCGGACGCTCTCCACAGCAAGGGTGGGCTCAGGTAGGCTGGGAGGTGGGGGGTGGGGACTTGGTCCTGGGATGGCGTGGAAAGGGCTGGGGGAGATGGGGCTGTGATGTGTGTCCTGTTGGCAGCTGGACATCAACAGCTGCCTGTGAGCCATGGCACAGCCAGCATCAATCCATGCACAGAAGGCTGGTGAGCGGGGGCGCTGTCATTTCTGCTGACCGTGCTGCTGCCAGCCAGGAGAGCAGAGTCCAGCTTCGGGAGTGGGTGTCTAAGCTCCAGGTCTGGCAGGAAGCACCGATTGATAGGCACTATCACAGGTGTGGCACGGAGAGGCCTCTCAGCCTCACCCAGACACTCTGACTCGGAGGGCCCTGTCGGGAAAAGCTCCCTCCCCACCCCAGGGCAGGACTGCAGTGCAGGGTGGGACCTAGTAAGGCTAGTGTGTCAGGCAGGAAGGGGAGGGGTCTGCACTGGGTAACCCGGCCCAGAGGCTGGAGGCTCACTTGCCAGCGCCCTGTCTGCCCTTGGCCACAAAGTGAGGGAGGCTCCCGTTCGCACAGCAGGCACACCCGGGGCCTGGCCATAGAGCAGGCAGCCTGGGGAGCCAGGGGCGGGGGTGGGGAGTGGTCACAGCAGCACCCCAGCTACACTCCCCAGCCAGCTGTGCGTGAGCAGTGACCTCAGACAGGTTCATTTTCTTTAGTTTCCTGGTAAAAACATTTTTTTTTTTTAAATGTTAGCCTTCCTGTCTGACCTAGATCTGTTTTCCCCTGGGCCTGCACAGCTTGGTGAGAGGACACAGAGGGGAAACCTGGAAGGAATGTATGTGCCCGGCTCGGCTTCCCGTCTGACCTCCCAGCCTCCCTCCCCCTTCCCTGCTGGGACCGAGGCACTTTAGCTCCTGGGAGGGCCGAGGGGCAGGGCAGGGGCACCAGGGCCTCTGGGGACTGAGGGAGCTCGGCACAGGTGTGAGGGCAGAGCATCACCTCCTCCTGGCTGGCCTCCGGAGGGAAGACCCAGTCCAGACGGAAGCGACGCTGGTGCCCCCGGTAGCAGGTGGTGACGGTGCCGCCCGGGCCGGGCTCCGAGCTCACCAGGCTGGAGGGTGTCCCTGGCCTCAGCCGACACAGCACACGGATATTTCCTGGGGTCAGATCACGGCCATGGGCTGCCTCCCAGACCCCGCGGCACAGAGAGGCTCCAGCTCCTCTGGCCTGCCCACCCCACCCCGTGCTCCCCAGTGGCCATACCCTTGAGCTCCAGTAGCCGCCCCGGGCATCCAGCTGGGGGCTCCTGCTGCCCTTCGGGGAGCTGAGCCCCGGCCCCACTGTCCGACAGTGTCCTCAGGGCCCAGGATACCTGGGGGAATAGGGATGTGAGCAAGGCAGGGAGGGACAGCCGAGGCGAGGGGAGGGTGCTGAGGGCAATAGGGAGCCACGCTACGGCCACCAGCTGTGGGAATCCACAACATCCCATGGCTGGGGTCGCCTGATGGAGCCCACCAATCAGGACTGTGGGCAAGGAGCCATCTGTGTGCTCGGGGCTTCCTGACAATCCTGTGAGGGGTCCCCCGCCACCCCGGTTCGCACAGGACACGCATGAGACCCAGAAGTGAGCTAACACCTGGGTCACAGGCGCTGTCCTGGCTCCAGACCCCACAACCTCCATGAGAGCAGACAGCGCCCTGGGTCTGGGAGGGATGGATGGGGGGTCCCCCGAGGGGAAGACATGACTGGAGAGCGGGTGGTCCTGACCTGGCCCCGGGCCTCGCTCAGGGAGCCCTGGCAGCTCTGAGTGAAGGTGCTGACCAGGCCGCGGAGGTCCCCACAGCCCTGGCGCAGGCTGGCCATGCGTGCCCGGAGTCCTGGTGGGAGAAGGAAGTGGTGAGGGAAAGCCCCAACCCCGAGGCCTTCCCGGGAGCCCCCAGCCCCCGTCTCACCTGCCAGCTGCCCGTGCACCTGCTGCAGCTCCCTTCTGCAGCTCTGCTCTGTTTCCTGCTGGAGCTGCCGGAGGGCCCCCTGGAGGCCCTGCAGCTGCGCCTCCTGCACCCCCAGCTGCCCCACCCCGCCCGTCACTGAGGGAGGAGGCACTTACCAGGCCTTGCCTCAGACATGCCCCTCCCCACGCCTCCCTCTCTCCAGCCCCGGCCGGGCGCTCACCTGGACTCGGAGGGCGTCTGTGGCCTCCTGGGCCTCCTGCAGCTGGCCCTGGAGCTCCACCAGCGCCTCTGCCTCCTCCTGCGGGAGTGGGGGGCAAGGAGCCAGGAGGAGACTCACTCCGGAGGGGCATGCTGGCAGCCCCATTGCACACACAGGTCAAGAGGGGCAGACAGAGCCAATCAGGAATCCATGCAAGGCTTTAGCCCAAGTCCCTTGCTCGCCTGGGGTCAGTCACTCAGAGGACCCATGGTGAGTGTGTGTGTGTCTGTGTGTGTAAGTGTGTCTCTGTGTAAGTGTGTGTGTCTCTGTGTGTGTGTGAACGTATCTGGGTGTGCGTGTTTGGGGAAGGGGGATCTCCCATGGGCATCAATCTCCATGGGGGTGCCCTGGGCCTGTTCACATCCTGGTCCTGGAAGGTCAAAGAGCGCCCCCTGCCGCTGTTCCCCCGGAGCACCAGGTCCGGAGAGCGATGCTGCTGGAGACCAGGTGTGCAAACGCCCCAGGCTGCAGGGATGGGGCAGAATACCTGCGGAGCCCTGACAGGGGGGCCGGCGCCCCAGTGCCTCAGGAGGTCCTGAGTGAGGATCAGGCTCTGCTTCAAGGCCTCGTTCTCCAGGGTCAGATGCTGAACCCTTTTCTCGGAGTCTGTTGCCCCCTAGAGGAGAGGAAGACCTCTGCACTCACCTGAAAGCCCTGGCCCCTCTCCCCGCCCCTACCTGAGCCCTACTAGCAGCCTCACCACTCTCAAGTGAAGCTGGCCCAGTCCCTCCTGCAGATCCAGCTGCTGCTTTAGCTCCTCCAGCTGGGAAGGAAGGGGGAAGGGGACAGGGTGGAGCACCTCCGTCCAGCGCCCCCCCCCCCCCGCCCACCGCTTCCTGGGCTCCTCACCTGTCCAAGGACGAGCTGCTCCAGCTGCTGCCAAGCCCTCTGGTCCTCCACCAACTGGGGGGGCTGCCCCCCCTGGGCCTCAGCCCCCGGCGAAAGGGAACGGTTTTCTTGGGATGTGGGTCCTGAGGTGGGGTGTACCCAGTTAGGACTGATTGAGATTTCTGGCATGAAGGGGGGGGCACCTCGGGAGCAGGGCTTGGGACCCCGCACTGCAGGCTGCTGAGGTCCCGGAAGTCTTCACTCCCTCTACACACTCCCTTTTCTTATTTTTATTTTTTTTAATATATTGATTTTGTACAGAGAGGAAGGGAGAGAGATACAGAGTTAGAAACATCGATGAGAGAGTCATCAATCAGCTGCCTCTTGCACACCCCCCACTGGGGACGCGCCCGCAACCAAGGTACATGCCCTTGACCGGGACCCTTCAGTCCCCAAGCCGACGCTCTATCCATTGAGCCAAACCGGTTCCGGCCACACACTCCCTTTTCAAATCACCATTTCTTACGCACCGGCAGTCGCGGGGGGCTGCACCCCGGAGGCTGGCTGAGTTTCCTGGGGCAGGGCCTGCCTCCCCCTGGGGCTCCGAATCCATGCCAGGAGAGCCAAGAGCTGGCCAATCACCGTCAGCAGTGGGGGGACATCCCCGGGCTGCGAAGGAGATGATGCTCAGAGTGCAAGAGACTAAGGGGCCCGGGGGTGTGGAGGCCAGGACTGGGAGGAAGGATTTGGCCAGCTCCCCTCTCGGCCCGGCTCACCTTGCTCAGATCTGCAGGACACCCGCAGCTCTCTTCCGCCCCCAGCTGGCCCGAAAGGAACTCGGCAAGACGCACGAGAGCCTCTTCCAGGGAGACCTCCGCGGGGCGGCCCTCGGATCCCTCTCCAGGCCCATCTTCCGACTCCGAGCAGCCTGCAAGGCCAGGCAGTGGGAGGGGGGGCACCTGTCGGGTCTCCCTCCCAATGAGGTCACCGACACCTCTCCCCCCTGGGACGGCGGGGTTTCCTCATCGTCCCGGACGCACTAACAGCACCTACCGACCAGGCCTGTCAGCTCGGTCCACAGATCTGCAGGGCGCTGGTCGGGGCGGCGGCGATCCCCGGGCTTGCCGCGGGCATTCTAGGGAGGGGGCAGGGGAGGCGCCTGAGGAGGGGCCGGGCAGTGGGCCACAGGGTCTCCGCTGGCCACCTGAGCAGACAGGGGCCTCTGCACGGCCTCCTCCCCCGGGTCAGAGCCCGTGGCCAGCGCTGCCCGGGCCTGCGCAGCCCGCTCTCAGGAGGGGGTTGCGGGTCGTGCCGCGTCCGCCCCCGCTCACCTGGGCGGGGTCCCCGGAGCCGGCGGACGCCGCGGCCCCTCCGTCCCTGCGGAAAAGGCTGTAGAAGATGTAGATGAGCAGCGAGTAGAAGGCGTACATGGGAGCGCGGGGCGGCGGAGGGCCCGGCTTCGCGCCGCCCCGCGTCCCCGCTCCCAGGCTCGGCTCCCGCCCGCAGCGCGGCCGGTGCGCATGCTCCGGGCGGCCGCCCCCGCGGCCCGGCTCCCGCGGGCGCAGAGCGCGCGCCCGAGGAAAGAGATGCCGGAGACCCGTGTCCCAGGGCCCACGCCGGACCCCTGCCCCGACTCCCTAGCCCCAACTCCCAGAACCCCGCAGGCTGAGGTTGCCCACAGCCCCGCATCTCCCTTTCTCGGAACCCCTCCCAGCCCTCTGCGGGGGTCCCCACGGCTTTCGCCCCTTAGAGCCTGAGCCCCCCCCCCCTCCGGCATCCTCCCACTCCTCTCCTGCAGCGCCGCCCCTCCTTCCAGCCCCGTCCATCAGATCTCCTACACCCGGCCCTAGAAACCGCCCCGGACAACCGCCCCGCCCCTCCTCTCACTGCCTCGTCCAGCCCCTTCTTACAATCCTGCACCGCCCCACAGCCCCGCCCCTCACAGCCCACTTCAAACCCCGCCCTTCTCGAGCCCCACCCATCAATTCAGCCCCGCCCTCTCTCACAGCTCCACTTCAAACCCCGCCCTTCTCGAGCCCCACCCATCAATTCAGCCCCGCCCCCTCTAACAGCCCACCCACCATTCAGCCACGCCCTCTCTCACAGCTCCACTTTAAACCCCGCCCCTCTCACAGCCCCACCCACTTATTTCAGCTCCGCTTCTCACAGACCACTTTAAGCCCCGCCCCTCTCGCAGCTCCACTTCATTCTCAGCCCCGCCCCCTCTCACAGCTCCACCCATTATTTTCAGCCCCACCCCCTCACAGCCACGCTCCTCCCGGCCTTTCCCCTTATAGTCCCGCCCATCGAAGCCCCGCCCCTCTACCACGCCCCTTACGGCCCCTTCCTCCGACTCTCCCTCCGCCGACCCGTTTGCGCTCCTAGACTGTCACCTCGGCCCTGGCCTGGTCCCCGCCGCTCTAGCCTCCGCTCCTCTCGTTGGTTCGTGTCGGGCCGCACAGGAACGGCGGCGCCGTGCGCAGGTTCCGGCCTCCCGTGTGCCGCCGCGCTGGGGCTCCGCCGCTGGGCCTGGGCCGGCTCCGAGGGCCGGGGCTGTCGCTCCGCCCGGGTTGGGTTCCGGAGACGCCGCCTCCTCGAGCGCAGAGTCCAGGCCGTGGGCCTGCGCTCGTCCCGAGCGGTTCTCCCCCAGGCCTGGCGCCCCCATTCGGGTTCCAGGGCGCACACCCGCCCAATCTAGGCCCCCCACCCCCACCCCCGTTTTCTTTTTCCGGCAAAATAGGTTTTCTTCCCCGGTGGTGTCCAGTGGCCTCGGAGCTGCAGGAACGTTCGGGTGAGCTTCTCCCAACATTTAGAAATGGGGCCCTGGAAACTGGGAGTCCTCGAGAACGGCCCTTAGGGCTCCGGGGCGCCGGCTTCTGCGTTCCTTCCTAACTTTCACAAGTGTCTCCTCCATTCCCCGCCGCCCGAGGCGCCATGGCACCTACGCCGTGGGGTGAGTGGAGCATGGTCCTGTCCCACCTGGCGCTGGGAGTGGTGTCTCTGCACGCAGCCCTGAGCACTGCCCAGGTGAGTACCCAGGGGCTGGGAGGGAGTCGCCCTTTCCCGAGCCCCACGGACCTGGCCAGTTCCTGGGCTCAGGGAGAGAGCGGTGAGAGGTGTTTGGAGACCCCGGAGGCCCCTCCCCAGCGTAAAGGAAGGTGCTGGCCTCTTTTCCCCACATCTCGCCTCCCTGTGTTGACAGGCCAGCCGAGGGGCTGCTGCTGGCTTCCTGCTCCAGGCCGTGGCCGCCGCCACCATGCTGGTTCCAGGGCTGGGCTCGGATGAAGATGGTCTTGCTGGAGCCTGGGTGGCCACTGTCATCGGCCTGCCCCTTCTGGCCTTCGACTTTCACTGGGTGAATGGGGACCGCTCCTCTGCAAACCTGCTCCTGGGAGGGGGCATGGTGCTGGCCGTGGCTGGCGACCACCTAGGAGCGGAGGGCCGTTCAGTGGCCGGTCAGGCGGTGGTGCTGGTGGTGGCGGTTACTATTCTTATTGTAGCCGTGTTCACAGCCAACACTTACGGCATGTGGGGGGGCTTGATGCTGGGTGCTGCAGGCCTGCTGGGCCGGCTGGAGGAGGACAGGCTGCTGCTGCTGCCAAAGGAGGACGTCTGCCGCTGGGTCCTGGCCGCGGGCAGTTGGGCCTACCACCGGGCCTTGCACACTCAGCGCCTGCAGTGGGAGTGATGATTGGAGGCTGCTGGGCTGGGCGGGGCTTCTGCCCTGGTTACCACCGCGCCTCCCTGGGCCTCCTTCCCTAGAGACAGATCCTCCTTCCTCCCAAAGTGGCTTGCTGCAGGGTGACCTCTGGGGTCAGACTCTGGGCACTGGTCCTCAGGTGGAGTGTGAGGACCCACCTAGACCAGAATAAAGGGGATGGCGTCCAAGCACATGTGGGGCTCTGATTCTGAGAGGCTTTGGTCTCCAATAAACCTTAGGGATTCTACAGGAATATGGAATCTGCCCATTCTTGAGAGGGTTTGACTTTCTAAAGCTCCCATGTCAGCAACCGGATTCCAGGAGCAAAGGAAGGGGATGCACAGGAAGCAGCGTAGGGCCTCGCCCACCCTGGGCTCCTGCTGGCACCTGGATGGAGAAGACATAATTCTGGGAGCCTGCTCTCCAGGAGCATGGTGGAGTTCTGAACACTCTTGCACAGCCTGGCAGGTGGGCCTCTGGGCAGTGACCATGTGGGCTGCTGGCCCGGGTGACGCACATTCCCTCCGAGGGCTGCCTGGACCTCTGTTTGTCCTCCAGCCTGTGCGAGGCAAGCCCTCGCTTTCCTCTACGGACCCTCTGCAGCTCCCCCCCCCCCCCAGGGTTAGGAAACCAGATTGGGCAGAGCAGGGAGTCAGGTTCGGGTCTGGGGTGCTCCTTCTGGCAGTCCCCGCGCTGGCTCCTGTGGATGCACTTTTGGTCCCGCACAGGAGGGCGAGGGGTGGCGTGGGATGTATCCATCCAGTGAGCAAGGTCGAGTCCACGTAAGCTCGTGTATTGGGGGACAAAGGCGCAGGCACACCCCAACGTGAGGATCCCGGGTAACCAGCGGCGCCTGGGCCGCGCCTTGGAGCCACCCGGAGCGCGCCGGTTCCCGGCGGCCCCAGGTGCGCCCTCCCCGGGCCGCCTTCGGCCCCGCCCACTCTGCAGGGTCCGGCCCTCGCGCGTTCATTGGCTCTGCCCGCCGCACCGGCTAACCCCACGCCGGGCGTCCATTGGTCCGCGCATGTCACATGACCGAGAGACCCAGGGGGCGGTGGCGGCGGTGGGGGAAGGAGCTCGGAGCAAAAACAAAGATGGCGGCCGCTCCGGGGTCGGTGGCCGCGGCAGCTGCGGGGCGACGCGCGGGCCGGATCCACTGAGGCGGCGGCGCAGGGAGCGGGGCTGCAGGGTCGCGGCGGCGGCAGGGCGGCGGCGGCGCGCGGCGCCCTAACCTCCAGCCTCGGGAGCGCGCCCTCGCCCGCCGGGCCGGCCGGCAGCGATGTCCGGCGCCGAGGAGGCCGGCGGAGGCGGTCCGGCTGCGGGGTCCGCCGGCGCCGTGCCGGTCGCGGCTGGGCCCGGGGCGGCCGCAGGGCAGGCGGCCGCTGCCGCGCTGGGCGAGGCGGCGGGGCCCGGGCTCCCGGACGAGGCGGGCCTGGCCGGCGCCCGGCAGCTGCAGGAAGCGGCGGGCGACCCCGACGCGCCGCCCAAGAAGCGGCTGCGGACGGCCGAGGCGGCCGAGGCGGCGGCGGGCAGCGGGAAGCTGGAGGAGCGGCTCTACTCGGTTCTGTGCTGCACCGTCTGCCTGGACCTGCCCAAGGCCTCCGTGTACCAGGTAGGGCCGCTGGCCCGACCCCGACCCGGCCAGGCCGGCGCCCCGGGCACCGCGTCTCCTCCTCCGAGGCCAGGCCCAGCGGTCGGGACTCCGGCGCCTGTTTGGAAGCTTCTCCTCCTCCTCTTCCTCCTTCCAGGATTTTATTTCCTGCTCGAACCCCTTCTTGTTCCGATCCCCCTGGTTTCCCGGCCTGGACCTTCCTCCCACCTCGATGTGTCTTTCCCCTGTTACACCCCCCCCCCCCCCGCCCTCCGCAGCCCCCCAAGCTGGAGAGAAAGCGGGTGACAGATCCCCCCGCCCTAGCTTGCTCCCCGCATTGCTGAGCTGCTGGACTCGGGGAGCTCCTCTGTTCTTTCAGCAGCCACCTCCCCCAAACCTGCCCTCAGGCACCCCTTCTTCCTCCTGAGAGGAAGAACCCCCTCATCCTCCTTTTTTCTGGAAAAATACTGAGAAGAGAGGGGATGCCTCTTCTCCCTCCCCCATTTCTTTCCCGCATTCCAGTCTGAATGAAGCACCTGCATCCAGCGCCAGAGTCCGGGTCCCTTCCTAGTCTAACCCGGGGTCCCTAGAACATGCTGTGCCTGGGTGACTCCCAGCCCCGCCTGCCTCTCCCAGACCTGGTTTCCCAGGCTACCGCGCTCTAGGAGGTCTGTCCACGCTCTGCTGGTGCCTGTTTTCCCACTTCTTAGCCGGTTCGGGGCAGTTCTGGAGGGTACCTGGCCCAGGTGGGTCTGAAGAAGGTACTGTTAGCATCAGGGACCACAGGCTGGCTCCAGAGTTAGTGTGCAGTGCCTGCCTCTGTCTCTCCACCTCAAGCCCTCCACACACACACACACACACACACACACACACACACACACCCCTGTCTGTTCCAGCCCCAGCACCCCGCTGAGGGATGAAGAGGCTCCTTGTCACTCGTCAGCGCTACAGAAGTTGGGCTTCTATCAGACCGGGGTCTGGGGGAGACGGCCATTGTTGTAATGAGCAGTTTGGGGCTGGGCTGGTTTACCATTTCCAACCTCAGGGTCTCTCACCTCCTTTCTGCTGTTCCTGCATGTGGTTGCTTAGGAGGCCCCTGAGGTGCCGGACAGGAAGTGGGCCGAGTTCTCAGCCTCCCTCCTTGGTTTTGGGGAGCTCCTGGCCCGAGGCCCTGGTCAGGGACACTGCAGGCCTTGGGCCTGGCACTAGTGGGGGGCGATTCTCATAACCTCGCAGCCTGGGGATGCACCTCCAGACTTGTCCTCTCTTAGCCCCCTCCTTGCCCAGGACCTTTGGTCCTCCCAGGTGGGAGAACCGTGGGCCTTGAGTGACAGCCCAGGAAGCCAAGCCAATGGTATGGGGGCCCAGGGAAATTTGAGGGTCTCCTCACCCCACCCCACCCTCCAGTGAGTGGGCTGAAGCTGGACCTGGCACGATGGCTCCTAGTCCGCTTAGCACGGAGAGCTGAGCTCTCCTGTGGCCAGAGCTGCTGGTGACCAGGCCTCTGAGCCTGGCTGGTTCAGACCGGCCCGCTCTGTGCTGGAGCCGAGTAGCTGTGAGGCAGAAAGGCGCAGGGGCATCACTGACCATGGCCCTCCCCACGGCCGATGGCTCTACTCACGGCTTCCCTGAGAAATGTCTGCAGCAGGGCGAGCCCGGCGCCAAGCCCCGTGCAAGCCCGTCCTCCAGCGGCAGACACCTGGGCCTGGTGGGATGCTTTCCTTCTTGCCTCGAGGCAGGAGAAAGCCAGCACATGGGTCAGCGAGAGCCCTTGGCACTGTAAGGGCTGACCAGAGCCCTACCCCGTCAGAACTCGCTTTGGGTGCTGGAGGATCCGCCATGGGACGGGGCGCCTGGCCAGGGTGCCCAGCAGGGCTCGGGCCGGAACCAGGTGGGAGGGGCCGGAGAGCTGAGGGAAGGAGGGAAGGTTTATGGTGACTTGCTGCTGTGTGGTGTCCCGTTTCACCCATAGTGACCCTGGATGGGGGCATCGAGGGCAGGAGCCCAGACAAACCTGGTTGGCACCAAAGCTGAGTGCTCTTGGGAGGATCTGGGTTCCACATGCTGCCTGGAAATGCGGGGCCCAGAGCCTTCTGCACGTCCCTGGTCATGCCCACTACTGGCCACCACCTGTGGGACTGGGCTCAGCCCTTCCCCTCTGCAGGCCTTCTTTGGGGAGTAGTGTTGGGCTGATTTGGGCAACATTTCCCTGACCCCATCTGGACCCAGGCTCAGGGTGGGCAGCAGCCATCCTGTGCCTCTGAGAGCTGTCTTAGCTGGTGTCTGCTGCTCCTGGCACTGGCTGTGAGGACACTCCATGGGCCTGGAGTCACTGAGTGCTTGGTCCCTCGAGAGCTTGCTCTCTGGCCACCAGACCCCACTTCCATCTCCCCAGGGAAGCCTTAGTGGTGGTCGGGGCTCGCCTTGGTGGGTGATGGGCCCATCACCTGCTCTCAAGTCTGAACCTCAGCCCTGCAGGCGGCTCTCCTGGCACATCGTGGCACATGTCTGGGTCGGGCACTTGCTCAGGACTCAGCCACGAACAGCACTGAGGCCAGTGGGCCTCATCGAGGCCTGCATCAGGTCAGGTCAGTGCAGAGCAGGTACAGCAGGTGCTGGCTTTCATGTTCTTTGTGTGGGTGTCCTTAGTGACTGGCCTGACAAGGTATGCAGCCTAAGAGGGCACCGAGATAGGCCCATGGGTGGGGCAGAAGGGCCGCGTCTGCTCTGGATGCAGCGTGTGGTCACAGCCACGGGACCAGCCCCTTTGCCAGAGGCACCTTCTCTGGGACAAACAGCTTCGGTGCCTGGAGTGTGGAGCCATGGCCTGATCCCTCCCTCCCTCCCTCCCAGGCTCTCCCCTGCCCTTCACACCAGGCCCAGTGCATCCCCACCCGGTTCTGACATTAGCTGAGGCCTTGAGCCATGGAGTGTGCCTGGAGGGAGGGGCCACACAGCTCTTTCACTCCTCACTAGTGCTCAGCCAGAAAAGCTCTCTGTGACCCTCATCGGGGGAAGGCGCTTCTGGGAGGTGGTCCCAACTGGCCTCTGACCCCTGTGCCTACCGCTCCTGGCCTCAGACCCAGGCCTGCTCCTCCAGCCTGTTCCTCCTGGGTCCCTTCTACCTGGTGCCCTCCTGCTCGTCCTCACAGGCCCTGCTGTGCCTCCTCAAGGCCTCCTGTCGCTGCCCGAGCTCAGCTCAGGCCCTGGCACAAGGGGCCTTTTACCGGCTTGGTAAAGGGCTCAGGAAGCAGGCCGGTGGGTGTGGCACAGGCATTGGGGACCTTCACGGACGCCTTCGCAGCAGCTGTGTGCAGGCCTGGGCTGTAGGCACTGTCCTAAGTAAGTCCAGGTGGGTTTGTCCTCCTCCAAGGCCTGGGGTCCTCCTCCCCGCTCTCGGGCTGTGGCTGGGTCGTGCTTTTGGGGAGACAGGTAGAGAGCAGAGTTTTAAATGTATCTGCTGAGGTGTCCACAGCCAGGACCGAGAGGGTTCTGGACTGGCTAGATGCAAAGCTGTTGGTGTGGTTTGTCCTGTGCGTTACCTTGTGGTCCGGGCAGCACCTAGTTCTGAATAATGAGCCTGACTCAGTGGGAGTGACAGTTTCCCACCTGAGTCCTGGCTCTCGGGTGGCGTGACGTCAGGAGCGAGGGCCCAGGACTGCAGACTGAAGTGAGGCTTGCACGGAAGCAGCTGGGTGCCTGTGGAGCTGCAGTCCCTCCCACGCACCTTTGGGCGGAGATGTGGGATATGTGGTGCCCACGGCCCTGCTGAGCCTGGCGGGGGGGCCTCCGTGGCCTGAATGGCCTTTGTGGGTTTGGTGCCCCCAGCTGTGGCTGCTCAGCAGGAGGCGTCCAGGTCTGGAGTGGCACGTGCCCAGGCCCAGGGGTGTCCCATGTTGGTGTCCTGTCGGCTTTCCTGAGCCAGCTGCTCCGGATTTTGGCCTGCAGTTTCCTCCTGTTGCCAAGTGGTGAGTCGGCCGTGTCGCTTTCCTCCCTCTTCCCGAGGCTTTGGCAACATTGGGCTCTGTTGGCTCAGGTCCTTGGCGAGAGGAATGTGATGTGGGTCCTTGGTCTACGCCTCCTAGGAGGTTGCAGGGGCCTGTGGCATGTGTCTCCTACTGACCCCTAGGGGTGGGAAGGACAGACTGCTTCTCCACCCTGCTCCTCCTCACCACTCCTGGGACCAGCTGTGTGTCCAGAGCTGGAGCGGCCTATCCCCTGCCAGCTCTGTCCTCCAAGACTGAGCCAGCCAGCTCCCCACCATTTGCACTGACTTAGAAATTGAGGTTTGTGTGCAGATAGTCTGTGAAGTTTGTGTGGACATGGATTCTGTTTGCACCAAGAGAACAGTCAGTATGAGTCTTTTTTTTTTTTTTAATCTATTGATTGATTTTAGGGAGAGAGAGAGAAGCATCGATTTGCTGTTCCACTTGTTTACGCATTCATTGGTTGGTTCTTATATGTGCCCTGACCCGAGATTGAACCTGCAAACTTGGTATATCAGGACACTCTGACCGATTGACCTACCTAGCCAGGCTCAGCTCAGCTCTTTATTCTTGCACCTGTGTGGCTCCTGTGTGTGTCTCTCCTCCCCAACACTGAGCCTGTAGGGGCCCAGCCCATGGTCCACCGTGGCACCACGTGGGTGCTCAGGAGTGTGTGGAGCTAGTGAGAGACCCACGGAGTTGAGCTAGCAGCCTGCTGTCCACAGGCTCAGGGCCTCGGTGGGAGTGGCGGTTGCTGATAGGCAATCTCTGGGCCTCAGATCTTCAGGTTCAGCAAAGGAGAGGGGCCTGGCTCTTACCCATGGCAGCAACATGTCCCCCTCCCCATTCCCCCCATTCATTTCCTCCCTCTGCCATGCACTGTCCGTGTGCTCTTGTCCCAGGCCAGCTCGGCCTCCTCACCTCCCCCCCACAGCTTTTTGCCAACAGGTCTTGGGAAGGCACCTGCAGGTAGCCACCATCACTGTGTGGTGGCAGCTGCCTGCTCACCCGTGCCCATCAAGGAGGCAGAGGGGAAGGGACCAGGTCCCAGCCCCAGCATGAGGCGGCCCCTCTGAAGGCCAGCGAGAGGCGCACCTGCCTCGGCCCGGCGACGGCATCGGCTGCCACGCTCCACCAGGCGTCTGAGTTCCTGTAGGTGCTCGAACCGGGGACCTCAGGACTGTCCCCGACTCCTGTTATGGGAAAGGCCAGGCTCGCCGCCAGCAGGCCTGCCTCGGTGATGAGCCTGAACCTCTACAAGCTGACAGGCCACCCTGGAGGCCGGCTCACAAGGAGCCGGCTGGCCGTGTCTCAGCAGGGCTCCCGGAAAGAGGCCTGACCCTACCAAGCAGTGTCCCTGTGGGGCTGAGCACCACTGGAGCTGGCGGGCAGCGTGTGTGTGTGTGTGTGTGTGTGTACATGTGTGTACGTGCGAGTCCACAGGTCTGTGAGCTCATCTCCCTTTCCTTCTTCGCAGTGTACTAACGGTCACTTGATGTGCGCTGGCTGTTTTATCCACCTACTAGCAGATGCCCGGCTGAAGGAGGAGCAGGCCACGTGCCCCAACTGTCGTTGTGAGATCAGTAAGAGCCTCTGCTGCCGCAACCTGGCTGTGGAGAAGGCCGTGAGCGAGCTGCCCTCCGAGTGTGGCTTCTGCCTGCGCCCGTTTCCCCGCTCTCTCCTGGAGAGGCACCAGAAGGAGGAGTGCCAAGACAGGTAACCGCCCAGCTGCAGGCCGCCTGGGGCAGGCAAGGCCTCAGCGTGCACCGTGCTCTGGCTGGTGCCTGTTGCCCGGGCCTTGTGCTCTGCCCTCGGGGGGCTGGGCCACGTGAAGCTGCTCAGGGTCCAGAGGACGAGGGCCTGGGATCTGTGCGCAGTGGCTGTCTGGATGTCACCCAGGTTCTCTCGGGTGCTCTGGGTGTGAGATGGCCTCTTAGAGGCTGACCTTGGCATTCCTGGGCCCAGGAGAGAGTGGCAGCTCAGGAGCACGGGGGTCTTGGTGTGAGGCACCCCAGCCCAGTCCTGGCCACTCCCCATTCCCCCGCAGCTGGGGCCTGGCCAGGAGCATCACTTGGAGTGAAGCTGTACCGGGTCCGGGATAGTAGTCGGCAGCCACTGTTTCCAGGCGGAGACCCCACAACCGTGGGTGTGAGTGGCTTGTGCTCACACAGCTCCTTCTCTCCGTCTCACACTGTCCTCTTCCTGGGTGGCAACACCCACTGAGTGTGTGCTTCAGGGAGCAGCTTGTGTGCGGCTGAATGGAGGCCTGAGGCATAGGCCTTGACCACGATGCCCCCTCGCCCCCAGGGTGACCCAGTGCAAGTACAAGCGAATTGGCTGCCCGTGGCACGGCCCCTTCCATGAGCTGACTGTGCACGAGGCCGCCTGTGCCCACCCCACCAAGACGGGCAATGAGCTGATGGAGATCCTGGATGAGATGGACCAGAGCCACCGCAAGGAGATGCAGCTCTACAACAGCATCTTTAGCCTGCTGAGCTTCGAGAAGATTGGCTACACAGGTGAGGCGTCCGCCACCCCCGCGGGCCACAGAGCCTGGGGCTGGCGGCTGGGAGCCTGGGAGCACCGGGCTCTGGGCAGTGGGCACAGGCTGAGCTGGGGGGCTGGGCTCTGCACAAGCTCCTGTTGAGTGCAGAACACCTGGGGGAGAAGATGGACCAGAGGCTGAGCAGGGGAGGGGCCGGGCAGGACCTCAGGGCACCTGCATGGCTCTCACAGGCCCCTCCCACCTGTCGTTCCCACCCTGGCCTACCACCTCAGCAGGTGGGGTCCTTGCTGTGTGGGGGATGGGTGGGGATGGCTCGGGGCCCAGGAACTGGTGGCCTGCCTCGCAGACCAGGGCCAGAAGAACTCTCGTCACGTTGGGTCCTGCATGTGGGTGTGAGGCTGCAGTGGCCACAAAGCTTCCGAAGCCACAAGAAGATGCTCAGGGCCAGGGCTGCAGAACAAGCTGAGGGTGCCCAGCTCGAAGTGCAGAGCTGGAATGGACTCCCAGGGACAGGCAGGCTGGACCACACTCAGCCCACTGGACCTCCTGGGCTCTCCTGGTCACTGCCTTCGGACATGCTGGGAACAGGAGCCAGGCCAGAGCCTGGTCTAGACACAGAACAGCCAGAAGCACCTGCTGATGCTGGGGCCGCTCAGGGAGACTCCAGCCTCTACGGCCCAGCCCATGCCGAGGGCCAGCTCAAAGCAGCAAGGGCGGTCGCTGTGCTGCCTGGACCGGGCTTGGCTCAGTGTGGGCCTGCACGGCGAGAGGCTGAGGGCCTGGGGCCGGTTAGTTGCAGCCGCAGTCTCCCGGTGGGCACCACGGCACAAAGAGCCCAGGCCAGACCTCGGTGTCCGGGCAGGCCAAGGCGGCGTGACGTGGGCGGAGGCAGGGCAGGGAGCCCATCCGCTCAGGAAGGACTGGCCGCCTCTGGAGGGACAAGCCGGCCTTGGGCACGTGCTGTGCTGAGGACTGGACAGCAGAGCACAGCAGTGGGCCGCATGCCCACGCCCGACTCTGGCCAGGTGCCACTTACTGGCCTGCCTGCCGGCTTCCTGGCAGCTCTGTATGGAACCAATAAAGTGCACTGTTCTCAGAACTGCATCCTGTCTGTGTGTCTGCTTACCATGGCCCTGGGGTGGGCGGGGCCAGGAGGGAGGCCAGGGGGCGGGCTGGCCATCACCTCACTGCCTCCGGACTCCTGCCGCTAACGCGTGTCACTTCTCTCCCCAAAGCTTGTGTGCCTCCATTTGCCATAATTGCCTTTGATTTGCCTTTGACAAGTAGAGCACCCGTGTCCTCCTGGTAAGTTGCCTTCCTCCCTGGCTGAGCCTGTGTCCTCGGCTGGTCGGAAGGCACCGCTGCCAGCCCGGCCCGCCCTGACTGCCGGCTCTGTCCCGCCTGTCTGTCTCCACAGAGGTCCAGTTCCGGCCGTACCGCACGGACGACTTCATCACGCGCCTGTACTACGAGACGCCACGGTTCACGGTGCTGAACCAGACGTGGGTCCTGAAGGCGCGCGTGAACGACTCGGAGCGCAACCCCAACCTGTCCTGCAAGCGCACGCTGTCCTTCCAGCTGCTGCTCAAGAGCAAGGTCACGGCGCCCCTGGAGTGCTCCTTCCTGCTGCTCAAGGGCCCCTACGACGACGTCAAGATCAGCCCCGTCATCTACCACTTCGTCTTCACCAACGAGAGCAACGAGACGGACTACGTGCCCCTGCCCATCGTGGACTCCGTGGAGTGCAACAAGCTGCTGGCCGCCAAGAACATCAACCTGCGGCTCTTCCTCTTCCAGATCCAGAAGTAGGCGCCCCTGCGCTGCCCACACCTGCCTGGCCGCGGCTTTGCAGTGCTGTCTGACCATCTCGGCAGAGGAGGAACAGGCGAGAACACGGGAAAGTCTGCATGCGTGTGCGAAGGTGTGAGCACTCACCACCCGGCCTTCCACCTGCCTCCCTGTCCAGGGCACGGAGGCTGGTCCAGGGACCCCGCAAGGCGAGCTCAGCAGACCTGCCGGCCTCTGCCGCCCGGCGAAGTGTCCGCCTGCCCCGGGCCGCACACAGCTCCTGGGCCGGCTCCGGCGCTGGCTTCAGACAGCGTATCTGATTGCAATTAAAAAGGCACCTTGTTTCCTACTTGCTGTTTTGTTCAAGGGTAAGGCGTGGCTGTGATTGGACAGTGGGGAAACTTTGGTGGCCTGGGGGTCAGAGCCGCTCATCCCTCAGTGTGCCCCTAGGAGACCCTCGGAGATGCTGCTTCCTCTGCCATGGGCCCAGCAGGGGAGTGGACAGGGCAGGGGCCTCCCAACAGCCTCCGCGCACCCCCAGCCACCCCAGGGAGGCAGGACTGGCCACTGGGCTCGTGGACGTTTCGGAATGCAGGGTGAAATTCTGTCTCTTCCCAGGAAATAAATGAAATTCTCACAGGCTCCTCTGTAAGTTATGCAAATTAGCTAGAGAGAATCTCTCCTCTGTATTCAGCAGTGAGGGCACGACGCCCTAGGCTGGAGGAAAGCTCGGGAGCCACTGGTGGTGGCGGAGCCTGGCTGGTGAGGGTCAGGTAAGCAGCTGCTGGTCCTGCGTCTGGGACCCACCATGGAGGTCAGCGCCTGGGCAGCGTAGCTTCTCCCCCTCCCCCTGAAACACACACCCAGGCCCCACGACCCTGCAGCCCAGCCCCAGGGAGCATGCCCGGAGTGTGGGCCTCAGGGTAAAGCAGCCCTGTCTGGAGGACCTGGGACCCTCACAGCTACTGGAGAGCCTCCCCCGCCCCCGTCCGCCTTTGCTAAGGAGACACAGCTTTTCATTGCTTCAATACCAAAGAACTGTTTCCTTTGCCCCCGGCCAGGCCCACCCTGTGCCTCGGAGCAGTCCTGTCGCTCGGACCCTGCAGGGCTCCGTGGGCAGTGCAGCCACAGCTTGGCCTCTCTCTCAGGCTCCTCCCACTCCTGGCCCTCCACTTGGTTCTCCTGCCAGGCTGGCTCCCCAAGCTACTCTGAGGAAACTATTTGGCTTCCTGCTCCAGCCCAGGGCATGGGGTTTTTGGGGATCACTCGTCTGCAGATGGCCTGGCACTGTGGGGACCAGGAGGCACTCTACAAAGGACCCCACTGCAGCCCCTCTACCCGCTTCGATCTCAACTTGAACACACCCTGGGGTGAGTCCCACTGACCTCGACTGCCCCCCCCATGGGCGAAAAGGAGACACTGAGGTAGATGCATGTCAGGTGTCCTGAGTAGGAGACTGTGCTGTGTCACTGCATCTCAGCCTCTTTGGGGGACCGACACCTTCTCTTAAAGTTTTTGGGTTTCCGAATGATGGTGGTGTGAGGGCATCCAGGTTGGGATGGAGCCTCCCAGTTGTGCCGGGTGGCTTGTGTGAGATGGAGTCGACGAGGGCAGCCCCAGTGGCTCTCCTGGGGACAGGGTGGCATGGGGGGGGCAGGCTTCAGTGTGCAAGTGAAGGAAGGTATGTGGCTGCCTGGGACCAACAGCCTTGTGTGTGTGGCAGGAGGGTCCGCCCCACGTGAGGGCTTACAGCCCCCATTGCCCGCAGTCTGGGGTGGGTGAGGGTGTGGGATTGCGCCCAGGGCCCTCCCTGTAGGAGGTACAGGTGTGTCTGGGCTGCCCAAGAGGACTGCTAACACATCCCAGCCCTGTGATGTACAACCAGGGGCAGCCAGGAACCCTGGTGAATTTCAGCTCCCATGGCGTTGCCACGAAACTGTGGCATCATCTGTCTGGGCCACTGATTTACAGAGACACCAGTGGTCTGTCTCCAGGACACCCTGCCATCTTGGCATCCTGACCTGAGCAGGCGGAGGTGCCACTTCTGCGGCTGTGGGGGCAGCCGGGCAGCGCAGACCCAGCTGCCTGCCCCTCAACCCCACTCCCTGCGAGCACTCCATTCTCAGTTCACCCAAAGTGAGACATTGCAAAAATAATAAAGGTAATTTTTTAAAGAGTGGCGTGAGAGGCGTTTTTACCACTGTTGGAAATGACATACCTGTCACTTTTGTGGTCTGCGTTTTCTTTGGATATTTTCTGTATGTAACTATAGTTTTAAAAAAATTCCAAACCATGTTTTGTCTGTGTTTCTTTACGAGAAGACAGCCTGGGCTCGGCTAGTCTCCCAGCCAGGGCTCAGCCTCCGTGCCTGCTGGCCGCCAGCCTGTGGCCTCCCCACCTCAAGCCTCCAGCCCCTGCTCAGCACTACCTTGTATGTGCATATCCCTGTCTGATCTGTGGGGAAACTGAGGCATGGAGTAGCTGTGTCCTCTGAGGGGTAATCGGGCCCCCAGGCCCTGGGCTGCCTTGAGAATGCTGGTGTTGTAGGGGGTGCCCAGTCACCATCTTTCCAGAAGCTCTGCCCATTCAGCCAAGCCAGTCCACTTCCTGGTATTGCTCCCCCGTCACCAGGCCTGCCTGGGTTCCCAGCGGAGCACTGCACTCTGCAGAAGAGGATGAGGGTCTCAGGTCTAACTTCCTGCCTCTGGCAGCTTCTCAGGCTTGGCCTCGCCCTTCACCCCTGTGGCATGGGCAGTGGCCCAGGGAAGCCTTTCTTGGACCTAAGAACCCATCTGCCCTCCACATCCCTCCCTCCTTAGCAGACATCCTCCGTCCACTGGGTGAGGCTTTACCCCACTGGGAGTCTTCTGATCTCCATAGGGAGGAAACACCCACCCCTGCCTGTGTGGCTCAGATGGTTGGGGTCATCCTGTGCTCCAGGAGGTTGCCAGTTGTATTCCTGGTCAGGGCACATGCTAGGGATATGGGGTTGCAGGCTTGATCCCCCGTAGGAGGCATGCAGGAGGCAGGTGATCAGTGTTCTCTCTCACATTGATGTTTCTCTCTAAAAACCAAAATATTTTTTATTTTTAAAAATATATATTTTATTGATTTTTTTACAGAGAGGAAGGGAGAGAGAGTTAGAAACATCGATGAGAGCAAAACATAGATCAGCTGCCTCCTGTATACCCCCCACTGGGGATGTGCCTGCAACCAAGGTACATGCCCTTGACTGGAATTGAACCTGGGACCCTTCATTCCACAGGCGACGCTCTTCCACTGAGCCAAACCGGTTTTGGCAAAATATTATTTTTTTAAACAATAAAATAAACACGTCCATCTCCCACTCCTTTCTTTCATGCCTCCTCTGGGGCCTCTGGGACGCCATTCATGGCACCTGGTGCCCTGGGCATGCCAGGTGGCAGGGGCTGAGCCCCGGGCGTGGCAGGTGCTGGATTCTCCCAGGGTGGGGTCGGGGCAGGCGATCAGAGCCTGGGCCTGGACGCCCCAAGGCCACGGGGTGCAGAAGTGCGCAGAGCTCCGCGGGAGCAGCTAGCACGGCTCTGGGGCAAGTGCCACTCTTGCCGCCTCTCAGCACAGCCTGGACCTGCAGCTCTGACGGAGAAACACCGCCCTCCCCTGGCGGCACTGAGTTTGAGTCTCCAAAAGGGTCGGTAGTGCAGCCACATTCAGAGCGGATGTGCACACATTCTCAGCCTGCGGATCACAGACCACCTCCTTCATGAGGACAGTGCCCCCTTAGGAAAACTCGCACCTGTGGTTGGTTTGGTGTGTGTACGGGGGAGGGGGAAATCTGAGGGGCCGTGGCGGGGGCGGGGGCACCTCCGCATCCAAACGACCCGACCCGGAGTCCTGACAGACGCCGCCCCCTCGCAGCTCTTCCCGCCCAGCCAGACTACAGTCCCGGGATGGTCCGGCGGCTGGACTACACTTCCCAGGATGCTCCGCGCCGCGGGGGCGGTGCTGGGCTTGCGCAGAGGCCAGGGGGGCGGGGCCGCGAGAGCGCGGGAAGTCCGGTTTCCTCCCGGCGGCCGGATCCCTGCGCGGCGCCCGAACGATGAGCCTGGATCGTGAGCTTCGCCGTAAGTTCCCGGCCGAGCGCCCGAGTGCTGGGGCCCGGGGCGGGCGCGGCGGAGAGGCTCACCTCCCAGCCTCGTTCTCTCTCCGTAGAGCTGCTCAAAGCCAAGGCCAAGGCCCAGAACAGCGGGCAGCTGCGCGAGGAGGCCGCCCTCTGCCACCAGCTGGGGGAGCTCCTGGCCAGCCTTGGTGTGTCCCTCGCGGGGGACCGGGTGGGGCCACGGCTGGGGCCGGGGGAGCTCGGGGTGGGGTCCGCGGCTGGGGCCGGGGAGCTCGGGGTGGGGTCCGCGGCTGGGGCCCGGGGAGCTCGGGGTGGGGTCCGCGGCTAGGACCTGGGGATCCGGGACGGGTGCGGAGAGCCTTGCCCTGCTCGGTCCTCGGCCGTCCACCCGGCTTGCTGAAGCCCGCCCGCCTGCACCCAGGCCGCTACCCTGAGGCCCTGCAGGAGCACCAGCAGGAGCTGCGGCTGCGGGAGAGCGCCGAGGACGCCCTGGGCTGCGCCGTGGCGCACAGGAAGATCGGGGAGCGGCTGGCGGAGATGGGGGACTACTCAGCCGCCTTGAAGGTGGGCGTGCCCACCCAGCACCCACGCTTGCCAGACACAGACCTCCTGGGCCTGCCCTTCGTGGGGGTTGGGGGTAAGGGAGGAAAGGGTCCCTTTCTTTTCATTTTATTGATTTTATTGATTGAGAGAGAAAAGGGAACGGAGAGAGAGAAATATCAATGATGAGAATCAGTGACTGGCCGCCTACTGGGGATTGGGCCCACAAACCTGGCTTGTGCCCCAACCAGGAATTGAAATGGGACCTCCTAGTTCATAGGTCCATGCTCAGCCACTGAGCCACGCTGGCTGGGCAGGGGTCCCTTTCTGAGGACAGAGGAACAGCCTGCTGTCCCAGCCTCTGGCTAGAGGAGGCCGTACTGCGACTGGGCGGGCCAGTGGGTGGTCCCCGGGTCCTTGGGTGGCTGCTCTCCTGGGAGCTTGGCCCCAGAAACAACCGTTCATGAGCCACCACTTGAGCTTTTTGTGTGGACTGGGGGGTGAGGGTCAGGACCCACTGTTCACACAGAGCTGGCCCTGGCCCTTGCAGCCGGGGTGCAGGAGCCTGGCTAACCTTCATGCCTTGTTCCTCCCTTAGCCTGGCATTTGCCAGCGTCTCCACGGGCAGCCCTTGGCATAGAGGAGGTGCTGGGGGGAGGGGTGTCCCAGGGAGCAGGGGGCTCTCCTGTGTAAGCATAGGGACCCCCCTGGAGTTGAGTGACCTGTGGGGTTTGGGTTGGTCACAGCTCCTGCCCCCCCTGTGCCCCAGCACCAGCAGCACTACCTGGAGCTGGCCCACTCCCTGTCCAACTACACTGAGGTGCAGAGGGCCTGGGCCACCATTGGCCGCACACACCTGGACGTCCATGACCACAGCCAGTCACAGGAGGCCCTGCTGCAGGCTCAGGCCGCCTTCGAGAAGAGCTTGGCTATTGTGGACGAGAAGCTGCAGGGTGAGTGCACGTGATCCGGCCTCGCACCCTCTGTCCCTGCCTGGGCCTCCTGTGGTGGGGCCGGGGTCTGTTCTTAGAAGTCACTTCGTGTGGGGGCACCCCATCTGTGCTCCCGGCAGCCTCAAGCCTGGCAATCCGTTGTCTGCTCTTGGTTCCTCCACACTCTGTCTGCGGCACGATCCCTGGGACCCCCGATAAGAGGCAGGAGAAGGGGTGGGGAATGGGGTCCAAAGCCGCAGCCCCCACCTGGGGTCACGGCCCTGCGTGTCTGAGAGGGGTCGTCTTCCAGGGATGTTGCCCAAGCGAGAGCTGAGTGAGATGAGGGCCCGCCTCTACCTCAACCTGGGCCTCACCTTCGAGAGCCTGGGGCAGAAGGCCCTATGCAACGACTACTTCAAGAAGAGCATCTTCCTGGCCGAGTAAGCCTGCCCCCTTGGCCAGGAGGGAGCTAGCTCCCCTGTCGCTAGAGGAAGCAGCCCTGGGGGAGGGGGAAGCCTGGTGGGTCTGCCACGGGCCAGGTGGTGTCCCTCAGCAGCCGCGCTCAGAGCTCCGGGGTCCGGCTGGCGCCTCGGGCACTCACACTCGTCACCCGCAGGCAGAACCACCTGTACGAGGACCTGTTCCGCGCCCGCTACAACCTGGGCGCCATCCACTGGCGCCAGGGGCAGCACTCACAGGCGATGCGCTGCCTGGAGGGGGCGCGGGAGTGCGCGCGCACCATGCGGAAGGGGTTCATGGAGAGCGAGTGCTGCGTCCTCCTCGCGCAGGTGCCCTGGGGTGTGGGGTGTGGGCGCCCTCAGGGTGCAGGGTGTGGGCACCCTGTGGGTGTGGGCACAGCCGAGGGCTGGCTGGGCCCCGGGAAGGCAAGCCTTACCTCCCTCGTCCCCCAGGTTCTCCAGGACCTCGGTGACTTTCTGGCTGCAAAGAGGGCGCTGAAGAAGGCCTACAGGCTGGGCTCCCAGAAGCCTTTGCAGAAGGCGGCTGTGTGCCAGACCCTCAAGTACGGTGAGCCTGGAAGGGGGGACCCCGGGAGCTAAGGGCTCCCCTTCCTTGGCAGAGGGGACTGGGCATGTGTCCTTGGGGAGGCGGCAGCCCCAATTCCTATCGGGAGGAGAACCCCACTTCTGTCTGAGTCTACAGCGCGGTGTGCGCAGGGGCCATGAGGGTGGTCAGGAGCCGAGGCGTTTCCACGCGAACTGGCACCCTCACAGAGAGACAAAGCCAGCGTCATCTCGTAACCAGGGCTGATGCTCTGCCTGCCCCTCCTCACCAACGGCCAAGCAGGCTGGGCAGGGTGGGTGGCCCGCCTGAGGGCACGGAGCTAACTGAGGGCCGGGCCTGTGTCTGCCGCCCTTGCATGAGGCTCTTCCCTGCAGTGCTGGCTGTGACCCGGCTGCAGCAGCAGCTGGAGGAGTGCGGGAGCGGTGACCCTCAGAGCGCCATGGGCATCTGTGAGCAGCTAGGGGACCTGTTCTCCAAGGCAGGCGACTTCCCCAGGGCGGTGACGGCCTACCAGAAGCAGGTGCACACCGGCTGGAGGGGAGGGCGGAGGGCCGGGGAGGGGAGGGCCTGCAGTGCTCCGGCCCGGAAGGTGTGCAGCAGCCGCCCTGTCGCACCCCCAGCTGGACTTTGCGAAGCTGCTGAAGAGGCCGGGGCCCGAGCTGGCCGTCATCCACGTGTCCCTGGCCGCCACCCTGGGAGACATGAAGGACCCCCGTGGGGCTGTGCGCCACTATGAAGAGGAGCTGAGGCTGCGCGAGGGCAACGCCCTGGAGGTGAGCTACGGCGCGCCCCGGTCTCTGCCATGCCCACGGCGTGCCCGGGACTGCCACCTGGGGCCCGCACAGGTGGGCATTTCGTTTGCCGGGGCAGCTGTCACGGAACCCGTTTATCTTCCTCTCGCTCCAGGAGGCCAAGACCTGGCTGAACATTGCTCTGTCCCGCGAGGAGGCCGGTGACACCTACGAGGAGCTGGCACCGTGCTTCCAGAAGGCTCTCGGCTGTGCCCAGCAGGCGCAGCAGCCCCAGTTGCAGGTGTGACCCCGTCCACCCAGCTGGTGCCCTTGTCCCCGTCTCGTGTCTCCCCCCCGTGTCTCCCCCCGTGGTGGCTGGCGACCCTGTGGCCCTGACTGGGCGTCGCCTGCTCCGTAGAGGCAGGTCCTGCAGCACCTCCACAGGGTGCAGCTGCGGCTGCAGCCCCAGGAGGCCCCTGGCACGGAAGCCAGGCTCCGGGCGCTGCGTGTGGACCAGGACGAGGAGGAGGACGGGGAAGGGGAGGAGGACAGCGACACCCCGGAGGCCAGCGAGGTGGAGCTCTCAGACAGCGGTGAGGCCTGAACCAGGCCGGCGGCCCTGTCCCTTCTCCCCTTCGCTGCTCAGGCTGGCCCGGGCTGCGGTTGGTGAGGATGGGGCCTGGTCACAGGTCGGATAGGGGACAGATCCATGCCAGGAGGTGGCAGTGCCGTGAGGTGGGCAGAGGGGTGCACAGGATGCCTGGGCAGCGTCAGTGACGGGAGCTGGTGGGCGTCCAGGCGGAGGTAGTGCAGGCTTGATCTGCAGAAAGGGCACTCAGAGCTCACAGCAGGTGAGAGTGGAGCTCAGCGCTTCCTGAAACGGTGCTGTGGGTTCTCTGGGCAGCCGAGGTCAGCCTGTGGCAGGTGGACATGAGGGACAGTCTGAGCGGGCATGGGCTGCACATCTGGGGGCAGTGGGGGCAGAAGGGTGGGCTGGGCCTAGGAGAGAGGCTCAGTGTTGGACGTGAGAGGCTCTTGGCGAGCGTCCAGGGCAGGTGGGAGGTTTGGCCTTGGCTGAGGGGGTTGGGGGAGAGGGCTGGGTGGGGAGGGCTTGCTCACCCGTGCCCGCTTGGCTTTCAGAGGACGAGAGCCAGTCCCAGGACCTAGAGGAGGAGGAGGAGCTGCGGGGCTGCCTGAGACGACAGCAGGTGAACAAGGTGAGGCCGAGGGCGGGGGCAGGGCGGGGGGGCTGGTCCCTCTGCCTCTTCCCCCAACATGCGTGTTCTCGGCGCCTGTGCCCGCAGTGGAACCGGCGCAATGACGTGGGGGAGACGCTGCTGCACCGAGCCTGCATCGAGGGCCAGCTGGGCCGCGTCCAGGACCTCGTGCGGCAGGTGGGCCCGCCCCCACCCTGTGGGTCCACTACCTGCCCCAAGGGAAGGGGCGGGAGGCTGCTGGCCCTCGGCTCTGCCTGCCTCTACCTCGTGGTGGAACCGCCAGGCCAGGCTGCTGGCGGACTGTGGGACTCAGGCCCTGGCCCTGCTCAGGCCTCAGGCCTCAGCCCTGAGGGGGCCAGGCTGTGGGGCACTTGGGGTCAGGCTCCTTCCATCCTTGGTCACAGGGTCACCCCCTGAACCCTCGGGACCACTGTGGTTGGACACCCTTGCACGAGGCCTGCAACTACGGGCATCTGGGTGAGCGCGGCCCGGGGCCTGTCACACAGGGCGGGGTCCGAGCAGGGTGCCGGAAGCTGGCTCACATCCCCCGTCCACAGACATCGTCCGCTTCCTGCTGGACCACGGGGCCGCGGTGGACGACCGGGGCGGCCAGGGCTGCGAGGGGATCACTCCGCTGCACGATGCTCTCACCTGCGGCCACTTTGAGGTGGCCGAGCTGCTCCTTGACCGGGGGGCGTCCGTCACCCTCCGCACCAGGAAGGTGAGTGGGGCCAGGGGCCGGTGGGCACGGCCACGGTGGGCGGGTCTGCCCGCCGGTGCCACAGCTGGGTGCCACGCAGGGCCACAGCCCGCTGGAGACGCTGCAGCAGTGGGTGAGGCTGTACCACCGGGACCTGGACCTCGAGACACGAGCGAAGGCTGGCGCCATGGAGAGGAGGCTCAGGGAGGCCGCCTCGGGCCAAGGCAAGCGGGGACCTCCTGCCCCGGGACAGCGCCCCTGCCTGGAGGGTTTCCTGGGCCTCGGGCATTTCCCGTGGGTGGCAGGGGTGTGCAGGGCCCACCTCACCGCAGACCCCTCTCCCCACAGCTCCCCACAGCCCCCTGGCTCCCCGGAGCCTCCCGAGGGACCGTCTCTTTGACCCCGAGACCTCTCCTCCCTCGAGCCCCCGCCCAGTGCCCCCGGAGGCCCCTCAGGCCGGTGCCAGGGCCTGGGAGGCACCGGCAGCGCCGGCTGTGGCCAGGCCGCGGAGGAGCAGGCACCAGCTGGCCAGCAGCAGCAGCAGCAGCTCGGAGGGCGAGGACAGCGGGGGCGCCCCCCAGAAGAGGCCTCGGCACTCTGCTCCGGCACGGCGAGCCGGGGCCTGCGTGCTTGACCACGTCAACAACAGGAAGGTGGCAGTGGCTGGCCCGGCGGCCTACCGGGCGGCCATTCGAAGCGTGGGCAGCGCCCAGAGCTGCCGCCCCAAGCCTGGCCCACCCCGGGGCCCCGGGGAGGCCGCCCCTCCCACAGCGGCGCTGATCCCCGAGGAGGAGCATCTGGCCGGGGACTGGCTGGAAGAGGACTTGCTGCCGCCCCAGGGCGGCCGCCCTTCCCGCCCCCAGGGCGGTGGGTACAGGGCCAGGCGCAGCGCCTCGGAGTCCAGCGGTGACGAGAGTCCCGTCAGGCCCCGGGCCCAGGCCAGGCAGAGCCAGCTGCCCTTTCTCAGGAGCAGGAGTGCCGCGGTCCGAGCAGGCGGAGAGGGCAGCTCCCGCACGGAGCCCCTGCAGAGCCCTCAGGCCCCCAGCAGCGGGGACGCCCCCCCTGCCGGCCTTTCCTCGGTGGGTGCTCAGGCCGATGGGTGCTCCAGCGGTGGCTCGGGGGCAGGGCAGGGCCAGGGGCCGTTTTTTCTGTCTGCTATCCCTCTCTGCCCCTTCCAGGGGCCGGTCCTGCCTCCTGCCATCCGGGTTCGCGTTCGCGTTCAGGACAACCTTTTCCTCATCCCCGTCCCACACAGGTAAGGCGGCCCCGCTCCCTCTGTGCCCCTGTGGGATCTGCAGTGGCAGCCGAGAACCCTGGTGTTGGTGCATTTTGTGCATCCGGTGGAGCCCGTGGCCTTGCTGGCGCTGGCACGCCCTTTCGAGGGCCTGGTAGCTGGGGTGGGGCCACAGGGCGGGGGGGGGGGGGGGGGGGGGCTCTTCTCAAGCAGAGGTGGCCCCTGGGAGGGGCCCGGGAGCTGGAGGCGGCATGTGGGGAGGGGAGGGAAGGAGCCAGAGCATGAGGGTGGGCCCGGGGGCGTTTCCTCAGCTGTGCAGGGCTGTGGCCAGGGCCAGGCTCAGCGCAGCCTCTGGTCCCACAGCAAGGAGGCCCACTCCGTGGCCTGGCTGGCCGAGCAGGCCGCCCAGCGCTACTACCAGGCCTGCGGGCTGCTGCCCAGGCTCACCCTACGGAAGGAGGGGGCCCTGCTGGCCCCCCAGGATCCCATCCCCGATGTGCTGCAGAGCAATGAGGAGGTGAGTGGCGGGAACCAGGCCCGAGGGTGGGTGTCCCCGGTGCTGGGTCCCCGGGGCTGCCTGCCTATGGTGCTTTCAGGTGTTGGCTGAAGTGACCTCGTGGGACCTCCCGCCGCTGACGGACCGTTACCGCAGGGCCTGCCAGAGTCTGGAACAGGGTAAGAGCCCAGGAGGCTCCTGGTGGCCTGGCTGAGGGGCTGGGCATGTGCTCCACTGTTACCTGCTCTGCCAGGTCCCCAGGTCTCCACACCTGTCCTTGGGTCTTCCTCCCCTGCCAGTGCCCCCAGTGTGGGCAGTGTGTGGGGGAAGCGGTGTGGGACCCTGTAGAGACCTCAGAGCTGAGAGGCTGGGCCAGGCTTGGCCAGGCAGGAAGTCTGGCGCCTCTGGGAGCTGCCAGGCTGAGAGGTGAGGAGGGCCTCCTGGGGCAGACACAGGTCTGCACACCGCCCGCCTGCCCTGGGGCCCACAGGCTTGGGGCAGGTGGGCTGGAGAGTGAGAGGGGCTGTGCAGGTTTCAGGGGGCAGACAGGCTGGCTCTGGCCCTGGTGACACCACGTCCCCTTGCAGGGGAGCACCCGCAGGTGCTGCAGGCCATGGAGCGCCAGGGTGTAGGCCCCTCTTTCAGCGCCTGCTCCCTGGCCCTGCGCCAGGCCCAGCTCACCCCCTTGCTTCGGGCCCTCAAGCTGCACTCGGCGCTCCGGGAGTTGCGCCTGGCCGCGAACCGGCTGGGGGACGGCTGTGCCGCCGAGCTGCTGGCCGCCCTGCACACTTTGCCTGGCCTGACTCTCCTTGACCTCTCTTCCAACCACCTGGGCCCGGAAGGCCTGCGCCAGCTAGCCTCCGGCCTCGCGGGACGGGCCACCCTGCAGGTAAAGCACGGGGAGCAGCAGGCCAGACACGTGGGAAGGAAGGCACACGTGGTGTGCTGACTGGCGCCCAGCTCTGCGGGGGCCGGGGGCCGCGGACATCCGATCCCATGGGGGCCTGTGTCTTCCCAGAACTTGGAGGAGCTGGACTTAAGCATGAACCCCCTCGGGGACGGCTGCAGCCAGGTCCTGGCCTCGGTCCTGCAGGCCTGTCCTGCACTCAGCACTCTGCACCTCCGGGCCTGTGGCTTCGGCGCCAGTTTTCTCCTGAGTCACCAGGCAGCCCTGGGCCAGGCCTTCTTAGGTGAGCTGACCACACGTCCACTTCCTGGCCCCAGGGTTCCAGTTGCCATCAGGAGGGCGTGTGCAGGGACTCAGAGCCTTGAGCAGGGGCGCCTGGGGCATTATGTAGGCAGACAGACATGGTAGGAGCATCTGGTACTTTCCCAGCCAGATCCTACCACAGGCAGAGCCCCAGCTCCACTGCTCTCACCAGCTCTGTCCGTGGCCCGAGTCATTCCACGTACACCCAGCAGGGCTGCAGAGAGCCAGGTCGCAGCGCCAAGGCTGGGTCAGTGGTTCCCAGAGGGCCTTTCTGTAGGGCTGTGAGCAGCAGTGGGGGAGCCTGGGGTTGGGGCAGTGGGGGAGTGCTCCCCTGTCGTGGGTCAGGGCAGACAGAGGCCAGAGACATGAGGAGAAGCTGGGCTCGGGAGTCTGGCCTGCACCCATCCCCAGGCAGGAGGCCTGATCCTTGTGCACGAGGTCTCGGCGACAGCTCCCCGAGGAGAGGCCCAGGACTCTGCAGCTGGGCTGGGTGGTGCTGTGTAGGGCTGACCACGCTTCTGGCCCCTGGTTCAGATGCCAAGCACCTGAAGACCCTGTCCCTGTCCTACAACATCCTGGGCGCCACCGCCCTGGCCCAGACCCTGCGCAGCCTGCCCGTCCAGACCCTCCTGCACTTGGAGGTCAGCTCCGTGGTGGCCAAGAGTGACTCGGGCCTGGTGGGACCCATGGTCAGATACCTGACCAAGGTACGTGGTTGGGCCAGACACCGAGCCACGGGAGCCCTGGGCACCCGGCCAGAGCCTGGGGCGGGGCTGGGAGGGCCTTGCAGGTTCTCCAGAACAGCCTGGGGAAGCTTCCTGCCCCAAGCAGGTCCCAGGGAATGTCCAGCCTCCCGGTGCTCTCTCCTGGGGGAACTTCCGGGCGGGAGGGGAACCCACGATTCTCAAGTCGTTCTGATCTACAAATTGAGGGGATGCTGCCTCCCTCTGATGTCCCCTCACCCCTAAGACAGAAGGAAGGAGTCTGGCCTCCCTGGGCGGCCTCTGGGAGGCAGGAGGACAAGCACCACTCACTGCAGCCTTGGCCTCTGTGTCTAGGAAGGCTGTGCGCTGGCGCACTTGAACTTGTCTGCAAACCACCTGAGTGACCAGGCAGTGAGAGACCTGAGCAGGTAACACTACCTTGCCTGTGCCCCACTTCCTGGGGGGTTCTAGTCTCCAGGCCCAGGAGCCTTGGGGGGCACTAGGTCAGGCAGGGAAGGGGAGCAGAGATGGTACCAGCTCCTTCCTGAATGTACCCCAAGCCTGGCCACGACCACCTTGGCCCCTGGCAGTGCTCTGACAGCCACGGAGGAACGCCTGAGCCTGTGCCTGTGCCAGGAAGGGGGCGAGACCTGCTTGGTTATCCGTGGCCCGCAGAGCAGCTTCCCCAGTGATGGGGCCTCCCTCCCTGGAAACTGACCCTTCACTCCTCCCTCACCCAGGTGCCTCCCGCTTTGCCCCTCACTTGTCTCGCTGGACCTGTCTGCCAACCCCGAGATCAGCTGTGCTGGCCTGGAGGAGCTCCTGTCTGCCCTGCAGGAGCGGCCCCAGGGCCTGAGCTTCCTGGGCCTGTCCGGTGAGCGCTGGGGACGGTGCCACCTCGGCCACACTGGGGCTGGGCACACAGCTTCCTCCTCAGGGACCTCCTGCAGCCCAGGTGCCCCCTTTGAAGGGGCTGTCACTGGCACTAGCCAGAAGCTGGGGTGGCTGGGCGCCTTGCAGGTGACACAAGACAAGTAATTGGAAGGGGGTAAAGGCTGCCACTGAGGGGCCTTCCCAGTTCTTGCTCGCCAACCCTCCCTTCCCAGCCTGTGGCTTGTTCTCCTGGTCGGCGTGCCCAACAGCACCCAGGGGAGACCCGCAGCAGCCTGGCTCATTCAGCGGGAGCCTGGGGAAGGAGAGCTCAGCTCTGTCCTCAGCAGGTCAGGCTGGGGGTGGGTACTCAGGAGCCTGGTTCTTCCTGCTCCTCCAAGTGGCCCATCTCCCCGCCCTGGCCTCCTGGGGTTCCACTCTCACCAAGCCTTGGGTCCTGAGTGTACCAGGCCTGAGCCTCACAGGCACCCCTACTGTGTGCTCCTTATGGATGGAAAAACCGGGCGTTGTCATGGACACTCAGAGGCACAGATGTGGACGCGGTGTTTATTTCCGCCACCCTCCCTTCTGCCTGGCCGCGGGGAGAGCACCCCTTCCTAGAGTGGCCCACACCTGGGGCCCTGCGTGTTCCTTCCCGGGCAACTTGTCCCAAGGAAGGGTACGCGGGCTGGAGAGCGCCCTGGGGCGGGCCCCCCGCGGGCCTCCCAGCTTTGGTGGAAGCAGCTCCCTGAGGCCTGCTCCCCCGCCCCCCTGCAGGCTGTACTGTCCGCGGTCCCCTCGGCCCCCGCCTCTGGGACAAGATCGCCGCGCGGCTGCAGGAGCTACAGCTGTGCAGCGGGCGGCTGTCCGCCGAGGACCGGGCCGCCCCGGGCCAGCTGCTGTCCGGACAGCCGGACCCCGCCTGCACCCTGGACCGAGGCTCCCGGCTCTTCTTCCGGCGACTCTTACAGCCCAGCGGGGCCGCCGCCCCCTTCCCCCCTCCCACCCCCCAATAAAGCACTGCTGCCGCCTCACCGGCTGCCTGAGAGGGGCGGGAGGCGGGGTCGGTTCTGCTGCGGGGAAGCAGCCGCGGGATCGGGGGTCGGGCAGGTGCCGCCGCTGGAGGACCTGCGGGCTCGGGGCGGCGTGACCTGCGCGCGGAGCTCTGCGCCCACTTCCTGGTTCCGCTGCGCCGGGGGCGGGGCTCCTGTGCGCATGCGCGGCGTGGCCGAGCGCCGAGCAGTCGATCGCGGCCCCGCCCCGGCGCCATCTCCGACGCAGCGCGGCTCCTGCCAGGTACTCGGGGCTGAGGGCAGGGCGGCTGCGGGCATCGCCGCCCCGCGAGGGCCCCTCGCCTCGGGTTCCCTCCGGGTGCCGGGGTGGCGCCCCACGGGTGGGTGGGCAGCAGCCCCCGCCGGCTCCCCCGGGCCTGGGGGCGGCCGTGTCCCCGCGGCCACAGCCTTCCCCGGAGACTCGCTTTTCTGGCCCGGAGTCCGGGTTGTGGGGTTTAGGCTCGTGCTCGCCTGTCGCCGGGGGCCCCGGTGTGCGTTCTGAATGGAACGGAATCCGGCGACTGCCCCCCCGGGGGGGGCCGGAGGGTCCTCAGGCTCCGCGTCCCGCCCAGGGGGCTGCCATCCGGCGCCCGCCCTCCCCGCCGCCCAGCCCCTGCCCTCGGACCCCGGCCCGCAGCCGCTCAGCTGCCCGCCCGCCGGGAACGCGCCGCCTCGACCCTCGGCTCAGTGTCTGATGGAGCCTCAAATTATGCATCTGAACCGGGCACGCCCCCCGGCCCCATCCCAGCTCCTTATCACGGCCCTTGGAACCCAACGGGGCTCAGTTAACTCCCTAAGGCTTCCATTTCAAGTCCTGCGGACCGAGGGCGCACCTCCTGCCTGGGCCCTGCTTCCCGCCCGCGCCCTCCCAGCCCAAGAACCTGTCCAATCAGGAACGCCTGGCCTGGGTCACCCCTGACTCAGAGACCCCGGCTGGCTCTCTGTTCCCCCACATCAGACCTTAGACAAAGCCTGCCCTCCTATGGTCCTGGCCAGTAGGCTCGGGTTGAGCATCCTCCCATGCAGAATGTCCTGGTTCCTTCCAGTCAGAGCACATGCGGGTGGCAGGCCTGATCCGGGGGGGGGGGGGGGGGGGGGGCGTGCAGGAGGCATCCTATGGACGTTTCGCAAACACGGGTGCTGTTCTTTCTCCTTGTCCTCTCTCTCTCTCTCTCTCTCTCTCTCTCTCTCTCTCTCTCAAAAAACTACCTATACCTGTGCTGTTTCCTCTGCCAAATGCTCCTCCTGGTCCTCCGTCCACAGGCTGCCGCCCCCTTCCCGGCCAGCAGGCTCAGAGCAGCCTGCCCTTACCCACACCGTGGCTGGTCTCCTTTAGAAACGTTTTCTTATTAATTTTAGGGGGGCGGGGGCATTGACTTGTTGTTCCACATATTTATGCATTGTGTGTGCCCTGGCCGGGGGTCAGACCCCTGACCTTGGTGTATGATGAGGATGCTACGGGGACAGGGCCATGACCGCTCTCCTGAGATGCCTCCCCTTGGGGGGGCGGGGGTGGGGGATGGGGGGGAGGGGGGGGAGACCGCCCTGGGTTTATTGCTGTTTCTCGTCTGTCTCGCCCGAGAGCGGGAAGCTCTTCGCACGGCGTCGGGTGCCCCTGAGTTGGTGCTGGTTCTGCTCCTCAGGTCTCTGCTGTGACCCCTGGAGCCTCAGGATGTTCCACGGGATCCCAGCCACACCAGGCGTGGGAGGTGAGCTTTGAGCCCTGCAGCAGAGGCGTGGCCGGGGGCTATGGGAGCATCTAAGCGTTCCCCCATGTGGGGTCGCAGCCTGGGGTGGTCTCTGGAGGGGCTGGGCTGGGTGGTGGACAGGCTGCCAGCTCTCCGCCTGCTCTGTTACAGCCCCTGGGAACAAGCCAGAGTTGTATGAGGTGAGTGGCGGGCACCCCTGCCTGGTTGGCACTGACCCACAGCGTGTGCCCATGTGAACACCACCCTGGTGCCAACGTGCTGCCCCTCTCTCCAACAGGAAGTGAAGCTGTACAAGAATGCCCGGGAGCGGGAGAAGTGAGTGCAGCGCCCCCCCCAGGCCCAGGCTCTTGGGTCTGAGCTCTGCCGCACGGCAGCTCCCCGTGGGCTGGGGCCTCGAGGCCGTGGCTGACGGACACGCCCTCCCCAGGTACGACAACATGGCGGAGCTGTTTGCCGTGGTGAAGACCATGCAGGCCCTGGAGAAGGCGTACATCAAGGACTGCGTCACCCCCAACGAGTGAGGCCCGGGGCCGCTGCACCCACAGAGGGGCCTTCCCTCCAGGCCAGGGTGCTCAGGAGAGGGGTCTGCATGTGGGCATCCATCTCTCATTCCTGGCTGGAGGGCGCCCCTGGGTGCTGGCAGCCCGGGCGCCTTCTGCAGCGTCCCCATGGAGGCCCACCCGGAGGCCCCGAGCCGGGTGTGGAGGCCGTAGCCGGGTGTGGAGGCCCCGAGCCGGGTGTGGAGGCCGTGAGCTGGGTGTGGAGGCCGTAGCCGGGTGTGGAGGCCGTAAGCCGTGTGTGGAGGCCTGACGGGGTGTGGAGGCCGTAAGCCGTGTGTGGAGGCCCCGAGCCGGGTGTGGAGGCCGTGAGCCGGGTGTGGAGGCCGTGAGCCGGGTGTGGAGGCCGTAGCCGGGTGTGGAGGCCGTGAGCCGGGTGTGGAGGCCGTGAGCCGGGTGTGGAGGCCGTGAGCCGGGTGTGGAGGCCTGACGGGGTGTGGAGGCCGTGAGCCGGGTGTGGAGGCCGTGAGCTGGGTGTGGAGGCCGTAGCCGGGTGTGGAGGCCGTGAGCCGGGTGTGGAGGCCTGACGGGGTGTGGAGGCTGTGAGCCGGGTGTGGAGGCCGTAGCCGGGTGTGGAGGCCTGACGGGGTGTGGAGGCCGTAGCCGGGTGTGGAGGCCGTGAGCCGGGTGTGGAGGCCCCGAGCCGGGTGTGGAGGCCCCGAGCCGGGTGTGGAGGCCTGACGGGGTGTGGAGGCCGTGAGCCGGGTGTGGAGGCCGTAGCCGGGTGTGGAGGCCGTGAGCCGGGTGTGGAGGCCGTGAGCCGGGTGTGGAGGCCGTGAGCCGGGTGTGGAGGCCTGACGGGGTGTGGAGGCCGTGAGCCGGGTGTGGAGGCCTGACGGGGTGTGGAGGCCGTAGCCGGGTGTGGAGGCCGTGAGCCGGGTGTGGAGGCCGTGAGCCGGGTGTGGAGGCCGTAGCCGGGTGTGGAGGCCGTGAGCCGGGTGTGGAGGCCGTGAGCCGGGTGTGGAGGCCGTAGCCGGGTGTGGAGGCCGTAGCCGGGTGTGGAGGCCGTAGCCGGGTGTGGAGGCCGTAGCCGGGTGTGGAGGCCCCGAGCCGGGTGTGGAGGCCCCGAGCCGGGTGTGGAGGCCCCGAGCCGGGTGTGGAGGCCGTAGCCGGGTGTGGAGGCGGGACCAGCACCTCGGAGAGCAGGCCGGGAGAGCCCCTGCCAGCGCTGGGCTCTAGCTGATCTGCGGTCCAGGCCTAGTCCCCACCCCCTCCAGAACCTTCTCTGTAGACCCGATGGAAGGTCTCCCCAGTGGCCCAGCTCTGACTGGTCACCTGCCCCTCCTCCCCAGAGGGCCTGGGCGGGGGCGGGCGGCGGGCGGGCCTGAGCAGGTCCTCTCCGCAGGTACACGGCCGCCTGCTCCCGCCTCCTGGTGCAGTACAAAGCCGCCTTTCGGCAGGTGCAGGGCTCGGAGATCAGCTCCATCGATGAATTCTGCCGCAAGTTCCGCGTGAGTCCGTGGGGGGGGGGGGGGGGGGGGGGGGCAGGGGGGGCGACATGGGTGCTGTTGGAAGGCGCCTGGCCAACTCCCACATGCCCCGCCCCCAGCTGGACTGCCCGCTGGCCATGGAGCGGATCAAGGAGGACAGGCCCATCACCATCAAGGACGACAAGGGCAACCTCAACCGCTGCATCGCCGACGTGGTCTCGGTGAGCCCCGCGCCGCCCGGCTTCCGGCTGCTTCCCCGGCTCCTCACTGGCTTAGAATGAGGGCGCAGGCCTCTCCCCTGGGCCACGCCCAGCACGCCTCCGAGTCCCCTCCCCCCGCCCCCCAGCCTGAGACCCACCTGAGCTCCTGAGGGCAGCAAGGTGGATGAACCCCAAGTGTGGGAGTAGAAGTGTGGGAGGAGCCTGCGGACCAGCAGCCAGGGTGCGGGGAGAGGGTGGGCTCTGCCTGGGCCAGTCCTGCCAGGGGCCCCCTTGGGCCCTGGCGGGGCATTGCCTCACACACGCACTTGCCCCCAGCTCTTCATCACGGTGATGGACAAGCTGCGCCTGGAGATCCGCGCCATGGACGAGGTGCAGCTCGGGCCTGGGGGGCGCAGGCGGGGGGAGCGAGGGGCGGGGGGTTCACGGGGCCGTCTGTGCATGTGTGCAGATCCAGCCTGACCTGCGGGAGCTGATGGAGACGATGCACCGCATGAGCCACCTGCCCCCCGACTTCGAGGGCCGCCAGACCGTCAGCCAGTGGTGAGTGTCTGGCCCTCAGGTGGCCCTGGGGGTCCCTGCCTCTGCGCCCTCTCCAGCTGTGCCCCCCCCACACCAGGCTGCAGACCCTGAGCGGCATGTCCGCCTCCGACGAGCTGGACGACAACCAAGTGCGCCAGATGCTCTTCGACCTGGAGTCGGCCTACAACGCCTTCAACCGCTTCCTGCACGCCTGACCCTGGGCCCTGCCCGCCTGAGTCCCAGCCTCCCCGCCCACCTAAGGCGAGGCCTCCTTGCTCGCCTGGGCCCTGGCCTCCCTGTCCGTGCGGAGCGGACGGAGGAGTGGACGGAGCCAGGGTTCTCAGCCCAGCCCCCAGGAACCCAGCCTCCCGGTGTCTGCTTTCCTGGCTCCCTGTGCTTCCTGTGGCAGCCCCGTCTGTGTGTCTGTCTTCGTGTGTCTACCTGGGACCCCCCTCCCCACAATAAAGGTGTTCTCTGACCTTCCTGCTCTGTGGGCACCCGCCGGGGCCTGCCTGGCGTGTTTGTCTGCCCTCGGGGCCTCACGTGGGACCCTGCCACCTGGAGCACAGGGTTCCTGGGGGAAAGGGCCTCCCTGCTGGGCACGGCCTGGGCGAGCAAGGGGGCGCTCCAGCCTCCGCCTGGGCCGGTTGGCGGCAGCCAGGCAGCCAGCAGCACGCCAGGAGACCGAGGCTCGGACCCGGTGCACCGTTTCCAGTCTTAGCAGCTGTGGGTGAGGGACAAGCCAGCGTTCACTGGCAGCCTTTTCTCTTTCTGAACTGCCTCTTGCTACTGAACCTGGGGCCGCCACGGCCACGAAAGAAGGTGTCTCTCAGCATCTTACAAGATAAAGAGCAGAACAGAGGGACTAGCGATGGGGGTCAGAGCCAGGGCTGGCGGGAGGGTTGATGGGACCTCGGGGGTGTGGGCTGTGCTGAGCGGGGCACCTGTTCCATGAGGAAGGCCTGGCCCTGAGCAGCTGCTCTGCCTCGGCCGGCCTGTCTGTGGGTTCCTGACTCGGTGCAGGAAAAGTTCACAGCACAAGTCCAGGTGGATTTTATTTTTAATTTTTTAAAAGGGTATTTTTTAATTGATTTCAGAGAGAGAAAGAGAGTAACATCAATGATGAGAGAGAATCACTGATGGCTGCCTCCCGCACCCCCCCCAATGGGGACCGAGCCACAACCTGGGCGTGTGCCCTGATTGGGAATCCAACTGTGACCTCCTGGTTTGTAAGTTGATGTTCAACCCCTGAGCCATGCAGCTGGGCTATTTTCATTGCCATAAAATATATTTTAAAAAAGTTATCCTTTTTAACTTCAGTGGCATTGAGTATAACTTATTTCAGAAAGGAACGGAGAGGGAGAGAGAGAAACATCAATGATGAGAGAACCATCACTGGGCTGCCTGAGCATGGAACTGATAGATCCTCCCTTCCCCCCGGTGGGTGTAGTAACAGTAAACATGACGTAACCTGCAGCCGGAAATACCTGAGCACCTAACCATGTACCTTATATGGACCAGACGTGAAGCCACCAATCAGCACCGCCAAGTATCCCAAACCCCATTCCTCCCCTCAGTGGCCTGCTCACCTCTGCATGGGCGGCTGCTCTCCCTTGGGAGACAGCCCAGCAGGCCTTTCCTGGAATAAAGCCTGAGTCACCTGGTTTTCGGCCTCTGACTGATCGATCAGGAACTGAGAGCAAAATCTCAGAGGGAAGTAGGGGAGGTAACCAACCAAGGACCTTGCACTCATACATGCATGGCCCTGGACAGAATGGGGTAGGGAGGACCTGGGGCGGGGTGGGCTGAAGGGTATTAATGGGGGGAAATGGGAATGTATGTAATACTTTAAACAAAGAATTTTTAAAATATATCTTATTGCCGAAACTGGTTTGGCTCAGTGGATAGAGCATCAGCCTGCGGACTGGAGAGTCCCGGGTTCGATTCCGGTCAAGGGCATGTACCTTGGTTGTGGGCACATCCCCAGTAGGGGGTGTGCAAGAGGCAGGTGGTCTTTGATTCTCTCTCATTAATGTTTCTAACTCTCCTTCTCCCTTCCTCTCTGTAAAAAAATCAATAAAATATATTTAAAAAAAATATATATATATATATATCTTACTGATTTTTTTACAGAAAGGAAGGGAAAGGAGTAGAGAGTCCGAGACATCGATGAGAGAAACAACCAGCCGCCTCCTGCACCACCCCCCCCCCCCCCATCAGGGACGTGTCTGCCACCAAGGTACATGCCTTTGACGGAATCGAACCTGGGACCCTCCAGTCTGCAGGCCAATGGCCTATCCACTGAGCCAAACCGATCAGGGCAACAAGTAATTTTTAAAAAATACACTGCTTGCCGGGACCGGTTTGGCTCAGTGGATAGAGCGTCGGCCTGCGGACTGAAAGGTCCCGGGTTCGATTCCGGTCAAGGGCATGTACCTTGGTTGCGGGCACATCCCCAGTGGGGGGTGTGCAGGAGGCAGCTGGTTGATGTTTCTCTCTCATCGACGTTTCTGTCCCTCTCAATTCCTCTTTGTGTAAAATCAATAAAATATATCTATTAAAAAAAATACACTGCCTATGGCCTACCTTCCCACCAGCCCCCCCATTGGGGATTTGGGAATCCAACCACGACCTCCTGGTTCATAGGTTGATGCTTAACCATGGAGCCATGCTGGCCTGACAATTTTCTTCCTGTTTAAGGCTGAATGTTATTCCCTTAAATGGACAGGCCAACACTTTGTATGTGAGTGAGGTTGGCAGGAGAAACACTTGGCCCCAGACCAAGGACACTGCCCTTAGCCTGAGGCCTGCCCTGGGACCACCGGACACCAGGCTGGTCCTTGGACCTGAGCCCCTGTCCCCCTGGAGCTCAGAGTCAGGGGTGGGGTACTGACCAGGTGCAGGTGCCAGGGCCTGCCCCTCCCCCCGGGTGCCGGCGGGACAAAGATAGGGCCAGGGGTCAAAGGTCTCAAGAGGCAGGCTGTGGGGAGGGGCCAGGGCAGGTTTCCTCTCTCAGCAGCATGAGCCAGGATTCCTTTGCTGTTAAGGCTGAACAGGACGCATCTGTATTTCAGTGTGGACGAAAGGAGCACGTGCTGAACTGGCAGGTTCACCAGAGGCCTGCATGGTGCTCTTGCAAACTCAGATACCTAAAGTGACCACAAAAGATGGCCTGAAATTAAACTGTCACTCGCAACTTTCCTTTCTCTGGAAGGAAGTAGGGGAGGTAACCCACCAAGGACCTTGTACACATACATGCGTGGACATGTGCTGGGCTCCAGGGCAGATGCCTCAAATTCCTTCATTATCATGTTAATTGTTCCTGCATTCACCTAAGCACGTGTCCATCATTTTACCTTTTACCCAGTCCCAGGGGTTTCCCTGCTTTGCTTTCTCCCACCTCTCTAGTCCATCCCCAGAGGATTTCCTGTAACCCACCTCCGTCCCCCCTTTGATGGCCAGGTATAAATGCAGATGTAGCCCCATTCTCCCTGAGGGTCTGCTTCCCAGCAATTGTGGACAGTTTGGTTCAAGCGAACTCACAAAGACTCTTCACGGTTTGAGTGTTTTGATGTGAACACATGTGTCCATCTGAGCAGACACCTGCTTCCCACATTCTGCTTTGGACCCACCCACCAGGGTGTGTGAGTGTTGTGATCACAATGAGTTTATTAGATGGTGGGACGATGCCAGAGGGGCCTGGCACCCACCGAACAGACCCACACCAGCACAGAGGCCGCTGGGGACCCCATCTGTCCCGGCTGAGCTAGGAGGGGGCATCAGTGGGAAGAGGGGGGGCAGGCAGAAGCGGAGGAAAGAGGACAGCACTGGGAGGTCCCGAGGCCTGCCAGCAGGTGCCAGACAGGGCGGAGACCTTTCCCAGAAGCTGACAGGCCCCAGGCAGCGGGTGGCCTGGGCTCCAGCCTGCCAGGGGGTCCTGGTGCAAGGCAGATGGGCTCAGCCCTCAGAACTGTGAGGGGAACCTGAACCCAGCCTACCCCCACCCCCCACTGCACCAGCGTCCAGAATCATCTGAACCCCACCTGGGTCCTGCCCCTTCCCTTGCACACACACACACACACACACACCCCTCCCCGCAGAAGGCACCGTGGCTCTGTCCTGGGACCTGGGTCCCTGCTGCCGGGAGCTCCCCCTCCCCACCCCCTCACTAGGCAGGGCCCAGGGTCAGGAGGCAAGGCTGGCCCTTTCCCCCAGACGCCAGCTCGGCAGCCCGGTCAAAGGCTGGGAGGGAGCCTCAGGGAAGGGCCAGGCTAGACGCCACACCCAAGAGGCCCCCTGCCCCCAGGTGCCAAAGGAGGGAGAGACAAGCAGGCTGGCTGCCAGCTCGGCCATTTCCTGAGGAATTCCCCAGGAGCCTCGGGGGAGGGGACGTGACTCAGCCCACCTCCCGCGGAGACTTCAGCCCTGGGCCCCGGGGCAAGGCTCCGCGTTCTCAAGGCTCTGGGGGCCCTTCAGCTCCGGAGCCAGGGAGGACCCTTGGGAAGGGGCGGAGGAGTCGCTCAGGTGGAATGTCGGGGAGCATCCTTGCTTGGGGGCACCCCGAGAAACAACTGCAGGAGGAGGCGGTGCGGAGGCCCTGAGGGGAGCAGCAGGCAGCGGACCCCCAGGCCGTGAGTCCAGGGAAGGGGCCCTCGTCCCCGCAGGCAGCGCGTCTGTCCTGGATGCTCAGCCTCCTGTCAGACGGGGACAGCACAGCAGGAAATTCCAGGAGAGCTTCTCCCGGCCCCTCCGCCGCCCCAGGCCCCGGGCCAGGCCCCACAGCCCCCGGCCGCGGCTCCTCGTTCTGGGGAAGACCTGCCCCTGGAATGGTTAATCTGCGACTCTGCTGACAGCCAATCACAGAGCCCTGCTGGGACTACCTGGGAGAGAGCCCGCGCCTAGCCCCAGTCTGGCCCCAGGCAGCCCTGTCTGCCCGCAGCCGCCCCCGCCCGCTCCCCGGCTGAGGCTTCGGCATGGCCGTCCGGACCCCGCAGACGCCAGGGCTGCTGCTGGCGGTGCTGGCGGTGACCTTGGCGGCAGCCACGCCCGCTCACCTGCCGCCTTCGAGGTCCTGGGCCCTGGGCGCTCTGGACCGCGTGGCCCTGGGCGGCCTGTTAAATAGGCTTGCGGCCCGTGCGCACTGCAACGAGGGGCCGTGTGGAAAGGTAGGCGCCCCACCCCCACCCGGCAGGTCCCCTCCGGCCGGCCACCCGCTCCTCCCAGGGACAAACTCCAGGAGGCGGGCAGAGGCCAAACCTGACGGCCCTGCCGGGCCCAAGCCCAGCCTTCTCCCCGGAGCAGGCCGTGATGGGCACCCAGGGCCACCTCTCCCGTCGGCCCCAGGCAGTGACTCCGGGGAGAAACCGCCTGGAAGGGGGACCACTGCCTGGGCCCCCTGGGTGCGCCGTCCTGGAGGGGGTGTGGGAGCCATGGATGGGGGCGGGGGGTGAGGGGGGCAGCTCCCTGGGACCCAGGGGCCGGCCGCTCACCTGTCTCGCCCGCAGTGCCTGTCTGTGGAAGACCTCCTGGCCCTGGGCCGGCCCAAGGGGCCGCGGCCGACCCCGGAGTCGGTCCTGGAGCCGGAGCACGTCCCCCGCCTCAGTGCGGCCGCCGCCCTCTACCTCAGCGACCCCGAGGGCACCTGCCAGGACGTCCGGGCTGGCCGCTGGGCCTCCCGAGCAGACAGCCTTCTGGCCCTGCTCGCGGGCCCTGAGGGCCTGGCCCCAGGCCTGAGCCGGCTGCTGCGGAGGATTCAGGCCCGGTCCGCCGGCTGGCCCTCCGCAGAGGAGGTGAGGGCCGAGGGCCGAGGGCCGAGGGCCGGGGCGGCCGGCGGGGGCGGCCGGCGGGGGGATAGGGGGGCCGAAGAGAAGGGACCCACTCGGAGGGTGGGCTTGGTTGGGGTCATTGTGGGTGCTCACCACCGAGTGGGATGGGGGCCACGGGGGCGGTGGTGATGCTGGGGCCAGGAGAGCCACAAGGCGGTGCCGCTGAGCCCCTGGCCCCCCCCCCAGGCCTGCGTGGACCTGCCTGGGCTGCTGGACCAGGCGGCGGGGGCGGGGGCTCCGGGCAGCCCCGGCCCAGTGCTGGCCGTGCTGCTGGACCACCTCCAAAATGGGTCCTGCGTCCACGCCCTGCCCAGCCCCCAGTACTTTGTGGACTACGTGTTCCGGCAGCACCGAGGGGACTCTCCCAACATCACGCTGGACGGTGAGGCCCGGGCGGGCCCCCGAGTGGGACGTGCCCCCAGTGGGACGTGCCCCCAGTGGGACGTGCCCCCCGGGAGGGCAGGGCGGGGGCCTCACGGACTGGTTCTGTCCCCTCGGCCAGAGCTGGCGGCCCTGATGCAGCAGCTGGGGGTGGGTGGCTCGGCCGCGAGACACGGGGACCACGGCGACCACGGCGACGACCACGACCACCGTCACCTGAGAAAGAGGGCCGCCGCGGCCCCGCCCAACAGCAGCAGCGCCAGCGTGTGGGACACAGTGAGCAGCCCGGGGCCGCGGCCCTGGGGAGGGGGTCCCCCGGCTGCTCCCGTCCTGACCCCCAGCCCTGCCACCCCCAGGTGTGCCTGAGTGCCAGGGACGTGCTGGCCGTGTACGGGCTGCCGGAGCAGGCTGGCGTGTCCCCGGAGGCCTGGGCCCTGCTGAGCCCCGCGCTGCTCCAGCAGCAGCTGAGCGGCGCCTGCAGCCCACAGCCCAGCGTCAGCGTCCAGGACCAGCTCAGCGAGGCAGAGAGTGAGCGCCTGTCCCCGCCCCGGGGTCAGCCTGCCCGGCTGTGCCCAGTGGCCTGGCCACGGCAGGGGGCTGCCCCAGAGCAGGGAGTGGTGCTGGGCGGGTGGGGAACATGGTGGAGCGGAGGGGTCCCAGGATCGTGTGGGAGGCCTGGGAGGGAGGGGGTGGAGCTTCAGGAGGAGAAGTTAGCGCCAGCAGCGGCCCGGCCGGCCCTGACCACCTCGGCCCTGGGTGCTCACTCCCCGCCCCCCCCAGAGTACCTGTACGGCTCCCTGGCCACCCTGCTCATCTGCCTCGCCTCGGTGTGCGGCCTCCTGCTCCTCCTCTGCTCCGCCTGCAGCGGGGTCACCCACTACGTCATCCAGACCTTCCTGGGCCTGGCCGTGGGCGCGCTCACCGGAGACGCCTTCCTGCACTTGACGCCCAAGGTCAGCCCTGGGGCCAGGACCCTGCCGCCCGCCCCGGACGCCCCTGCACGGTCCTCCTCCAGGCCCGCCCTCCTTGGGCCCTTCCCCTGAACCCTAACCTCTGCGGGAGGGAGACCCTGAGGCAGCCCACCCGTGCCCGCCCCGCTCCCAGGTTCTGGGGCTGCACCAGCACAGCGGGCACAGTGAGTTCGGAGGGGCCGACCACGAAGACCACGGCGCGCAGCCCATCTGGCGCCTCCTGGTGGCACTCGGGGGCCTGTACATCTTCTTCCTGTTTGAGAAACTCTGTGACCTCCTGCTGCCCCAGGACCCCGAGGTCAGGCCTGTGGGACTGGGTGGGGAGGCAGGTGGGGAAGGGGTATAGCAGGCCCTAAGCTGTTGTCCCCACAGGACCTGAAGGAGGAGTCCTGCGGCCACGGTGGCCGCCACGGCAGCCGCAGCCACGGCCACAGCCACGGCATGTCTCTGCAGCTGGCGCCCCGGGAGCTCCACCAGCCCAAGCAGCCCCACGAGAGCTCCCGGGCAGACTTGGTGAGCCCCCACTCCCAGCGCCTGCACCCCAGGCTCCCGCTGCTCCCCTGACGGTGACCTGGCCCCAGCCCCCCAACTTTCAGGTGCTCACGCACATGTCCCTTCCCACAGGTGGTGGAGGAGAGCCCTGAACTGAGCCGCGGGGCCCGGAGGCTGAGTCCAGGTGAGCCCTGGGGGGGCCCCAGGAGGGTTGGGGGTCAGGGGAATGGCCGCAGCCGGGCCTATGACGACTCACGCCCGCCGCACCCGCAGAGCTGAGGCTGCTGCCCTACATGATCACACTGGGCGACGGCCTGCACAACTTCGCCGACGGGCTGGCCTTGGGCGCCGCCTTCTCGTCCTCCTGGAAGACGGGGCTGGCCACCTCGCTGGCTGTGTTCTGCCACGAGGTGCCACATGAGCTGGGTGAGCAAGGAGGGGCGGGGCCTTGGCGGGGCGGGGCCTGCAGGGAGCTGCGGGGCGGGGCCTGTCAGAGCTGTTAGTGGGGGGGGCCTGGGGCGGGCCTATTGGAGCTGCTGGTGGGAGGGGCCTGCAGGGAGCTGTGAGGGGGCGGGGCCTTGGAGGGGCGGGGCCTGTCGGAGCTGCTGAGGGGGCGGGATCTGCAGGGAGCTGTGAGGGGCGGGGCCTGGGGCGGGGCGGGGCCTGTCGGAGCGCGGGCTCGGCTCTGACCCCGGCCTCCTGCCCAGGGGACTTCGCGGCCCTGCTCCACGCCGGGCTGTCGGTGCCCCGGGCGCTGCTGCTGAACTTGGTCTCGGCGCTCACGGCCTTCGTGGGCCTCTACGTGGCGCTGGCGGTGGGCGTCGGCGAGGAGAGCGAGTCCTGGATCCTGGCGGTGGCCATCGGCCTCTTCCTCTACGTGGCGCTCTGCGACATGGTCAGGGCCGGGCGAGGCGGGGGCCTGGCGGGGGGCTGAGCGGGAGCCCCGTTGACTGCTCACCGATGTCTCCTCCTCAGCTCCCGGCCATGCTAAGCATCCGGGACCGGAGGCCCTGGCTGCTCTTCCTGCTGCACAACGTGGGCCTGCTGGGCGGCTGGGCCATCCTGCTGCTGCTGTCGCTGTACGAGGACGACATCGCCCTCTGAGCCTCCCGCTCTGCAGCCCGGAGCCTGGCTCCCGGCCCCAGTCTCAGCCTCTTGGACCACAGCTGGGCGCCTGGAGCGCCTGGGCCTTTGAGGAGCCCCTCCCCCTGCCCCAGCCATTCCTGGCTCCACCCGCGTGGCTGGGTGATCGTGGACCTATGAACCAGGAGGTCACGGTTCAGTTCCCAGTCAGTGCACATGCCTGGGTTGTGTGAACTCCATCCTGTGCAGGAGGCAGCCTGTCCATGATTCTCTGTCATCATTGATGTTTCTGCCTCCCTTTCCCTTCCTCTCTGAAATCAATAAAAATACACAAAGAAAAAAATGTTCCTGCCCTTGTTGCCCAATCTGCTCTTCTGGGGAGGGGAGGGCCCCCAACAAGAAAGGCCTTTGAGGGGGGCAGTGCCAGGGTCTGGTGTGGCTGTGCACAGGCGTTTCCCAGCAGCCAGCCAGCACCCTAGCCCCAGCCCATCCCCTCCCTTCCAGCACCTCCACGCAGGCCAGGCCCACCTTGGCCATCCCGAGACCTCCAGCCCCTCTGCCTGAGTGGGAGCTGCACCCACCACCACTGCGCTCCCCTCGCTGCTCCTTCAGTGTCCATCTGAGCACTGACCGCCGCCCCCACAGACCAGTTCCTGTTCCCTGGTTAGGGCACTTGGCCAGGCCAGTCAGACCCGCCTGTGGGCCCAGCTTACTCGGTTACCACCGGTCCCTGTGACGTGGATGCCGGGAGCTAGTGTGCTGCCTCCTCAGCACATCCCTCAGTCCCGGCCTCAGGACTTAGGACCCTTGAAGGGGTTTGGTGCAGCTCAGGGGTCACACACCTGCCTGGGCAGCCAGTGGCCCCTCCTGCCCAGCTCCACCGTCCAGCCGTGGGGCCTGGTTGCTGCTGTGAGCAAGTGGGCCAACTTGCATGCAACACGCGTTATTTCCCATTTCTTCGGGTGTGACTACTTCCTTTATTTCTTGTGATTCTGTTTCTAAGGCCCAGGCCTACCCCAGAGTATCTGGGGTGACTCCCTGCCAAGGGAGGAGAGGCTGCTTAGCTGTGAGAGGTCCTGGCTCAGGGTCCTCAACGTGGACAACTGTGCTCGGCGGCCTGGGGAGGGAGCGAGACCAGGAGAAGATCGCTGTGCTGGGGGCGAGCAGGGAAGAGGGGGGGCGGGAGGACTGGCGAACACGAGGCCCCAGGCGCCTGGGTTTGGGGGTTGCTCCGCGGGGGGCGGGGAGGGGGAAAGCCGGCAGGGGAGACAGCTGAGAGGCCACACAGGACGAGGCCAGAAGCTTTCCTAGCCCGGAGCTGGCCGGGCTTCCTCCACGCCGGCGGGCGGCACCGGCCGGGGCGCCCCTTCCCTCCAGGTCGGTCCACACTCGGAGGCTCTCCTCGCTCACTCCGGCGCCAGCTCCGGGCACAGCGCCTCGCTCGGGGCCGGGAGACTCGCCTCTTCCTGCAGGGACCGCCAGCGGGCGGACCCCATCCCGGGTCAGGCGGGGCCCAGCCGGCCGGAGCCGCCGCCCCTCGCCCGCAGCGGGACCGGGGGCTCTGGGCGAGCTCGGGGCGTCGGAGCTCTAGACGCGGGACCGCCCAACCTCCCCGTGGCCACCAGGGGCCGCTGTCGCCCCCGCAGCCGCTCCGCCGCGGGGCACTGCGCAGGCGTACGGCCCGGAACCTCCGCGCTCAGCTTCCGGGCCCGGCCGGACCGTGTTCAGCGCCGTCCCGGTCCCCCGCGAGCCGGCTCCAACCGCCAGGCGAGGGTGGCCGCGGGCGGGCGGCCGGCTCCCTCTCGCTCTGGCCCCGCGTAGCCCGATCCCGGCACCATGTACGCCGTGTACAAGCAGGCGCACCCGCCCACCGGCCTCGAGTTCTCCATGTACTGCAACTTCTTCAACAACAGCGAGCGCAACCTCGTGGTGGCCGGCACCTCGCAGCTCTACGTGTACCGCCTGAACCGCGACGCCGAGGTAGGCAAGCCGCCGGCCCCGCCTCCACCGCCGGGGCCCCCCGAGGCGGCGGCCCAAGGGCCGGGGGAGCCCTCGGTCCCAGCGCTCGAGCGCGAGGTCGCCACGTTCCCCGCCGCCCCAGCCCCCGCCGGGGCGCCCGCCCTCCCCCGTGCGTCGGGCATCGGGCATCCTGCTTGCTCTTTTGTTTCTCCCATAAGTCGGGACGGGAACGCCTGCTGTGGGGTCAGTAGTGGGTGAACAAAACCTAAAAGGAGCGGGGTCGGGGAACTTCCCCTAAAAGGAGTCGCACCTGTGAGCACACGTGGGTTGCCACAGGCGGGCGGGGGAGCAGACGATGGCGGAGGCCGCGTGTTTCCAGCCGGCGGAGCAGAGCGCCTCCCCGAGGCGGAGTGGGAGCCGGTGGGAGCCGGTGGCGGAGGGCCGGGAAGCGCAGGGAGCTCCGCCGGGGAGGCAGTCGGGGGGCCCTTGGGTTGCCGGGGGGTGAGTGCTACGCCGGGAAGGCCTCCGGCGAGTGAGGCTCAGAGTCACGGGTGGCGAGTGGAGGGGCGCGGGCCGCGGGCCGCGGGGACGCCCTCCGGGCCGGTGGGGTGCGGAGTAGACTGTCTGGGGAGCGGGGACAGCCTTGAGGGGCGTGGGCACAGGGAGGAAGAGACGGAGGAGTGGCTGTCAGGAAAAGAAGGCTCGTTGCAAAGATGAGCGTATTGGCTGGAAGGGAAAGAGCCGGGAGAGCAGGGTTGGAGGTCTCTGGGACCTTTAAGAGCTGGAAAAACCCCAAAGAGGAATCCTCGACGGAGGAGACCTGACTGCAAAGGCTGCGCCCCACATCTGCCTCTGGCCCTTCCCAGGGAAGTTTGCCAGTTCGCACACCAGAGGTGACGCGCGGGCAGGAGGCGATGCCGAGGGGGAGCTGGGCAGGGTCCTCAGTGGGTGCGCGGTGTCCTGGCCACACCCCTGAGCGGCTCAGCGTAACCCCAAGCACAGGTCCTGGCTCATCCATCACCGTTCTTCATCTCAAATCTGCAACAGATTCCTCACCAGATTTAGTAATCTCCCAAATTTACACGAAAGACACAAAAATTAAGAATATCCAAGTCAATTCTAGAGATGGCCGAGGTGGTGTACTTGCCCGGCAGGAGTGTCGAGAAGTGTGTGTGTGTGTGTGTGTGTGTGTGTGTTTTAAAGCTGCTTCATAAGACCGACTTAGGGCGATGTTACACGTTTTTAGTCCTTTTTACTTGTGAACTGACTTCTTAGTCATGAATACTTTTCACCTGAAGACCCAGCCTGTCCAGCAGGAACACACCTTCTCGTTGGAGTGTTTGTCCACACGGAGGTGGTCTCGTGTTTGGGGCTGAAGGACTGTCTCAGAGTCTTCCTGTTGTTCCTTTATTTCTCACTGTTTCATTCCTTTTGGCTTTGATCTGTATTTGTTTTTTTGTTGCACGTTTTGTGTCATTTCCTCATTAGTTACATTGGAGGTACTGCAGGCCTCCTTGATTTCTGACATTTTGGCTCAACTGAGCACTTTTGCCCCAAGTGACCCAGCTCCAGCCGTTTACACCCTCCCCCTTGTCTGCGGCCGTGTTCACTCTGGGGCAGAGCCAGGCAGGTGAGGGGTGTGTAGAGCATCTGCCCAGCCTCTGGCCCTGATTGGGGTGGGCTCAGGAGAAGCCTGTGTCCAGGACGGGGACCCCGTGTGAGCCCGTGGGTGGGTGTGCGAGGCTCTCCACAGGCCTCGTGCTCCCCTCTCCATGGGGGTCCAGGCGAGCCGCCCTGGGTGGTGGTTCCTCTTGGTCCTCCCACGTGGTGGGCCCTGGTGCAGGGCGCCTCCTCACTCTCCCCTCCTTCCTCCAGGCCGCAGCCAAGAATGACAGGAGCACAGGTGAGCACCGCGGCTGAGCCGGGTCGTGCCTGAGGGTGGGTGGCTGCAGTGCGGGTGTCAAACCTGTGCCCACCCCTCCCCAGAGGGCAAGGCGCACAGGGAGCATCGGGAGAAGCTGGAGCTGGTGGCGTCCTTCTCCTTCTTCGGCAACGTCATGTCCATGGCCAGCGTGCAGCTGGCCGGCGCCAAGCGGGACGCCCTGCTGCTGAGCTTCAAAGATGCCAAGGTGGGCGGTGGGCTTGGCGGGTCCTGGGCGCAGTGGTGGGTGGCGGCTGGCCGGCGGGCAGGGCTCAGTGGCGGGTGGAAGCTCTGGCCTGCCGTCCCCAGCTGTCTGTGGTGGAGTACGACCCGGGCACCCATGACCTGAAGACGCTGTCTCTGCACTACTTTGAGGAGCCGGAGCTGCGGGTAGGCAGGCGGCGCCCACCCCTTGCTTCCCCCGAGGCCGCTCCTGGCCCCTGGCCCCACGGCCTGCCTGATGGCTCTGCACCCCCAGGACGGGTTCGTGCAGAACGTGCACACGCCACGGGTGCGTGTGGACCCCGACGGGCGCTGCGCGGCCATGCTCATCTACGGCACGCGGCTGGTGGTGCTGCCCTTCCGCAGGGAGAGCCTGGCCGAGGAGCACGAGGGCCTCGTGGGCGAGGGGTGAGTGCCAGGGCGCGTGGGGGGCCGGGCCCCACCCGCCCCCCGCCCCCCGCACCCCCGCACCCCCGCACCCCCGCACCCCGCACCCCGCACCCCGCACCCCGCCCCTCCCTCTGCCCCCCGCACCCGCCCCCCGCACCCCGCCCTCCCTCTGCCCCCCGCCCCCCGCCTGCCCCCCGCCCCCCGCACCCCCGCACCCCGCACCCCCGCCTGCCCTCTGCCCTCTGCCCCCTGCCCCCCGCCCCCCGCCCGCTGAAGCCCTCGCCCCCCAGGCAGAGGTCCAGCTTCCTGCCCAGCTACATCATCGACGTCCGGGCGCTGGACGAGAAGCTGCTCAACATCGTGGACCTGCAGTTCCTGCACGGCTACTACGAGCCCACCCTGCTCATCCTGTTTGAGCCCAACCAGACGTGGCCCGGGTGAGGCCCCTCTGCGGCGGCCCCTGGGGGCGGGGCGGGGCGGGGCGGGGCGGGGCGGGGGCGGCCCCTGGGGGCGGGGCGGGGCGGGGCGGGGCCCGGCTGACCACCCGCTGGTCCCAGGCGGGTGGCCGTCCGGCAGGACACGTGCTCCATCGTGGCCATTTCACTGAACATCACCCAGAAGGTCCACCCCGTCATCTGGTCCCTCACCAGCCTGCCCTTCGACTGCACCCAGGCCCTGGCGGTGCCCAAGCCCATAGGTGAGAGCCTGGCGGGTTGGGGGAGGTAGTGTGGGGCGCCCGGGCCCTGCCCACCAGCCTGCCCTCCTCCAGGTGGGGTCGTGGTCTTTGCAGTCAACTCGCTCCTGTACCTGAACCAGAGCGTCCCCCCATACGGCGTGGCCCTCAACAGCCTCACCTCAGGCACCACCGCCTTCCCTCTGCGTGAGTGAGGGCCGGGCTGGGGGGGTTTGGGGTGGGGGGGGGTCCTGGTCTCTGACACCCCTCCCCCGCCTCAACAGGCACCCAGGAGGGCGTGCGGATCACTCTTGACTGTGCCCAGGCGGCCTTCATCTCCTACGACAAGATGGTCATCTCCCTCAAGGGCGGAGAGATGTGAGTCCGCCTTCAGGACGCCCTGTACCCCGTGTTGTTGTCCCGCCGCCTCCGCTCCCGCCGGGAGCCCTGTCCGCTCAGCGTCCCTCTCCCGCAGCTACGTGCTGACCCTCATCACCGACGGGATGCGCAGCGTCCGCGCCTTCCACTTCGACAAGGCAGCCGCCAGCGTGCTCACCAGCAGCGTGAGTGGGGCTGCGGGCAGGCTGGGTCTGGGTCTGGGTCTGGGTTCGGCCCCCTCACCACCGCCCCCTCCCCCTCAGATGGTCACCATGGAGCCTGGGTACCTGTTCCTGGGCTCTCGCCTGGGCAACTCCCTCCTTCTCAAGTACACGGAGAAGCTGCAGGAGGCTCCGGCCAGTGCTGTCCGGGAGGCCGCTGACAAGGTGGGTGCTGGGGTGTCTGTGGGGACTGCCCCGTGCACGGTGTCCCCGGCTGCTCACCACCCTCTTGCTTCACAGGACGAACCTTTGTCAAAGAAGAAGCGCATGGACTCCACAGGGGGCTGGTCAGGTGAGGGGTGAGGGGGCAGGGGGCAGGGGGCAGGGGGGCCTGGGGCCAGAGTGGCAGCTCAGAGCACTCCGTGTGCTGCAGGTGGCCAGTCTGGGCCGCAGGACGAGGTGGACGAGATCGAGGTGTACGGCAGCGAGGCCCAGTCGGGCACACAATTGGCCACTTACTCCTTTGAGGTGAGGTTGTGCTCAGAAGGGGCCCCACCTTGGCGGGCCCACCCGCTGACCACTTCTATGCCCTCAGGTGTGTGACAGCATCCTCAACATTGGACCCTGTGCCAACGCGGCCATGGGCGAGCCGGCCTTCCTGTCTGAAGAGGTGCCCGCAAGGGAAAGCGGGCTGGGACCATGTGCAGGTTGGCGGGTGGCTTGCCTGGGGTCCTGTACTCAACCTCGGCCCCTACAGTTTCAGAACAGCCCCGAGCCGGACCTGGAGATCGTGATGTGTTCTGGCTACGGCAAGAACGGGGCCCTGTCTGTGCTGCAGGTGTGTGTGGGGCAGGCCAGAGGGGATTGGGGGCTCCTGGGGACCTGGGTGGACAGATGCACCCCATTGTCCTTCCAGAAGAGCATCCGGCCCCAGGTGGTGACGACCTTTGAACTCCCTGGCTGTTACGACATGTGGACCGTGGTTGCCCCTGTGCGCAAGGAGCAGGTGCGTGCGCGTCGCTGCAGGAAGGCCCCGAGAGCGGCAGGTGCTGTCTGTGAGGCCGAGGGCCGGGGCGGAGGCAGGCCCAGCTGTGAGGGCCCAGCGGATGCGGCAGAACTTGCTCTGGCTCGGCCGTGGGGGCCGCCCTCTGGCCCCAGGCTGAGTGCTGAGGTGCGCTCTGCCCTCCCATCACAGGAGGAGACCCCTCAGGGCGAGGGCGCGGAGCAGGAGCCCAGCACCCCTGGCACAGAGGACGACGGGCGGAGACACGGGTTCCTGATTCTGAGCCGGGAGGACTCCACCATGGTGAGCGGCCTGGCGGAGGGGTGCCCGGGTGGGCCCTGCGAGGAGCGAGCCTCACTCCCGCTGCCCTCAGATCCTGCAGACCGGGCAGGAGATCATGGAGCTGGACACCAGTGGCTTCGCCACCCAGGGCCCCACAGTCTTTGCCGGCAACATTGGGGACAATCGCTACATCGTGCAGGTGTCGCCGCTGGGGATCCGCCTGCTGGAAGGAGGTGGGCCGGCCGGCGGGCGGGCGGGCGGGCGGGCGCGTGTGCGGGCGGGGAGGCGGCGGGCGGGCAGGGGCAGGGTTGCCCACTGGCCTGTGTTTGCAGTGAACCAGCTGCACTTCATCCCCGTGGACCTGGGCTCCCCCATCGTGCAGTGCGCCGTGGCTGACCCCTACGTGGTCATCATGAGCTCCGAGGGCCATGTCACCATGTTCCTGCTCAGGAGCGACTCCTATGGGGGCCGCCATCACCGCCTGGCTCTGCACAAGCCGCCTCTGCACCACGTAGGCCCCTCCGCCCCGCCCTGTCCCCATCCACTGCCCCTGCCCTTGCTGACCACTGCGCCCCTCCCCCAACAGCAGTCCAAGGTGATCGCCATGTGTGTGTACCGCGACGTCAGCGGCCTGTTCACCACCGAGAGCCGCCTGGGCGGGACCCGTGATGAGCTGGGCGGGCGCTGTGGCTCCGAGGCGGAGGGCCCAGGCTCAGAGACCAGGTGTGTGGGGCCGGGGCCGGGGCCTCTGGGCTGGGGTCCCGGGCGGGCCTCCCTGATACACGTGTGTCCCCCAGCCCCACAGTGGACGACGAGGAGGAGATGCTGTACGGGGACTCGGGCTCCCTCTTCAGCCCCAGCAAGGAGGAGGCACGCAGGAGCAGCCAGCCCCCCACCGACCGGGACCCCACCCCCTTCCGGGCTGAGCCCACGCACTGGTGCCTCCTGGTGCGGGAGAACGGAACCATGGAGGTGGGTGGCGCCCTGTGCCCTCGCAGCCGCCCCTCCCACTCCTGCCCCCACTAACCCCCGTCCCCTCAGATCTACCAGCTCCCGGACTGGCGGCTGGTGTTCCTGGTGAAGAACTTCCCGGTGGGGCAGCGGGTGCTGGTGGACAGCTCGTCCGGCCAGCCCACCGCGCAGGGCGAGGCCCGGAAGGAGGAGGCCACGCGCCAGGGGGAGCTGCCCCTCGTCAAGGAGGTGCTGCTGGTGGCGCTCGGGAGTCGCCAGAGCCGGCCCTACCTGCTGGTGAGCACGGGCAGGCCCCGCCCCGTCCCGGCCGCGCCGGCCGGCCAGGCCCTGACGACCCGCCAACACCCCCAGGTGCACGTGGACCAGGAGCTGCTCATCTACGAGGCCTTTGCCCACGACTCACAGCTCGGCCAGGGGAACCTCAAAGTTCGCTTCAAGAAGGTGCGGGTGGCCGAGGGCGCGGGGCAGGGTGGGCAGGGGCGGGTGGCCGGGGGTGCGGGGCAGGGCGGGCAGGGGCGGGTGGCCGGGGGCGCGGGGCAGGGCGGGCAGGGGCGGGTGGCCGAGGGCGCGGGGCAGGGTGGGCAGGGGCGGGTGGCCGAGGGTGCGGGGCAGGGCGGGCAGGGGCGGGTGGCCGAGGGTGGCAGGGTGGGCAGGGGCGGGTGGCCGAGGGTGCGGGGCAGGGCGGGCAGGGGCGGGTGGCCGAGGGGCGCGGGGCAGGGCAGGGAGGGCGTGGGGCAGGGTGGGCAGGGGCGGGTGGCCGAGGGCGCGGGGCAGGGCGGGGCAGGGGCGGGTGGCCGGGGGCGCGGGGCAGGGTGGGCAGGGGCGGGTGGCCGAGGGTGCGGGGCAGGGCAGGGAGGGCGTGGGGCAGGGTGGGCAGGGGCGGGTGGCCGAGCGTGCGGGGCAGGGTGGGCAGGGGCGGGTGGCCGAGGGGCGCGGGGCAGGGCAGGGAGGGCGTGGGGCAGGGTGGGCAGGGGCGGGTGGCCGAGGGTGCGGGGCAGGGCGGGCAGGGGCGGGTGGCTGAGGGTGCGGGGCAGGGTGGGCAGGGGCGGGTGGCCGAGGGTGCGGGGCAGGGCGGGCAGGGGCGGGTGGCCGGGGGCGCGGGGCAGGGGCGGGTACTCACGGGACTCCCTCCACCAGGTCCCCCATAACATCAACTTCCGAGAGAAGAAGCCCAAGCTGTCCAAGAAGAAGGCGGAGGGCAGCGGCACTGAGGAGGGGGCCGCAGCCCGTGGGCGAGTGGCGCGCTTCCGCTACTTCGAGGACATTTACGGCTACGCGGGGGTAGGCCCCGGGGGTGGGCCTCGGACAGGGACGGGGGGGGGGCACGTGGGGGGGGCCCCGTCCCCACGGGCTCCTCATGGTGCTGCCCCAGGTCTTCATCTGTGGGCCTTCCCCGCACTGGCTTCTGGTGACCAGCCGGGGGGCCCTGCGGCTGCACCCCATGGGCATCGACGGCCCCATCGACTCCTTCGCCCCGTTCCACAACGTCAACTGCCCCCGCGGCTTCCTGTACTTCAACAGACAGGTAGCTGCCCGTGGGGCTGCCGGGCAGTGTGGGTGCTAGGCCGGGAACAAGGCCCAGGTGACGAGTTGGAGCTGGGGGGTGGGGGGCGGGCAAGGCTGAGATGAGACCTGGGCTTACTGCTGAGAGGGTTGAGGGCACCTGCTTGGGCGACCGGAGTTCAGGCAGGAACTGCCGTCAGCTGAGACCCCTTTGGTGCTCACCGTCTCTGAGCCTCACTTTCCTGTCACCCGAGAACTCAAGTGATGATGGACTGGGTGAGGGAGGGGCCCCTTTTCCTCCAGTGCCCTTGGGTCCTGGTTCATCCTGGCCCTGGACGACCCCAGCTGCCTGCTCACCGTGCTGCACAGAGCGGAGGCTGATCTGAGGGAACCCTGTGGGCCTGGGGTCACCTTTTGCTTTCAGTGGGTGCCTGGCCTCACTGACCCCCTCAACACCCAGGGCGAGCTAAGGATCAGCGTCCTGCCTGCCTACTTGTCTTATGATGCACCGTGGCCCGTCAGGAAGATCCCGCTGCGCTGCACAGCCCACTATGTGGCCTACCACGTGGAGTCCAAGGTCTGAGTCCCCCTGGAGGCCAGGGACCTTCTGGGCCTGGTCTCTGGTGTGACACCTCCACTCCTCCAGGTATACGCTGTGGCCACCAGCACCAACACTGCATGCACCCGGATTCCACGCATGACGGGCGAGGAGAAGGAGTTTGAGACCATCGAGAGAGGTAGGGGGCGTTCGAGCTGGGCCTGCTTGTGGGGCCGCCCTCCCTGACCGGAGCCCTGTCTCTGCAGATGACCGCTACATCCACCCCCAGCAGGAGGCCTTCTCCATCCAGCTCATCTCTCCCGTCAGCTGGGAGGCCATCCCCAACGCAAGGTGAGGCTGGGGCAGGTGGGTGGGAGGGAGGGAGGCAGGTGGCAGGACTGCACCCTGACCCGGCTCCTGCAGGATCGAGCTGGAGGAGTGGGAGCACGTGACCTGCATGAAGACGGTGTCGCTGCGCAGCGAGGAGACTGTGTCAGGCCTCAAAGGCTACGTGGCTGCTGGGACCTGCCTCATGCAGGGGGAGGAGGTCACCTGCCGTGGGCGGGTAAGCAGCCAGCGGGCAGGAACCCGTGTGCCAGCAGCGCCTTTGCGTGCCCTCATGTCGCCACCTCCCTCCCTGCACGCAGATCCTGATCATGGATGTGATCGAGGTGGTGCCCGAGCCTGGCCAGCCCCTGACCAAGAACAAGTTCAAGGTCCTGTATGAGAAGGAGCAGAAGGGGCCCGTGACTGCCCTGTGCCACTGCAATGGCCACCTGGTGTCGGCCATTGGCCAGAAGGTGGGTCCCTGCCCGTGGCCTGTGCCAACCCACGGCCCCGCCTGCCCGCGAGCCACTGGCTGCCCCCTTCCCCCACAGATCTTCCTGTGGAGCCTGCGTGCCAGCGAGCTGACGGGCATGGCCTTCATCGACACCCAGCTGTACATCCACCAGATGATCAGCATCAAGAACTTCATCCTGGCCGCCGACGTCATGAAGAGCATCTCGCTGCTGCGATACCAGGAGGACAGCAAGACGCTCAGCCTCGTCTCCCGGGTACCCGTCTCCCAGGTACCCTGGGCGGTGCGGTCCCAGTCCCCAGTGGCCCTCATGTGACACCCACCCCTCGGCCCCCAGGACGCGAAGCCCCTGGAAGTGTACAGCGTGGACTTCATGGTGGACAGCACCCAACTGGGCTTCCTGGGTGAGTGCAGGCCTGGGCTGGGGCCGTCTGGGACTGCGGTGACCAGGCTGACTCGGGGCTCTGTTTCCAGTGTCTGACCGTGACCGCAACCTCATGGTGTACATGTACCTGCCGGAGGGTGAGTGCTCCCCGACCCAGGGCGGGGCTGGGTGGGGGCTGGGCGGGCTGTGACCTGAGGTCCCCCACCCAGCCAAGGAGAGCTTCGGTGGCATGCGCCTGCTGCGTCGGGCGGACTTCCATGTGGGTGCCCACGTGAACACCTTCTGGAGGACCCCGTGCCGAGGTGCTGCTGAGGGGCCCAGCAAGAAGGCGGCCGTGTGGGAGAACAAGCACATAACGTGGTTCGGTGAGGGCCTTGCGGGTGGGACAAGGGGAGGAGGCGCGGGTGGGCAGAGGTGGTGCTGGCATCGCCAGGCTCATGCTGTGCCCATAGCCACCCTGGACGGCGGCATTGGGCTCCTGCTGCCCATGCAAGAGAAGACCTACCGACGGCTATTGATGCTGCAGAACGCGCTGACCACCATGCTGCCCCACCACGCCGGCCTCAATCCCCGCGCCTTCCGGTGAGCCTGCCTCTGCCTGCACCCACCCTCCCCCCACCGTACACACCTCCCCCGGGCCTGCCGCAGCTCCCATGCCTAACGCCTCCCTAGGCTGCTGCACGTGGACCGGCGCACCCTGCAGAATGCCGTGAGGAACATCCTGGATGGGGAGCTGCTCAACCGCTACCTGTATCTGAGCACCATGGAGCGCAGTGAGCTGGCCAAGAAGATCGGCACCACACCTGACATTGTGAGTGACCAGCTACCTCCCCACCTCACCCCGCCCCGCCACACCCCGCCCCTCACCTCCCTCTCCCCACAGATCCTGGATGACCTGTTAGAGACGGACCGGGTCACTGCCCACTTCTAGACCCCTGGACACAGCCACTGCCACCACCCTTTTTGTACAAACACAAGAAAAGATTGGTTTGGTTTGAGAAGTACGTGTGGTCATTGCAGGGCTCCTGGCCCTCCCAGTGGTCAGAGCCCCCGGGGTCCCCCACTCAAGCTGACGGCTGCTCCAGTGCCCGGTCGGGGCGTCCACATCTCTGTCCGGGCCTCCTGCCGGGCCCTAGGTCTCCAGGTACTCGTACAGCCTCTCGTTCTTGGGCATGAGGTTGAGGTGCACCAGTACTCGAAGCAAGAGGACTGTGAGCCGCATGGACAGGGTCTCCAGCCTGGGGGCAGAGAGGAGGGTCGCAGTCAGTGAAGAGTAGGCCCTGGCCCCCATGTGCCCACTGGGCCCCAACTGTCCACTCACCTCAGGGCCACTTCGAACTTGAACATCTCCCAGATGACCCTGACGTGGCGTAGGAGGCTGGTGCTATAGTCGTTCTTGTACGTTGAGCCTGTCAGGCGGCTCCAGCCCTTGACGGCACTGCCAGAGACATGGTCAGCCCAGCCCAGCTCCCCCTGCCCCACGCCACCCCCACCAGGCCCCCTGCCAGCACCCACCTCTTGGCCATGAGGAAGTAGCGGTCGACGGGGGTGCCAAGGGAAGTGTTGATGGCGCGGACGGTATTGATGTTGCGCAGCACGAGCAGCATCGGCCGCGGCAGGGCCTTGAGCACGCCCATGATGTCCTCGAAGTGCTCCCGCGCCATGGCCTGCATGTAGGCCGCCTCCTCTCGGCTCAGCAGGTGTGAGCGCCACAGCTGCCCCAGGCGCACCGGCCTCTGCATGAGCACCTCCGAGAACAGGAAGTAGTCTGGGGCGGGCCGAGTCAGGCTGTGTGCCCGCACGCCTGTGCCCCTGTGCACACACGCCCCTGCCTCACCTTGCACCCCAAGTGCCGCTGCGTGTTTCTTCATCGAGTTGTCGTCTCTCAGGATGATGGCCCGCCACAGCCGACACAGGTCCGACCGGTCCCTGCAGGGCCCAGAGTGAGCCCAGCCCAGCAGGACAGCCAGGCCAGGCTCAGTCCCGCACCCCTCCCCCACACACACACTCACTTCTCATCCAGGAACTGGTAGAGCCCGTGGTCCAGCAGCACCAGCTCTGCCTTCCCGTCCGGGCCTTTCCGCACCAGCACTACGGACAGGGCACACGCTCATGCTCGCCTGCCCGGCCCCGGCCCAGCCCTGCCCACTGCAGCACTTCCTACCGTTGCCAGGGTGGGGGTCCGAGTGGATGAAGCCTGTGTAGAAGATCTGCTCAGCGAAAGTCTTGATGAGCTTCTCTGCAATCTGGGGCAGGGACAGGGTAATGCCACTCACAGGGCACACGAGGCACCCCGTCCCTCAGTGTGATTCCCTGTGCACACGGCACACCCGTGTCCCCACTGTGGACGTGACAGGCTCACGCACTCACATCCTGCACGGCCAGTCCCATGGACTTGATGGTCTCCACGTCGTTGACCTTGCAGCCCTCACAGAACTCGGCAGTCAGCACACGCTGGGGAGAGCGAGAGGCTGAGCTCAGCAGGCTGCGCGCCCCTGCCCCTCCCCAAGGGCGCCCAGCCCACCTTGCTGGACATGTCCCAGAACACGCGCGGCACCACGACGTAGCTGAAGTGCTTCAGGTCCCGTGCACAGCGCTCGGCGTTCCGGCCCTCATTCTCGAAGTCCAGCTCCTGGGCCAGGATCCCCTTCAGGTCCTGGGGCCACATGGGCAGGCAGGTCAGGGCCAGGGCAGGGCAGCCCAGCAGGGGGTGCCGCTCCTGCCCGTGGGCAGTTACCTGGAGGACCCAGCTGAAGCCAAAGCTGGGGTGCATTAACTCCACCAGCTTGAGCAGGAGCTCCAGGGTGTAGATGTCCCCGTCGAAGCGGTCCCGCAGGTCAATGTACTGCACCTGCACGGGCAAAGCACTGCACCCGCTGCCACGCACGCCTGCCGCCGCCGCCCAGCCACCACCAGGAAGGGGGGAGGGTGCTGTACCTTCACAGCCACGATGGTGCCATCGTGCATTCGGGCACGGTGGACCTGGGCCAGGCTGGCAGCGGCAATGGGCTGGTAGTCAAACTCCTGGAAGAGCTTGTGGGGTAGGGCTTGGAAGTCTTCGAGGAACAACTCGTCCACCTGGTGGAGAGGGTTCTTAGGCAGCGTGGAGGCCCCGTGAGCCCCGCCCAGCCTCTGCTCCAGGGTGGGGCTCACCTCCCGGAAGCCGCGCGTGAGGGCCTTGTCCTCCAGCACGCGCAGTGTCTGGATGTACTCGGGAGGCAGCAGGTGGTTGAAGGAGCACAGCCCCTGGCCCAGCTTCACGTAGAGGCCCCCATTGTAGATGGCCCCGGACACTAGGGAGTTGGCCGCCCGCTGATGACACGCAGACATCACCTCCAAGTACTCCGGGCTGTTCTGACCACAGGCATGGAGGGGGGATGGGGGCAGGCAGGCACCTCCTCAGTCCTCCCAACACCTAGCTCCTCCAGAATCCCTCCCCACAGCACAGACGGGCCCAGCCGTCACCGAGGACACACGGACAGACCTCTTCCACCCCTCGCAGGACGACGTTCGTGCACCACCAGTAGTCCGTGGAGATCTGCAGGCCGACCCTCAAGGACCTGCCGGCACAGGCTCCCTCAGCTCCTGCAGGCACAGTCTCAGGCGCCCCCAGCCCGCCCCTCAGGGCCCAGGGCCAGAGGAGGCTCACCCCAGCCTCTGCTCAGCGTCCATCTCAGCTCCTGCTCTGCAGAACAGGCCACCTGCACCCACTCCACCCTCCAGCCCCTGAGCAGTGACAGCTGGGTGGGGGTCTGTATTCCAGAGCACACTCATCCTAAAGGAAAGCCCATCCAGGACGGGGCACACTTGCGATGGCTGGCTGGCCAGCTTACATGTAAACACACGCTTGCCCCAGGCCCTCACACTCCTGGTCCTGCCTCCTCCACACTCCCAGGAGCCCCAGGGTGACTATTCCCAGATAGGGATCCCCACTGCTCTCCTGCCAAGGCGACAGCCCAGTGCAACCCCAGGCCCAGGCCCCTGCATCTGAAGAAGTCTGGCTGCAGCCCAGACTCGACACCCATGGAATTTCTTGAGTGACAGCACCATCTCTGACTCGTGGTGGCCCTGATGGCTTATAATGAAGGGCTTGATGACTGGAAAGACCCACCCTATGATTAGTTTTGGGGCTCTGAGACAAGCCCAGCGGGAAGGGGCTGGTGTCCTGAATTTAGTCACAAGGCTACTGACAGGTTCAGTGGTGCCCGCGCACTGAAACCCCAACTGGGACTTGACCCCAGTGCCCAGGGCACTCCACATCAGTGCCAGCTGGGAACAGGTCTGAGGACCCTAAGTTGTGATCTGAGACCTCCCAGGCCCAATCCTGTACATTCCTCCGAGCTGGTCCTGCTCTGTAACAGCACCCCAATCCTCAGCACAGCATGTCCCGAGTTCTGGGAGTCGCCCTGGGGACTGTTAAAACTGAGAAGGCTGTGGTCCCCCCAATGGGGGCCCCAGAGTAGCAGCTGGTCTCGAGAGTCGTGGACAGATGGGGGGGGGGGGGTGGAAGACTGTGCCCTGACCCCGTTTAGCCATGTGAGCCCAGGAGACACTGGGACTGCTCCAGAAGGGAAGACCCTGTCCAACCCTGGTGCTGAGAAGGCTGCTCCTGGGGCATGTGGTGACAGGGAAGGTCAAAGGTTATAGGGAGCAGCTTCCTGGTTGTGCTTATGAAGGAGAAAGTCCTTGTTTAGGAAACACTCAATGAGCTTTCAGGGACAATGAGGCATGTTGACAACTTGCAAAGTTTCCAGCAAAAAGTTCTTTTGTGTTACTCTTGCAACTTTTTTGGACATTTGAAATTGTGACAAAAAAGTGGGGCTGGGGACAGAGACTGTAAAAAGGTCCTAAAGCAGACCTCCCACCCTCACCCTCACCCCCACCCCCGTCCTTGTGCATGGGCACCTGTGACACACTCTGACCTCGGCCTCCGGCCACAGAACAGACTCTGCCCCTCCCCTCGACCTGTGTCCTTCCCTCGGCTCCTGCACCCATGCTGCCCGATACCCAGGACCTGCTGTATGTCCTCTGTCTCCAGGGGTCCTGTGGTCACCCAGCACCCGCCACGACGCCCCATCAGGCCTGCCTGTCCTGGCACCTGTAAGGCTTGGCGCAGACGGGGATAATCGTCTGGCTCCCTCCCTCCAATCCCAGCTCAGCCTCTGACAGTGGCGATGGGGTGTGCTCCCGGGAGGGGTGTCCGACACGCAGAGCAGCCACACGAGGCAGGCGAGACAAGCCCAGGCCAGCCAAGGGGGCATTTCAGCACCAAGCTGCACAGGGACAGAAGAAAAGGCAGATCCAACTCCATGCTCGGTCATCAACCTCGAGGCTTGCACAACAGAGGTCCCCGCCAGGAACCAGCCCAGGAGGGCAACTGGGAGTTCCGGGCAAATCTGTCAACTGTCCACCAGGGAGAAGTAATGGGCTTGCTTCAACTTGGAGGTGGAGTGAGCGGGCGGTCAGCCATCTGGCTCTCCGGCCTTGAGTAAATCTCAACGAACCTCTGGCTAGGTGCCTGAAGGCCTCCGTGGCCTCCGCCTTCCTTCCGGGGGAATCGGCCGGGCCCCAGAGGCAGCGGGTGCTCACAGCTAGCAATCCCACCTGCCCCAGCAGCAGCCTTAACTAGGGTCTCCTGTGAGCCCTTTCCACAGGCAATCTTATAACAGTGCGTTTGGGCAACCGAAGGCTTTACTCAGTGCTAAGAGCTGATTCTGAGGCCGAGGAACTCCTGGACTGACCAGGAGCAGGAGTGCTGACCCGAGGGGCTCCTCTGAGAGGTCAGCCCTGCCCCCAAGGGTCAGAGAGCCTGAGGAGCAGACAGAACCATGTCCACTCCAATGCCCTCTGTCTGGGTACCAACTCTTGGTGGGGAAGTTGAGGCAAGAAGGCAGGTGAAGGAAGAGGAGGGTGGAAGGCACCATTCCCCTCCCTACCCCCACCATCAGGGCTGATCTGGAGGGTCTGTGGAGGTGTGTCCAGTGTGAGTGCACTAGGCCCATGAGGGCAGGCTGTGCAGGGAGAAGGAAGGGCCACGCCACCCAGCCCTACCTGCCAAAGCGCGTGACACCTTCCACCATGAGCCGCATCCTCCTCCGCTCCTGCGACTCTGCGGTGAGGTAGCGGACGCCCAGGAGCAGCGGCAGCCCCACGGCCGTGGAGGCGAGCACTTTCTTCCATAGGGGCTGGGATCCCAGGGGCCTGGAGGGACAGAAGGCACAGCTGGCTGCTTCACGTCTGCACCATCCCTGCCTGGCCTGGGCTGTGCAGGTGACGTCGGGCTCGGAGGCTCTCTGACCACGGTGTCCAAGACACCTCACCTGAGCCCAGGCACCCCAGATGCTAGGCTCCGAGGGGTCATGGATGGAGGAAGTGGGTCGGTGACCACATGGGAAGCCACTCACGGGGCAGGATTGCTTACCCAGTCGTCACCCCACCAGGCACCTCGCCAATGGCCCACTGGACTGCAAGCGCCAGGATGGCAGGCATGCAGGTAGCACACATGAACAGAGGTCAAGGCAAGGACCGCAGTGGGACCAGCATCCACTCCGAGTCTCGCCTGCACCCCTGCCCAACTCACTCTGCCCATCCTGCAGAGGCAGCCACATGCCCTGGCTCGTCTCGACCCTCGTGCCCCTGTGTCTTGCTCTGGCCCCTCTACAGCAGCCCCCGCACTTCCTGTCTGAGCCTCAGCTCTGGCTGCCCTCTGCTCACCATGCTGGCAGGGGTCCTGCCCTGGAGCCCCAGTCCCAGGTCTGCCACCCACCAGGAGCAAACCCAGCCCCGTGTGTGTGGAGGGGGCACAGAAGCCGCCCATCCTGCCCGGAGAGGCTGCCGAGAACTCACCATTGAACAGGCGGGACCCTGAGGCTTCTCCTGAGCAGGGCGGCAGGGCCCGGGCGGCGCCGCAGAGCAGTGCAGTGTAGGTGGCAACGTGGTGACTGCAAAGTAAACAGGAGCACAGGGTCAGAGGAGGCGGCCACGCCCTGCCAGCAGCACGATGGGCCTTGGGACCCAGCACTTAGTCTTTCCTGCAGCTGAGACCACGGCCAAGCTTGAGGGCAGCATTCTGCAGCAAGTGCCAGCAATGCTAACCACACAATCAAAAAGACTGGGCCCGGAGACGGGCCTTGCTTAGGTCATTGTTCTGAAAGAAGACAAAGGCACCAGGAACTCCTGTTAGGCAAAGTGGAGGCTCCAGCAGGACAGGCAGAGAAGCGAAGTTCCCAGGAGGCTCTCAGCCAACTGGCAACCTTGGTCCCCCAATCTGACTTGAATTACGAGTCTTACCAGTTCCTCAACTACAAATGTTCCAACTGCAAATTCTCAGTTTCTAGGGGAAAAACGCTAAGTATAGTAATTAAGTCATAGCCCACAGCACAGGTGTTAGATTATCACTGTGTGCCTGGCTGGCATAGCTCAGTGGTTGAGCGTCGACCTATGAACCAGGAAGTCATGGTTCGATTCCTGATCAGGGTATGTGGCCGGGTTGGGGGTTTGATCCCCAATGTAGGCTGTGAAGGAGGCAGCTGATCAGTGATTCTCTCTCATCATGGATGTTTATATCTCTCCCTTCCTCTCTGAAATTAATAAAAATATATATTTTTAAAAGATATCACTGTGAGCCGAGGCCGGTTTGGCTCAGTGGATAGAGCGTTGGTCTGCGGACTGAGGGGTCCCGGGTTCGATTCCAGTCAGGGGCATTTGCCTTGGTTGTGGGCACATCCCAAGTTGGGGGTGTTGCGGGAGGCAGCTGATTGATGACTCTCTCTCATCGATGTTTCTAACTCTCTATCCCTCTCTCCAACTCTCTGTAAAGAATCAATAAAATATATTAAAAAAAAATTTTTAAAAAAAGATATCACTGTGAACTCTGGGCTAGATAAGGAACTGACTTTCCAATCACTTTCTGGCCAAAGCACGCAGCCCTGAATACAATTCCAAGGACAGCAAAATAAAGCCAAAATCAAAGAAAAACGTCCGTGACCTATTGTCCCGCGAGGAGGACCGTGCTGTCAAACCTCTGCCCAGCAAGGCCACCCACAGCGAGGCCAGAGAGGACGGGGTTCTGCACCCTGCTGGCCTCTGGCCTGCACACCTGGCCCGGCCACCTGATAGCACACGGACACACCACACCGCACCGCACTGCAGAGCAGGCCCAGAGAGCGCATCCGTGCCACATGGTGGTGGGTTCTCAGAACATCAGTCAGTGCCTGCGGAATAGCTGGGTCCGTGGCATCCAATGGGGGGTGTGACAAGCACACATGCCAGGAGGGTCAGCCCCAGCTGCCCATACATGCCTGTCCCTAACGCAACTCTGCCCAGGCCCCGCCCAGGCCCTCCTGTGCCCCCACCTGACTGGTATCTTCTACAACTCACATCCACCCGCCCACCCAACTCTGCCAGGAAGGCCAGCCTGACAGTGGGCCCTGTGTGTGACCAGGCCGTGGGGACAGCACCGGGTGCCAGGGAGGGAGGGACCCTGTAGCCTGGCGGCGAGGGGACATCCATGTGGACGCTGTGGGTTTTCTAGGCAGAGGACACGGCGTTGTCAAAGAAGGCCCGGAGCCAGGAGAGGACAGGGTGTTTCTGAGGAGACTGGCCGTATGGGTGGAAAACACACGTGCCCAGAGGTGAAGAGGGGGCCGCCCAACGAGGGAAGGGTAGGGGCAAAGAGCCAGAGATAGGCGGGCATCCCAAGGCCCTCGCCAAGGTTTTCCCCAGGGAGGGGGCACTGTGCTGGGGACAGCAGCCGTGGGGAAGGAAGGGGCAGGTGTCCACTCAGAGGTTCTGAAGCCCAAGTCAGAGCAGTGGCCAGGGAGGGGCTGCTCTCAGCAGCTGCTGGCCTCTGCAGAGTCCCCAGGGCCCGTGCGCTGGTACTGGTACTGGGCACAGTCCTTTACCAAGTCTCTCCACTTCTGCAAATGTTCCCAGTTCTTTACAGCAAGACGTTAAACAGAAGGTTATTGGGAAACGTGGAGAACTGGAGGCTAGAGAAACGCAACACCAGGTGCAAAGCAGGAACCCCGCCTCCACCTGGGAGAGCCCCACCCCAGACGGCCTGAGAGGGCACGGACTTGCAGGCCCACCTCGACGGGGCAATTTTCACAAAGTAAAGGTTCGCACCAAGTCTGTCGGCCCATTTTCCAACAGGCTCATGTGATGGGCAGCATTTCTTAGCAGTAATGTGCTTCAGTTAAGGTACACACGGTCTTTTTTTAGGCACAGCATTCCCGCACACTCACTCAATAGGCTCTATGCACCAAGAAACAAAACACCCACAACACGCGCCTCCCTGGGACACTGGCCTACTGCAGGGTCTCCAAGGTCTGCCTGAGCTCTCGGCATGTGAGGCATGATAGTTTCCATGGTGACGGGCGCACATGTCCTTGTTCAGGGAGTGCACAGCGAAGGCAAGAGCAGGGATTCCCAGCCTTGTTCTGGCCACGCCCCCCTCAGCGTCTCTAACATCCGGGTGCCCTCCCAGTGGCGTATAATTCTTACTATTCAAAAAGCGGAGGAAGCCTAAAAGGCCAAACGTTAACTTGCTCTAAACAAGCTTCCCAAGAACATGGCATCCATGAACGAAAAAAATAAAAGAACAAAAGGACGGTTGAAGTACTGAGGAAGAAATCACTAAGAAACGGTTAAAGAAGTAATAGGTTATATGAAAAAGTAGAAAGTAAAGTTCCAAAACATGTAATAGAGAACTGAAATGCATCAATTATGTCACAAAACATATTAATATACTGTATATGAGGCCCCTAGAACCACAAGAAATGCAAAAAATTCATTTAATTCATTCTCGATCACCCCCTTTAAAAATGAAATCACCCCCCTATTGGGAACCACTGGTTAGCGCAGCAGTTGCCAACCTTTCGGACCCCACAGACCTGTTGGTCCACGGACCACCAGTTGGCAACGGCTGGTCTAGAGGGTAAGGTCAGAATGTCTGTCTTACTATCAAATGGTCCAATGACAACAAAACACACGTCTTCAGAGAGAAGCAGAAACAACTGGGGCAGGCCGAGGCGGTGGCTGTCGGCTGGTACCCGTACGCCTATGTTTTCATGATAGGAGGCTCCCAGCATCTGCTGTCCTGCTGGATGTCTCAGCCGGAAGGCGGCCTTTCAGAGCCCCTCGCCTGGACGATCTCGTGCTAGGACGTGGGGCACCGTCTGCAGACACTCGGTCGTCACAATCGGGGGAAGGGGTGCTCCCGGCATCGAGCAGGTGGAGACCCGGCTGCGCAGTGGGCGGGGAGAGGGGGGAGGGGAGGTGGCAGGCTCTGGATCTAGACATCAGGAGCTAGACTTGAATCCAGGCAGCGGCACTTATCAGCCATGCTTCCCTCCCTGTGCCTCAGTTTCCCTGCCTGTGAAGCGGGACCACCGCACTGGCGACACACAGACCAAGTGAACGGAGAGGCCTGCAACGCTCGGAGCACAGAGGTGCGTGCTGAGCTCCTCGGAGTCACTGAGCCGCTGCGCTCTCCCAGGCCTCCTCCTGGCCGGCCACCCGCTCTCACCGCCGGACCCTCCCCGCCTCTCACCCGCCGGACACACGGCAGCGCACACGTGCTGGGCGGGAGTGAACCGTCTGTGCTAGCACAGCTTCCCCCAGCGACTCCCAAAGGAAAAGAAGGGCTTATTTTGCCAAGACGAGAGGAGAGACTATTCCCAGTATGTGGAGAGCTTGGCGGGGGGTTAGTTACAGGATGTGGAGAGTGGAAGGGCCGCAAGATGGGGGCTGCTGTAAGCCCCATGGGGCTCACCATGGCAGACCAAGAAGGAAATTTGCCAAAGCTGACCAACTACACTCATTCTGAGAAGTCAACGTTCAGGGCAAAGGTTCACAGGTTATTCTAGCAACGGGCCAACAATCGGAGAACAGAGCCAAGGGCCTGGTTCAGAGGTTGTGTGTGCAGCACCCCAAGCCTAGGCACAGGAGCCCCAAGACCACGCCCAAACCCAGCATCACCCAACCCCCAGGTGCCCTTGTGAAGGCTGAGCATGTGGCTGCATGAAGGTGTGTGGCCATGCTCTCAGCCTGCCCTGGCACCTCTGACTCAGCTGGCAGAAGCCTGCAGGGCGGAGCGCTCCCCCAGGGGGCTGGCCAAGTCCTTGCCCTGAAGAAGCCCCGGCCGTCCACCGGTGGGAGGGCTCATCCCCAAAGAAGCGTATGCAGCCCCCTCCTTCCCCCCCATGCCAAGGCACAGGCCGGCCTTGGCCACTCAGGTTTCCCGGTAAGCCCGGGAGCCAGCGCAGGGCACGCACATGGCTCCTGACTCACAGCAGCTTTGTGAGGATGGGGTGCCAGGAGTGGGGAAGGGTCCCCGAGTGCTGAGCTCCAGGATGGAGGAACAGGCTGGTCTGCAGCCTCGAACCACCACCTGGTGCCGGGGCTTCTGCCCTCCGATACCTTTCCTCTCTGAGTGGGTAAGTGTCCACCTTGCAAGGCTGGAGGGGTGAGAAGCGGTGGAAATAAAGCTCCTCACGCAGGGCCTGACACCTAATGATGCTCAGAAAAAGGAAAGCGCTTGCTGAAGGGCCCGGCCCAGCCGACACCATCCTGGTCCCACACCGGCTCCAGTGTGGCCCTTGAGCAAGAGATGAGCAGCCCCAGACAGGACTCCAAGATGAGACGACTCCATGGCACCCACAGGTGCCTTCCTTGGGGGTGGGGTGCCCAATGCTCCCCAAACAATCCCCATCACATAAGAGACATCCCCAAAGCCCAATGGGGTCATGTGGCTGTAAACATGGGGCAGAGCCTGCAGCTAAGCCTTCCAGGGTCCAGTCCAGGGTAGCGTCCAGCACATCACACAGAGAGGTGCAGAGGTGCAGAGAGGGCTGTGGGTCCCCAGGAGACCCTCCCACACGCTGGCACCTTCTTGCCAAGACAAACGCACACGTGTCCCTGCACCCCTCCCACTCCCACAGCCTCCAGCGTGGACAAGAGGAGATGGGCTTCCCTCGAATGTGCGCAGTGTGTCTGCACAAATCCAGGGCTCATCAGAACTTAGCTAACAGCGTACAAAGCAGCAAAAAAAGGTCTCTGAGCAGTAACCCTCACATGGACAGTGGGTAAGTGTGTGTACTTCAGTGCAGGACAAAGACCGAGTGTGGGCGCGCACCCAGCACCAGCTGAGCTGCTTGCTTTCCTAGAACTGTGCAGACCAGAAAGCCGATTAGAAGGCAGGCAGGTGAGATGTCACTGCAGACAAGCTGCCCAGGGCAGTTAGAAGCCACCACCGAGTCTCATGGTGATGCTGTACAGAAACCTGCACAGCCCTGGCTGGTGTGGCTCAGTGGATAGAGCATCAGCCTGCAGAATGAAGGGTCCCAGGTTCGATTCCCATCAGGGCTCATGCCCGGGTTGTGGGCTTGATCCCCAGTGTGGGGCATGGAGGAGACAGCCGATCCATGATTCTCTCTCATCACTGATGTTTCTCTCCCTCTCCCTTCCTCTCTGAAATCAACAAAAATATGTTAGAAACAACAAAGAAACCTGCACAGACCTGGAAGGACCCCTGACGTTTAATAACAGGTCAACAGCCCCAGCGCTGTCAGGAGGGCGACCCCAGACACGTCCTGTCCTCCGGGTGGGCCTGGAACCCCGCCCCAGGGGAGGGCCTGGAGGACCACCTCAGCCCCTGAGGTCCGGTGGCTGTGGGAGCTCCTAATTCGGGGCTAACCCTGCCCCTGGCCCTGGCCTGGGGACTGGGCTGCTGAGGGAGAGGCTGCCTCCGTCTCTGAGCCCCCGGACCGCAGCTGCTGCCGGCCACAGCGCAGGGCGGGACTGTCTCCACCGACCAGGCCGGGTTTGCAAGAAAAAGGCAAGTTCCACAGGAAAGCGACCTTTGGGGGGAGCAGGCCAGACCCCGGGGGGAGCGCTGACAGCGGCGCGAACTGCGGAGAAGCCGCGGACGGACGGAGGCGCCACCAGGCACGGCTGCCGGGTCAGGTTAAGGCGGAGTGGGCAGGCCGCCCGGGGCCGGACGGCGCGGGGAGGACCGAGGGCGGAGGCTCGCGTGGGGCCCGGAGGGAAGGGAGACGGCGAGGGCGGGCCGGTGTCCACGGCCCCGAAGCCGGCCGGCGGCCAGCAGCTGCGGGGAAAGGGCGCCCGTGCGGGGAGCTGTCCGTGAGGTGGAGCGAGGCCTCCAGCCCGTGAGGAAGGGGCTCCGGTGCGCGGGCACCGGCACCTCCCAAGGGCCCGGGGCGCAGGGGGGGCCCGGGGCGGGCACCGGAGGCCGTACGGGACCTCGGAGCGCGGAGGGCGGGGCGGGCGGCCCGGGGACAGGCCCCTGACAGGCCCGGCCGCCCGGCTGTGCGGGGCGCAGGGACTCGGGGCTCCGGCGCTGAGGGGCCCGCACGGGCGCCTGGCGGCGGCGGGGCAGGGCGCCGGGCCGCGCCGGCGGGACTCACCGGTCTCCACATGTTCCGGCCGCCGCTCCGCTCCGCTCCCGCTCGGCGCAGGCTCGCGTCGCCCCGCCCAGCAGCCTCTGCGGGGAGGCGCACTGCGCACGCGCCCGGCGCGGTGGGCGGGGCCTGAAGCCACGCCCCCGACGTGCCCGCGTCCGCGGCGGCGCAGCGCCCCCTGCCGGCCCCCGTGGCCCGGCGTTAGGGCCCCGGCTGCCGGCGCGCGGCCGGGGTGCGTGGGGGCCGCTCCCGCCGGCTCGCCGCGTCCTCCCGCCGCCCTGGGGTCTCCTCGACCCCACCCAGCCCTCACCAAGGGGACGGGAGCTGGGCCTGCGGGCTCCACGCTTCCGGGCCCGGTTGGGCTGGGTCTCGGCCGGAACGCGGTTTCCTCGCCGCGGAACGAGGCCGGAGCCCCTGAACTAACGGGGCTCCGTGTTCCGTGCAATGCCGCCGCCGTCCGTTTGGATGGAGGCGGGTGATTCTCAAACCAGCGGTGCCGGGACTCCCCGGAAAGGTGAGCAGGTGCCCGGGCCGCGGAGAGTGCGTGCTCCTCCCTCAGGAAGGCCCTCCCAGCCCCGCCAGGCTGCCCCCCACCTTCTGCTCCCCGCTCCGCCAGGCAGGCAGGCAGGCCACCCCACCCTCCACCGCCGGCCGCTGACTCCGGCGGCCCCGCAGCCCGGCCTCCTCGGGTGGTGACACCTGGTCTGGATTCTCCTGTCGCCTGGCCCCCCTGTGCCTCCCCGTCCACACCCACGGCTTCCTGGGTGTACCGGTTAATAATGCGGTTGTTTTTTTTTTCAATAGATGGAGTAACACATATGTGAATATACCTGCAGTGTGATGTGTATGCTATTTTGTTGTGTTGCTCCTTCAGATGACCACTTGTTCTGATCGATGGCACACGCACTTTCTGAGCAGCACTTAAGGACTATGAAGAAGTGGAAAACGGGGTCTCTGAATGGTCTGCCTCAGAACAAGGAAAGTTCTATCGGGACGGTATCCACCAGTTACCTGACAGATAGGTAGGAGGCCTGCTCAGGGCTCGCAGCTCTGTCATCAGCCTGTCCCCTCCCACCAGGTCAGCCCAGTCTCTGCACTCACACCCGGGCCTCTGCTGTGGCCTCTGCCCCGAATCGCCTGGCTCCCATGCCCTCTGGAGCAGACAGCATCCTCAGGGCTTTGCCCACCCTGCCAGGACGGGAAGTTGGCATCTCGCCTTCACCGGGTGTCCTGGTGTCCAGGCCCAGTCCTGACCCAGTGGATCTGAAGCCCCTCCCACAGCGAGGCTTCTGGAATGTCTCCAGTTGCACTGTTCCGCCTCCCCTCCTAAGCCCAGAATCCTTATGAAACAGGCCAGGAAATAGTGCAGGTGGGCGGGGCAGGAGCCTTTAGAAGTACCCGCTGGGCCTCTGAGAACTGACACCAGCAAGGAAGGCATGAGCGTGGCTGTGTGCTGCCTGAGAGAGAGACAGAGAGAGAGAGAGGAGAGAGAGAGAGAGAGAGAGACACACACACACACACACACACACACACACACACGCACACGCCTGTCCTGGGCGGGGAATGGGGGGCAGCAGAAAGCCTTCCCGTCCACTCTTGGGAAACAAGGACAGCAGTTTCCCATCCCAGCCAAACCAAGGCATGAACTCTGTCCTGTTTCTACATCAAAGGACCCTCCTACTGGCCTGCTCCTGGCCCAGGCTGTGGCCGCCCTCTGCATGGCAGGGCACAGGCCCCTCCACTGAATGGGGACACCTACCCCACCCTTAGTGGTGCTGTGTGGAGTCAGTTTTCTCAAAATTTGACTGCTAAGCGTAGGGGCAGCCCATTCCACTCAAACCCCAGACTTCTGGGTCGGTCCCCCAATCCCAAGCCCATCTTCTGAATCTCCCAGCTCCCCCGTTCTCAGGCTCTTGATTCGCCCAAAACTGCTGTTAAAGAAAGAGGGGGGGAAAAAGAGAGGGACCTGGCCTGTTTGATTCTGTGGTTAAAGCGTAGGCCAAAGGACTGAAGGCTCTCGGGTTTGATTTCCAGTCAGAGGCATGTATCTTGGTTGTAGGTTCGCTGGCTGCCACAGGTCAGGGCGTGTGGGGGAGGCAACCAGTCAATGTGTCTCTCACATTGATGTTTCTCTCTCTCCCCTCCTCCTCCCTCCTACTCTCTCTAAAAATCAATGGAAGAGAATACCCTCTGCGTTAGCCAGCTTGCTCAGTGGATAGAGCGTAGCCTGCGGACTGAAAGGTCTCAGGTTCAATTCCGGCCAAGGGCACATGCCTGGGTTGCGGGCTCAATCCCCAGTGGGGGGCATGCAGGAGGTGGTCCACCAATGATTCTCTCAAATCACTGATGTCTCTCTCTCTCACTCCCTCTCCCTTCCTCTCTGAAATCAATAAATGTTTAAAAAAAGAGAAAAGAATATCATCAGATGAGAATTTATATATTTTATTGATTTTTACAGAGAGGAAGGGAGAGGGATAGAGAATTAGAAACATCGATGAGAGAGAATAATTGATCAGCTGCCTCCTGCACACCTCCTACTGGGGATGTGCCCATAACCAAGGTACATGCCCTTGACCGGAATCGAACCTGGGACCTTCAGTCCGCAGGCCAATGCTCTGTCCACTGAGCCAAACCGGTCCCGGCTGTCTTAACATTTAGACCTACAGTTTATCTGGAATCGAGTTTTGGGTCAAGGTTCTTGTTTAATACTTTAAACAATAAAGAATTTTTTAAATATATTTTATTGATTTTTCACAGAGAGGAAGGGAGATGGAGAGTTAGAAACATTGATGAGAGAGAAATATCGATGAACTGCTTTCTGCACAACCCCCACTGGGGATGTGCCAGAAACCAAGGTATATGCCCTTGACCAGAATCGAACCTAGGACCCTTCAATGTGCAGGTCAAAGCTCTATCCACCAAGCCAAACGGGTTTCAGCAATAAAGAATTTTTTAAAATTGCTCCAAAAGAAAAAAAAGGAAGCATGTTAAGCATGGCTTGCGCACAGATATAAAATAGGTGATGTGTCCACATTCTAAGCTCCAGAGTCTGTTCTGAGACTTTACTTGGAAATAGGTTCATTACCGATGAAATTAAGGTTCTCCGGGAGACCAGCCTGGATGCGGATGGGCCCTGAACCCAATGACTGGTGTCCTGAGGTGGAGAAGGAGGTCTGAGACACAGAGGGAAAGCCCCTGTAGAGACAGGCATAGCCCTGGTTGATGTGGCTCAGTGGAGAGCGTCAGCCTGCAGACTGAAGAGTCCCGGGTTCGATTTCCATTAGAGCACATGCCTGCTTTATGGTTCGATCCCCAGTGTGGGGCATGCAGGAGCAGCTGGTCTGATTCTCATCATTGATGTTTCTCTCCTTTCTTCCTCTTTAAAATCAATAATTAAAAAAAAAAAAAAGGCAGTGATGTGGCCAACAGCCAAGAAATGTCAATAATTGCTGGCAGCCACAGGAGCCGGAAATGGGCCTGCAGCCTGCTCCCTGCGAGCCTCAGGAGGAACTAGCCTTGCCACCACTTTAATTCCTGACCTCCAGCCTCTGGCTCTGTGGCAAAATGAACAGTGGTCGTTGTAAGCCACCAAGTCCCTGGTGATGTGTTCCAGCAGCAACTCAAAAAACTAAGTGTTTCTAATATAAGGGGACAGGAGATTTGACTTTGGATGGTGGGCACGCAGTGCAATAGGCAGATCCTGTGACCTAGAAACCCACACCTGAAACCTGTATGTTCATCCCGACCAACTCAGTAATATTTTATGAAAAACCAGTACAATGTGCCCAAGGTTTATTTAAGTCGCTAACTAATGAGAGAACCAAGAATGTGATTACAAGTTCAGAAGAGAAGCTCAGAACCACAGATTTATATGACGTGAAGGAAGGTGGGAATGAATTTTAGAAAGATGGAGACTTGTTCTTTCCACAGGGGAAAAACAAAGCACATCTGAATCTCCCTGGACCAAATGTATGTGCGTCTGTATAAGAGGAAGGGCGCCTGGCTGGCTTGGCTCAGTGGTGGAGAGTCCACCTATGAACCAGGAAGTCCCAGTTCGATTCCCTGTCGGGGCACATGCCCCCGTTGTGGGCTCGATCCTCAGTTGGATCTGGGTCCGCCCCCTGTCAATGATTCTCTCTCATCACTGATGTTTCTGACTCTCCCTCTCCCTTCCTCTCTGAAATCAACAAAATATATTCTCTTTTTTAAAGGAAGGGTTTCGCCCTGGTCAGTGTTGCTCAGTGGATACAGCGTTGGCAGCACGCCCATGCGATTCCTGTGCTGAAGGAAGGCCCCACCTTCAGCCATCACAGAGCCCTGTCCTGGAACTCAGCAGCCCCAGCTGCGGTGGCCACGCCGGGAAAGGAGGTGCCTGGCCAGGCCCCGGTGCTTGGTCAGGCTCTGAGGAACGGAAGGGCCTGCTCCTGGTGGTGGGAAGGACAGCAGTGGCCCTGGTGGCTCAGGGTCTCCTCCTAATGCCCCAGGCCCAGGCCCGAGAAGCTTTAGCAGAGTGGGGAGTTTCAGAGCAGCTGACACCTGCTGTCCAGCGGGAGGTCTGCTTTTGAGGACGGGCGGGGGGGCAGGGCCCAGCTCTGAAGGTCCCGGCACGGGGGCTGCCCTGCCTCCCTGGCCGCGGGCCTTGGCTCTGGGCACGCGAGAGGGACGGGCAGGTCGATGGCTCTCAGGACTTGGCCCTCCAGCATCTTCCTCCCCTTGGTATTTTGGCCTCTGTCCTGTTTCCTATGGGCTCTGACCACTGACCGGAAGGCCCTGCTGGCTTCAAAGGGCAGGGCTTCCTCACCCCCACCCCCAGCTCCAGCTCCAGGGAAGCAGGAGAGGGTGTGGTGGTGCTAGGCCGTGCTGTCCGCCCGCCCGCCCACGTCCTCCTCCTCCTCCACCTTCACTCACCTCCACCAAAGCCCCGCCTCCCAAAGGCCAGCAGCCAGGCAAGTGCCCCTGCTCCACACGGCAGGCTGGGGCCTGGCCTCCTGCCCTCAGGGCTGGGCTGTGTCTGAGCCACTTGGAAACTCCCCTGACGGTGCTGGTGCCGGATGGGACTTTAGACCAGAGACTCCACAGTCCAGGCATGGGGCCCCTTTCCCCCACAGGGAACGCCCTCAGGCTCAGTGGTCCTGCCGAGGTGGGTGGTGGGTGAAGGAAATGAGGGAGGAGGCAGATGAGGCCCTCAGAGGCCCCCACACAGGCCGAGTCAAGGAGCTGGGCAGCAGGGATGGAGCTGTATCTCCCAGCACCCACTCCCTGCTAAGGAGCAGGGGCTCCCTGCAGAAGGGGCCCTCGCCTGCCCCGCCCCCCTGCAGCCCCATCAGCATCAGCACACCCTCCGTCTGGCTCAGACGCCCGCTCCAGCCTTGTGGGAGAACCGCCTAGTCCTGGACAGACTGAGGCTGGTGCAGAGATCCCACTCCCTGCAGGTGCTGGTTCCAGGCCCAGGCAGTGGGCTGCTCGGGAAGGTGATGCCTGAACACTAAAGGGCTGGGCCTCTGATCACGGGAGCCAGAAACTGGAAGCTGGTAGCTTGGGGGTGGGGTCAATGCTCTTGAGCAGAAAGGTCCCGACTGGCTGGAACCTTAAACCAAGGCCTCTTCTCAGTCCTGCGCACTGAGCCCCTCCCCTGCCTGGACCTTGCAACAAAGCCCAGGCGTCAAATCCCCCAGAGCAGCAGGGAGTGGGCGGCGCCCAGGTCACAGAGCAGGGACAGCCCTTCCTGTCCATTGTGCCTGGCTGGCCCGGCCACCACAGGCTGCAGGTGCCTGTGGAACAGCAGCCCAACTGGGAAGAAGCCCCACCATGGAGCTCGGTCCGGGCAGGCTGACACTGGTGGCCACACGCTGCCTTGGTGTGTCCTTGGCCTCGATCCCAGGCCCTGGAAGCTGGCCTTGCCCTCCCTCTGGGGAGTTCTCAGGGGGCGGGGGAGTCCAAGAAGCAAGGTGTCGGGGGCAGGAGTCCTGGCTCAGAGGCCATAACCCCAGGAATATGAGAACGGCGTGGGGGTGGCGGGCGCCCAGGAACAGCCAGACCATGACTGTGGCCGGGAGGCGGGAGGACAAGTCTGACTCACAGAAAAAAAAATGCTTTACTGTACAATCCCCACACAGGGCCCAAGCTCCGTCCACATGCCAGTGGGGGCCTGACGCGGGCCTGCTCTGAGGTCCCAGCACGGCCTGAGGTGCCAGCTCTCCTGTGGAGTGTGCAGGTGTCCATGTTCATGGCTGGCGTGGGGAGGGCCTCCTGTTCACTGGGCATCAGGCACAGCGGCAGCCCCCGCCTGAGCACGGGTGGCACGGAGTGAGAGCCCCACCTGCCCAGCTTCAGGGTCCACACAGGTCCACACAGTCCTTCCCGCTGCGGAACACGTGGTACACGCTGGTAGGAGGGAACATGGCGACAGCACCAAGCAGGGAGCCCACCTGGATGGCCACACCAACTGCCAGCAGTGCCGGCCGGCCGCCTCCATGCAGCAAGGAGCCGGCAGCCACCTTCACATACGAGAACAGCCCCAGACACAGCACCCAGGACAGCACCTGGGTGAGACACAGCAGCAGGATGAGCATCAGATGCCTCTGGCTCCGGGGCAAACCTCCACTGCCACCCTCTTTGCTCCAGTGTCCCCAGTGTGCTCACCACAAGGACCGTCCCTGCAGTAGTGCCCACAAGAGGAGGGCAGGGGCTCAGGACGGCCAGCATCATCAGGTAGGCCCCGAAGAGCAGGCCCAGGAGAGAGAAACCGACCAGCCCTGCCAGAGACCTACCAGGCGTAAGCAGGAAGTCAGGGATGCCTGCTCCTGGCCGGGTCCTCAGCCCTAAACTCCCACCCCGGCGGCTTAAGGCCCCTGTGTACCTGCACAGCACGCCCATGGCCAGGAAGCAGGCGAGGGGGTTGGCAACACTGCCCAGCACCGCGGCCAGGTGGTAGGCCAGGCGCCCATAGGGCAAGCAGGAGAAGCTCTGCACTGCTGGCAACACGCCATTGGTCAGTGCATTGGTGACAGCCAGCAGGCCCAGCAGGCAGACACTGCGGGCAGAGAGCAGTTGATGGGCCTCAGGGTCTCGGCCGGGCGGGGTGCCAGCCGCCTGGAAAGGTGGCTCCTGCAGTGGTGAGGCCTCTCCCTCCGCCGCCTCCTCCTGCGCTCCGGGGGCTCCCGCCCGATGGCCAGGCCCCAGGCCTCCCGCGGGCGCGGACGGCGGTAACGGCAACACCAGCAGAAGACCCTGGAAGGCGGCAGCCGAAGTGACCAGAAGGGCAGCCAGTGTCCAGAAGAAGGTGCTGGCGGAAAAGCGCTCGGGGAAGTAGTGGGGAGGCCCAGGGGTGCCGTTGGCGGGGGCTGGCGGGCACTGGAGGCGGCCCACCCCCTGCGCCAGGGCCAGCACGCAGGGCAGCAGGGCACTCAGGCCCTGACCCAGGAAGAAGGACCGCAGAAAGGGAGGCGGCAGGTGGCTCAGGAAGGGCAGGAAAGTGACATTGGAGGCACAGCAGGCCAGCGCCAGCACCAAGGCCAGGGTCAGGAAGGCCACAGAGTGATCCTGCCCGGCCACCGGGGCCACCTGCTGCCACAGGGGGGCCAGCAGGGCAGTGCCCACCACACCCAGTGCCTGCACCACCAGGATGGGGGCCCGCTCGCCCTTGCCTGGGGCCAGTCGCCTCCACAGCGTCACCAGCGGCAGCCCCAGGTTCCCCAGCGCCACCAGCACAGAGAGGTAGGAGGGGAGGCTCCAACCTGCAGGGAAGGGAGGGGCCACATCAGAGGCAAAGCAGCTGCCGCCCGCCTCCCTGCCGGCCTGGCCCGCTGTGGCCTGCAACTCTCACTCACCCTCGGGGAGATCTTTCACAACCACTGGCAGCTCCACCCAGATCCCGTTAATGGCAGCCCAGGAGCCCATGCCGAAGAGAGCTACCAACAGGTGGGTCAGCACCAGGCGGCCCAGTGGGGGCGCTGCCATTAGCCAAGGCGGGCCCCCACAGGACGGGGCACACCTCGGTCCGAAGAAAGCGCTTCCGCTCTTCTAGAAACCGAAGACCTTTCCTAGCTTGAAGGAAACAGACGCAAATGCGGGATCACAAGGAAGAGACGCAAGAGTCAGAAGGTCAGACAGCCAAGACCCGGAGAAGCGGAGGGTGCCCGGGGGCTGGGGGGGCGGGGTAGGCTCCAAAGGAGACCAAGTAGCACCTGCCTCCGGGTCAGGACCCCGACACAGCAAGGCAGCAGGTGGGGAAGCGGGAAGCCCGGCACAGGTGCAGGGCAGCCCCGCTGGAGGATGAGCAAGAGGCAGCTCACGTCGGGCCTGAGTGGCCAGACGACCACCCCCCAGAGTAGACGTGGGGACAAAGGCACCGCTCAGGCGCCAGGGTTACCTTCGCAGCTTAGCGCCCTCCCGGGAGTGCGGAGCGTTCGCGATGCCCCGAGGCTGAGCCCCGTGGGGCTCTGAGGGGTGTGGCCTACGCGGGCCCCGCCTCCTTCGTGGGGCGGGGGGAGACGGTGGGCAGCAGCCAGGGCGTCCGGGTCTCCGCGCCTCCCGGTCCAGCGCCCGAGCGACCCCCGACTCGGTGGCCGGCCTCCCGCCAGGCGGCCTGCTGCCCAGGGTCGTGGTTCCAGCCCAGAGCCGTCGGGGATGTGGCCAGGACAGCGGAGATTCCACCTCCCCGGCCCGAACACGGTTAAATCCCGAAATGTCTTCCCACCGGAAGCTCCGCCACGGAAGTGGGCACTGATTCGTTGGAGATATGACAAGTCCCTCCCTCCCGACACGCCCCTTCCGCCGTCAAGTTCCGCTGCTTCCGCTCCCCTGGATCCGTCCCCGGAGCGCAGCGAGTACCCATGGCTCCCGGGGGCGTCCGGCGGGTCCGGAGAGCCCGGCGCCGAGTGCGGGGCGCGCCCCCGGCCGGGGAGCGGGCCCGCTCGGCCGAGGACTGGTGGTGGGACCGGCTGGCGCCGAGCGGCTCCGGGTTCCACCTGCTGCAGGCCGACAGCATGCTGCTCGTGCTGCCCGGCGCGGGGCCCGCTCGCGCTCGCGCCCACCGCCGCGCCGCCCGCCGCGCCCAGCCGCTGCCGCCCCCCGGGGCCCGCGCCGCGGCGGCCAAGGCCAGGCCCCGGCCCGCACCCACCACCGCGCCCGCGCCGCCGCAGGGGCCGGACCCCGGCTGGGGCGACCGCATTCCTTTGGAAATCCTGCTGCAGATTTTCGGGCTCCTGGTGGCGGCGGACGGGCCCATGCCCTTCCTCGGCAGGTACCTCGGGCCCGTCGAGCGTGGCGGACCTGTTGCCACCGTGTGGGGGGCAGAGGCGGGGGCAGAAGCCGCGCGCCTCCGCACGGGCACACTTGTGCCCGAGAGGCCGGTCTCCTGGGCTCCAATTAGAGCCCCACGAGCGTCTGCTGGAGCGTCCGCGGCGTTGTAAGAGCTGCGGCCGCCGGTGCGATGGCTCCGGCCGCGGCCCTTCAGCAGAGGGTTTCTTCCAGGGCCGCGCGCGTGTGCCGCCGCTGGCACGAGGCCGCCTCCCAGCCCGCTCTCTGGCACACCGTGACCCTGTCGCCCCCGCTGGCCGGCCGATCCACCAAAGGCGGCGCCAAGGCCGAGAAGAAGCTCCTGGCTTCCCTGGAGTGGCTTATGCCCAGTCGGTGGGGCATCCCCTCTTTTCCTCATCCCCTTCCGGTACCCGTTGTGGTGTGGGAAGCCCCAGGCCCCTTCCTGTTCCCCTGCACCAAGGGGCTGTGCGGGGAGGCAGCGTGGGAACATTTGCAGCTCAGCCTCTGCCTTCTCCCCAGGTTCTCACAGCTCCAGAGGCTGACCCTCATCCACTGGAAGTCCCAGGTACATCCCGTGCTGAAGGTGAGTGCCGGAGGCTGTCCTGCACACCAGCTGCGAAAACCTGGGGCTGCCCATGGCGTCCAGAGAGTGGGCCAGGCACCGTGGCGTCCAACCCTGGCCCACGGGGATACCTGCCTGCTTCTCCTTCCCTTTTGTCTCCTCCAGCAGGGAGGTGTCAGAAATATTAGGAGCTCCCGGTGGGCCTGGCAAGGGAGGAAAGGAGGTTGTAGCCGAGGCAGGAGCGTGGTACCAGCCGCTGGTTTCTTTCTCTTGCTGACCACGGCCTGCCCTCCCTCAATCCCGCCGCGCCTCTCTCTTCTGCAGCTGGTCAGTGAGTCCTGTCCTCGGCTCACCTTCCTCAAGCTTTCCGATTGCCACGGTGTGACCTCTGACACTCTGGTCACGCTGGCCAGAGCCTGCCCCCAGCTCCACAGCCTGGACGTCCAGCACTCCATGGTGAGCCCTGTGTCCCCAGGGGCCCTGAAGAAGCCCAAGCCACGGTGACAGGTACCCCTGTGCTGGGTCCTCAGGTGGAGTCCACGGCTGTGGTGAACTTCTTGGAGGAGGTGGGGCCTCGAATGCGCAAGCTGTGGCTGACCTACGGCTCCCAGACCACTGCCATCTTGGGCGCCCTGCTGGTAGGTTGGTGACAGACAGGAGCCGAGTTGGTGCCGAGCCAGAGACTGCCAGGCCACTGACCCCCCCCCGGCCTTCCCGCGCCCCCACTTCTGCAGGGTGGCTGCTGCCCCCAGCTCCAGCTCTTGGAGGTGAGCACTGGCATTCACCGGAACAACACGCCCCTCCAGCTGCCCCTGGAGGCCCTGCAGAGAGGCTGCCCCCAGCTGCAGGTACCCGCCGCCCCACCTCTCCCGCCTGGCACGCCCCTCCCCACCTGCAGCCTGGGCCTTGCCCCCAGGTGCTGCGGCTGCTGAACCTGATATGGCTGCCCAAACCTGCGGGGCGAGCGGCGACTCCCGGCCCAGGCTTCCCCCGCCTCGAGGAGCTCTGCCTGGCCGGCTCCACCTGCAGCTTTGTGAGCGACGAGGCTCTGAGCCGCCTGCTCCGGGGCTCCCCCGGCCTGCGCCTGCTGGACCTTCGAGGCTGCGCCCGGGTCACACCCGTCGGCCTGCATGACCTGCCTTGTCAGGGTCAGCGCCCCTGGGTGGCATCAGGGCAGGTGTGACGGGGGGCCCTGGCCCACCCCACAGCTCATGCCCACCCCTCTCGCCTGCAGAGCTGGAGCAGCTGTACCTGGGCCTGTACGGCGTGTCAGACCGGCTGACACTCGCCAAGGAGGGCAGCCCCCTGCTGACCCATAAGTGGTGCCACACTCTGCGGGAGCTGGACTTGAGTGGCCAGGGCTTCAGTGAGAAGGACTTGGAGCAGGCCCTGGCCGCCTTCTCGGGCGCCCCCGGGGGCTCCCCCCCAGCCCTGTGCTCCCTTAACCTCAGGGGCACCCGGGTCACACCGAGCACAGTCAGGTCAGCACCGCCTCCCCCGTCCCTTGGAGCCAGGATGGCCGGCCTCCTGTCCTGCCTGGCTCGCCAGCTCCAGGGTCTGAAAGGGGAGCATATGCGGGCAAAGGGGGCTTGGAGTCGGGCTTGGGGGCACCAAGGGAACTGGCATTGGGCCTCCGTGGCTTGGGTGGCAGAGAGGGCTCCCGGCCTGGCCCAGCCCTGGCAGGGCCCGGGTCTCCGGGGAGCCAGTGGCCCCATGCCCCATGGCCTACCTTGCTCCCACAGCTCTGTGATCAGCAGCTGCCCGGGCCTGCGGTACCTCAACCTGGAGTCCTGCCGCTGCCTTCCGAGGGGCCTGAAGCGGGCGTACCGCGGCCCAGAGGAGGTCCAGGGGTGCCTGGAGCAGCTGCTCACCTGCCCGCCCTCCCCCAGCTAGGTCACCCGGCCCTGCACCCTTCTCCGGTTTTAGATGTTGGAGCATTTTGTGACAATAAACATTTTTAAGAATTGTGTGGCCTTTTGTTGGGGGGGTGGTCGGGGCTTATGCCTGAGGGAACCACTTGGGGCTAGAGCTGGCCGGGAGTTTGTTTTGTGTTTGGTTTTGTTGGGGGGTCCCACAGGATCCCGAGTCTGCCTTTGGTTGAGGGGGGTTGTCAGGGTGAGAGGGCGCTGGGGCTGTGCCTTGGACTGGAATCTGGATTGTGTGTCCCACCCTCGGAGATGCCGAGGTGAGCCGCCTCGGTTAGGAGGCTCTGGCCTGGCAGGTGCGGTGCAGGGGACGGCCGGGCTCAGCTCTAGGGTTTGGTGTGAGGCCGGGGTGTCTCACCACCCCATCCCTCAGGAAAGGTGAACCAGGTTGTGCAAGGAGCCTCCCACAGGTGGGGTGGGCCGTGAGCGCCCACAACAAGGACCTGGCCAGGGGACTCTCCTTGGAAGGGGGTGGTCAACAATACAGACCCTTCTAGAACCCAGCGCCCCAAGCTTCTAGAACCCGAGCGCACCCCGCAGCCCAGCCTGGACTGCCGCCTGAGGACTCCCCTGCTGATCGCCTGAGCGCTCCAGCTCCTTCCTCCTTGCAGCCCTGGCAACTTTCTCCCAGGTCCCGGGAGGGCTGGGTGTGTGTGTGGCCGGGGAGGGGGCAGAAGTCTGCCCGGCTGACCGCTTACGCCTGGCCCAGACCCAGGTCCCCGGGGACCTGATCAGCAACCTCCCCACTCGCTGCGGCAAGCGCTTCCAGCTCTGGGCGGTCAACCTCTGCTGCAACGAGCGCTACCTGGCCTGGCGCATCAAGAACAACAGCTTCTACCCGTTCACGCAGCTGCAGCCTAAGGGTGCGGAGCCGGGCGCCCTGCGGGGGCGGCGGGACGCGGCGCGGGCGGGCCTGAGGCCTGAAGGGCGGGGGCGGGGCTGGCCTGGGCCCGGAATCACCGGCTGGACACAGGTCCCAGCCCCAGGCCCGGGGCCGACCACAGCCCCCTCCTCACGCACCGCCCCTCCCGCGCAGTCTTCGTGCTCGAGTACTACCTGGACACGCTGTGGAAGGGCGCGCTGCTCTTCCTCGTCTGCCTCTTCCTCGTCATCTTCGGCCTCGTGAGCCAGGTCTGAGGTTCTCCCCTCCCCCGTTTCCCTTACCCCCCCCCCCCGCACCCCGCACCCCGGCCGCCCCGGCGCCCGCCCCGCCCGCTCAGAGGCTCCCTGGCGCCGCCAGCAGGTGCGCAACCAGGAGACGTGGGGCTTCCCGGCCTACGGCGTGGGCGTGGGGCTGTGGATCACGATCTCGTCGCTGCCGCGGCGCCGCCTGGTGCTGAACCACGTGCTCGGCACCTACCACTTCTCCATCCAGGGCCGCACCGTGTGCCAGGGCCCCATGCACCTGGTCTACGTGCGCCTGGCGCTCAGCTCCGACGGTGACGAGGGGCGGGGCGGGCGGGGGGCCGGGGACCAGGCCGGGGGCGGGGGCGGGGGCGGGAGCGGCGGCCAGCGGGCCCACCCCGGGTTCCCGAGCCCCGCCCCCGCCCCGGCCTCGGGCTGAGCCGCGCCCCCTCCAGCCCGCGGCAGGAGCTTCTTCCAGCTGGTTCTGTGCGGCCACAGGCTGGAGCCGCTCATCCTCGTGCAGCGGTCGGAGCACTACGAGGTGGGTCCGCCCGGCCCGGCCTCGCTCCCCCGCGGCCTAGGGCCTCCGACGGCGCCGTCTCCCGGGGCCGGGCCTGGGCGCTGCGGCGGCGGCGGCGGAGCGGGCGCGGCTCCCGTCCCCGGAGCGCTGAGCGCCGCCCGCCCGCCCCTCGCTCCCCAGCTAGTGGAGTTCCTGGGACGGCACATCGCCCGGAAGCTCAACATTAACTACTTCGACTTCCTGACCACCTCCTACCGGCACGTGATCCGCCACTGGCCGCTGGGGGTCCCCTTAGCCCCAGAGAACGACGTGGGAGGCTTCCTAAGCCCCTACTCGGAAAGCCAGTCATACCTGGACGTGTGAGGCTGCCGCTCCGCTCCTGCACGGAGCACAAGCCCGTCCCCTCCCCCCCACCCCTCCCCTCCCCTCCCCTCCCCTCTCACTCCCACACCCACCCCCTCCCCTCTCACCCTCACCCTTCTTCACCCACCCCCACCCCTCCTCTCCCTCCCCACCCCTCCCTTCCCCTCCCTCCTCTCAATAAAGCTGCCACTTGCTTCTGGGGGTCCTCTTCTCCATGCGGGGAGGCCCCCTCCGAGGTCTTTCAGTGCTCACCTCCCAGGGCCTCCAGGCTGCTGTCAGTGAGCAGCGCCCCTGGGGCGAAAGCTGGGGGGTAGCCCAGCCAGTGTGGCGCAGTGGTTGAGCGTGGACCTGTGAACCAGGAGGTCAGGGTTTGATTCCAGGTCAGGGCACAGGCCCAGGTAGCGGGCTTGATCCCCAGAGTGGGGCTTGCAGGAGCACCCGATATCCATGATTCTCTCTTATCATTGATGTTTCTCTCTCTCCCCCCCTCTCCCTTCCTCTCTGAAATAAATAATTAAAAAAAAAAAAAAAGTGGTGCTGAAACCGGTTTGGCTCAGTGGTAGAGCGTCAGTCTGCAGACTGAAAGGTCCCAGGTTTGATTCCAGTCAAGGGCATGTACATTGGTTGCAGGCACACCCCTGGTAGGGGGTGTGCAAGAGGTAGCTAGTTGTTTCTCTCTCATCGACGTTTCTAGCTCTCTCTCTCTCTCTCCCTTCCTCTCTGTAAAATATCAATAAAATATATTAAAAAAAAAAAAAAAGTGGGCCCTAACCAGTTTGGCTCAGTGGATAGAGCATTGGCCTGCGGACTGAAAGGTCCCGGTTTCCATTCTGGTCAAGGGCATGTACCTTGGTTGTGGGCACATCCCCATGGGGGGTGTGCAGGAGGCAGCTGATTGATGTTTCTTTCTCATCAGTGTTTCTCTCTATCCCTCTCCTTTTCTTTTTTTCTTTTCTTTTTTTTAGTATATTTTTTATTGAGTTTTTACAGAGAGGAAGAGAGAGGGATAGAGAGTTAGAAACATTGATGAGAGAGAATCATCGATCAGCTGCCTCTTGCACACCCCCTACTGGGGATGTGCCCTCAACCAAGGTACATGCCCTTGACCGGAATCGAACCTGGGACCTTTCAGTCCACAGGCCAATGCTCTATCCACTGAGCCAAACCAGCTTGGGCTCCCTTCCTTTTTGTAAAAAAACAATAAAATATATTTAAAAAAAAAAAAAAAAAAAAGGTGGGGGCAGCGGTGGGAGCGAAGTGGAGGAGCAGCTGGAAACCTAGACGGTGGGGCCCGTCCCAGGTGGGTGTGGAGGCACTGCCCCTCTTGGGCAGCAGCAAATGGATGGGGCACGACCTCAGGTCCAAGCCCCTTGCCCGGAGGTGGTCCTGCACTGGACAGCCCTAACGTTCCTGCCACAGAGTGGGAGGCCAGAGGTCACCACAGGCTGGGTGGGACCGCATGTGTGCTGGAACCCCAGGCCATGTTCCCTGGCCCAGTAGGTGTTCCTGCCTCCTGGATGCAGAGAACAGAGAAGGCCGCCTGGTTCTCTGGGTGAGCATGCTCCCTCGTGGCCGGGCGGGGACACAGGTCTTTCTGGAATGTGTCCAGCGACGTGTCCCTGGGGCCAGGACCGGCCGCACAATGTGCAGGGCCCTCTGTGAAACAGTCAAAATCTCCATGAGACCCGCCTGGCTGGTGTGGCCCAGTGGGTGGGGTGTCATTCACGGCTCTGAAAGGTTGCCGGTTTGATTCCCAGAGGGGATGGGCAGGAGGCAGCCTACGGATGTTTTAGTCTCACATCGATGTTTCTCTTCCTACCACTCCCTTCCCCCTCTCTCTAAAAATCAATGTAAAAATCAGGGGAACCTTGAGTGTGGGCTGGATTTAGTGACTTACTTTCTAAGAATACAGCAGCAATGCCTGGTCGGTGTGGCTCAGGGGTTGAGCATCGACGTATGAACCAGGAGGTCAGGGTTCGATTCCCAGTCAGGGCACAGGCCTGGGTGGTGGGCTCCATCCACAGGGTGGGGCCTGCAGGAGGCAGCTGATTGGTCTTTCTCTTCCATCCGTGTTTTTAACTACCCTTCTCCCTTCCTCGCTGTAAAATCTATTAAAAATATAAAAATAAATAAAATGACTTTCCTGATATTCCATCTCTCAGCATCCTTTAATTAAAAAAAATTTCAGCACATTTGAAAATCACTGGAATAGAGCACAGAAAATGAAAAAATAGTACTTTTATAGTAGAAACACGTGGCAGGCGCCACCTGAACCACGTGACTGAGGTAGCATCATCCAAGCCATCAATGTTTCTCTCTACCCATCTCCCTTACTCTCTGTAAAAAATCAATAAAGTATATATTTTCAAAAATGCACACTGTGCCCTCACCGGTTTGGCTCAGTGGATAGTGTTGGCTTAAGCAGGACTGAAAGGTCCCAGGTTCGATTCCGGTCAAGGGCATTTACTTTAATTGCAGGCACATCCTCAGTAGGGGGTGTGCAGGACGCAGCTGATCCGATGTTTCTCTCTCATAAATGTTTCTAACTTTCTACCCTCTCCCTTCCGCTCTGTAAAAAAATCAATAACATATGTTTTTTAAAAATGTACACTGTGTGGAGGTAACTGTGTTCCCCCCAAGATCTGCCAGAACCAGCAGCTGAGGGGCTGCCCGTCCACTTTGCACCCAGGACATCAGGACTTCTGGGAAGGCAACACACCCCATCACGCACTCAGTGTCTGCGGGGAAGAGAAGGCTGGGGGTGGGGGGGTATTGAGGTGTCATGGAGCCAGGCCAAAGGAGGCTCCTAGCCAAGGCAGGATCCAGGAGGCCAGGGAGGGGGCTTGGGGCCCCTCCAGGCTGGGCTGGGCTGGAGCCTCATAGGCAGAAGGGGGTCGGAAGATGGCCATAGGGTCCACAGTGGGCACACACACAGGCTTACTGGCTCTGGGGGTGCAGAATGCTGGGGACACATGCTCAGAATCTCTCCCTGAAATATGTGTGTTTAAAATTGATGTCAGAGAGGAAGGGAGAGAGAGAAACATCAATGATGAGAGAGAAGCATGGATCGGCTGCCTCCTTCATGCCCCACACTGGGGATCAAGCTGGCAACCCGGGGCTGTGCCCTGACCGGGAATCGAACGGTGACCTCCTGGTTCATAGGTCAACGCTCAACCCCTGAGCCAGGCCGGTTGGGCCGGAGTCTCTCCCTCAGAACCTAGCCTTTTAGCCCCCGGGGCCTCCCTCCTGTCCCACAAGGAGACGGGCCAGGCCCAGGTGCACCCGGATTGGGGAACAGCCCCTGAGGCCAGAGGCTTGGTGGGCGGCCACATGCACTGGTGTGTCCAGGGCACTGGAGTGTCCTGCCACCTGGCTGGGTCTGCGGGGGCATCCGGGAGGTGCCTGGGGACCCCCTCTCCTCTCCTGCAACATAGCGCCTCTGCTCTGGGCCTCCCGTTCTCTGTGGCTGAGCCTGGACCAGGAAACAAGAGGCTGCCTGTGGGATCCTGGTCAGGGCACAGGCCCAGGTTGCAAGCTCCATCCCCAGGACAGGCTGTGCGGGAGGCAGCTGATCCATGATTCTCCTTGATGTTTCTATCTCTCTATCTCTCTTCCTCTCTCTCTAAAAATCATTTAAAAAATACTTTAAAAAATGTAAGAATCACCAACTGTCCCTTCCAGCCTCTCCTTGCTGAATCCTAGGACTGGGGCACGGGGACCTTGGGATTGGGGGAAGGGGGTGTCAGGACGCGGAGGCCCAAGTAATTGAGCCGGACGCATGTGCGCTCCACACCCAGGCGGCTCCGTTTCGATGACCAAGGCCTGGGCCCAGCTGCCCTCCCTGCCGGGCTCCCCCAGGCGTGGAGAGCCAGGGCCCGCACAGGTCCTCTGGGGAGCACTGGCCGCGGGACCCATGTGTGGGAGCTCTGACGCCTCCTCTTCCCAGAGGTTGGGGACCGCGAGGTGGGGACGTGGACTGGGAGAGGCAGGGACCCAAACCAGGGAAGAGAGAAGGTGATGAGGGAGGGACAAAGAACCGGCGGCAGGACGGCTGCGGTCGGGGATGCGGAGGGGTGGCGGCTGACCGAAAGCCAGGAGCTGGGCGGGCGGGGAGAGGAGCCGCCCGCGCCTGGCACGCACCGCCGGCACCTGGAGGGCTCGCCCATAATTAGGCTTCAGTCCAGATGGGCCCCCGGCCCCGCAATCAAAATGCTAATTGGCCCTGGGTCTCCGGCTGAGCCTCAGCCCGGCCCCCCTGGGAGGATGCCGGTCCCCGCCCCCACCTCGGACCTCTCCGGCTGCGGCTCCGCGATAAGGGGGCGGCCGAGCCCCGCCCCCGCCCCCGGGGAGCGCCTGCCACGCAAGATGGATGTCCCGCCGTCGCCACGGCCGGGGTCGCGGGCCACAAAGCGGGCCTGTGACCGGCCTGGTCCGCACCCGCCCGGCGCGGCTGGCTGCGTGGCGGAGACGCGGGAGGAAGCGGGCGCCGCGCAGGCGGCGGCGAGGCGCTGAGCTCAGCACTCTGCTCCGCGCGCCCCCGGCCCCGCGCGCCCCCGGCCCCGCGCGCTACCGGCCCCGCACAAGGTCACCGCGCCGCGCCCGGTGCACGCGCCTCCCGCTCCCCGCGCTGGCGCTGCCCCCGCAGCCACCCCTGCGACCTTGGTCCCCGGGAAAGTGGGGCGCAGGGGGACCCGACCCCCCTGTGGGGGCGCAGACAATGGCAGAGCCGAACCCTAGGAGGGGACCTATGTCCCCACGCGGCCACTGTGCCGCTCGCACCTCCCCTCCGGTTCCGCACCCGCGCGCCCCGCCATAGGCCACGGGCCTAACGTCCTGGGGGCTGCAAACCCGGGGGGCGGCCGCGGGAGGGTGTCCGCCCGGCTGCGGGGCCGCGGGGGCCAGGAGGAGTGGGGGAGCTGCAGCCGCGCGAAGGGCGGAGAGCCACCAAGGAAGCCACATTTCTGGGGCAAGGGGGTGGCGGCCCCTCTTCCCTTCCCCACCCCGCTCGCTGCGTCGCCGCGCGGGGGGACAGGCGGGCGGAGGCGCGGGGTCAGCCCGGGTGACCGGGCGCAGGGAGACACTGCGGCACCGGCGCGCGGAGCGTCCACGCTGCGCTTTCGCTGCCTCAGCACCCGCTCCCGCGCCTCCGCCTCCCCCGCCCGCCCCCGCAGGTCTCAGGCCTCCGCGTCCCAAAGCGAGGCCGCCCAAGCCGGGCTCTGCCAGGCGTCCCTTCCCGAGCGATCCCAACCCCCGGGCTCGTGGGGCCCAGGCCGAGCGCCCCCGCCGCCCCCGCCCCCGACAATGCCGCCGGCCGCCTGGCCTCCGTCCCCCGAGCCGCGCGGGGAACCTCACGGAGCCGGAGCCCCGCACCCCCAGGACCCTTCCCTCCCCGGAGGCCCCGGCGGGCCGCCCCGCGCGGCCATTTCCGCCGCCCGCGCCCCGCCCCGCCCGCAGCGGCCGGGCTTTAAAAGCCGGAGGCCGGGCCCGGCCGCAGCAGAGGCGCCGCGGGCGCGGGAGGCCGGGCTCAGAGCGTCCGGGCGCCCAGCCCCGCCCCCGAGCTCGTCACTCCCTCCCCCTCCCCCTCGGCCCGCCCTCCCCGCGCACCCTCCCCCGAGGACCCCCGCCCCCCGCCCCCCGCCCGCCGCCAAAGACGCCGCCGCCGCCGCCGCTCGGGCTGCAGAACAATAAAGCCAGCCTCCCGGAGCCCCCCGCCGGGGACCCCCGCCCGCCCGGCCGAGCCCGCGCCGCCCCGCCGCCCCCCGCGCCGCACTGCGCGCCGGGTCGCTGGCCGAGGTGCTGGCCGGGCCGGCGCTGGCCGCGGTGCTGAAGCTGCCGCCGCCGCCGCCGCCGCCGCGCTCTCCGGGCCCGGCGCCGCCGCCCCCGGGGGCATGGGGGGCCGCTGACTGAGCTCCGCCGCGGTGGCGGGGGGGAGGGGCCGGGGGCTGCGGAGCCGGGCCAGCCCTGCACCCACTCGCAGCCTCCGGGCCCGGGACGGAGCCGCTCCCCCCCTCCCACCCCCCAGCCCCCTCCCCCGCCTGTCCAGGGGCGGCACTGCGGGCTGGGAAGCCGGGACCAGAGGAGGGAAGGAGGGGAGGAAGGAAGGGAAGAAGGAAGAAGGAAGGAAGGACGGAAGGAAGAGGAGAGCGGAGAAAAGAGGGAGGGGAGGACGCCGAAGAGGATCCGGAGGAGCCGAGGAGGAGGAGGAAGCGCCGGGAGGCAGGAGGCCAGAGGAGGCCAGCGTGGAAACCCGGCCGCCCGCAGCGCCGCTGGATGGTGACGGGGCCTCGCCGCGGCCGCAGCCCCCCCACGCCCCGGCTCCGCTGGCCCGCAGCGCCGGAGTCCCGCAGAAACCATGCCCAGGTCCTTCCTGGTCAAGAAGGTCAAACTTGACACGTTCTCCTCCGCGGACCTCGAGAGCTCCTACGGGCGCGCCCGCGGCGACCTCGGCGCACGGCTGCAGGAGAAAGGTGGGCGCGGGACGCCAGCCTCCGCTTGGGGGGAGTGGGGGGCAGGGGCCCCCGGAGAGAGACCCTAGGGAAGGCCAGAGGGAGGTGGAGTGGATGGAGATGGGGGTTGGGGAGAAGCAAACGCAGAGACAGGCCCGAGCTGGCCTCAGGCCCAGCAGGGGCCCTGTCCATGCAGGAAAGAGGGTGGGGGGCCGGGGTCAGGGCCAGCAAGTGCCTGAAGGTGCACAATGACCCGCACCACTGCCCACGCCACATGGACCCCTGCTGACAGGATAGGACCTAGGGGTGCATGCAGACCCACACCCAGAGACCCAGGCCTGCTCAGTGCCCGCCTCTCTGCTTTGGCAACACCGCCAGAACGGCTTGCTAGGGCGAGCAAGGGAGTTCTGTGAGCTGCAGGGAGTGGGCATGGGGGTCTGGGGGGTCGGGGGGGGGGCTGCCCACCTGCCAGGGAGAAGGCACCACAGAGGCAGCATCGGCAGCTACTCCCTGCAGCCGGGGTCAGGAGGAAGGATGTGGGTGGGCGGGTGGTGGACAAGGGAGGCCCGGAGTGCTGGGAGCAGGGGGAGGCTCTTTGTGTGAGGGAGCCCAAGTTCAAGGACAACTGTTAGCATGTGGGTGGGCGAGGATGCTGGGGGTGCCAGCCACACGGGGTGGCAGAACCAGTGTGGCCTGCAGGAACATGAGCCCCTGTGTGTGCGCCCATGTGACTGCGTGTGGCCATGTGACTGTGCGTGTGTGTGTGTGTGTGTGTGTGTGTGTGCGTGTGTGACCCTGTGTGAGGGTGTACCTGCCTGTGTGCCCCTCCGAGGGACCCTGTGATTCTGGGCCACCGTGCACCCATGTGACGGGCTGCCCTGGCGGAGCTCATGTGGGTTGGGGGGAGGGTGGCTGCATGTGGGACCCGCATTAGTGGGTGATGTGTCCCAAGGCCAGGGGACCCCAGGGGTGATAGAGCCAGAGCTTGTGTGCGCTTGTGACTGAGGTTGTGAGCACCATCTTGTGCCTGAGAACTGCAGATTCCAGTATGAATGACACCCTGCCTGCAGCTTGTCCCCGAGGTGTCCCCTGCTGGACACCTGCCCGGCTGCTGGCCTGGCTCAGGGAGGCCTCCATAGGGGTTAGGCCTGGGGGGAGAGAGCCATGGGGAGCAAGGTAGGACCCCGGGGTGCAGGGCATGGAAGGGACTGTGGGGAGAAGCAGATGTAAGGAGGGGGGGTAGGGCTGGAGCCAGAGGGGTCACCACGGCTGGGGCCTGGGGCCTGGGGCGAAGAGAGGTGGTAGGAGTGCGGGCCGGAGGGCTGTGGGGTACCCGGCTCCCAGGCTTGTGGGGGGACTTAGGGGACAGGAGAGGGTGATTATCCAGGCTGGCTGCAGGCTCTGTCTCCTCCCCTCGCCGCCCCCCCCCCCCAAAGCCAATGGGAACCCCAGAGGCGGTGGTGACGGGGTCCCTGGGCCGGCAGCCCCGGCTTTGTGCGCTGCGGGTCTGCAGTGTGTTGCATAATCAGGGAAAACTGCTGAAGTGGGGAGAACCCGAGGGGGAGGGGCGGGACGGGAAGGAGGGCGAGGGAAGCACCGCCCCTCCCCCCTGACCTTGAGGCGTTGCGGAAAGGGGGGCCTCCCTCCTCCCCCGGCGAGGGTGGGGCCCGGGGTTGGCAGGGTGGGGCCCGGCCGGGCTCGGTCTCATCTCCTCTCCTCTCCTCTCTCCACCTCCGTCCTCCCGGTCCCCCGACCCTTGGACCCTTTCCCTTTGTCCTTCTCCTCGGACCCCGGTGTCTCCTCCACCGCCCCGCTGGTTCCTGTCCCGCCGTCCGCCCATCCGTCCGCCCCGGCCCGCAGGATACCTCAACGACTACGCGGGGCCCACCTCCGTCTACGATGGAGACGCCGAGGCGGCCTTGCTCAAGGGGCCGTCCCCGGAGCCCATGTACGCGGCGGCCGTGCGGGGAGAGCTGGGCCCGGCGGCCGCGGGCTCGGCGCCCCCGCCCACGCCGCGCCCGGAGCTGGCCACGGCCGCGGGCGGCTACATCAACGGCGACGCGGCCGTCAGCGAGGGCTACGCAGCCGACGCCTTCTTCATCACCGACGGCCGCTCGCGCCGCAAGGCAGCCGCCCCCGCCACGGCCTCGGCTCCGGCCTCCGACGGCTCCAGAGGCGGCGGGGCCGCGGCTGGGTCCCGCGCGGCGGGGTCCGGGTCCGGGTCCGGGTCCGGGTCCGGGGTCCGGGGCGGCGGCGCGCGCGGGGGGGCCGGCGCGGAGGCGCGCGCGGGCCCGGGGCCCGGCGCCGGCGGCTCGGGGGGCCGGCATGCCTGCGGCGAGTGCGGCAAGACGTACGCCACGTCCTCGAACCTGAGCCGCCACAAGCAGACGCACCGCAGCCTGGACAGCCAGCTGGCGCGGCGCTGCCCGACGTGCGGCAAGGTGTACGTGTCCATGCCGGCCATGGCCATGCACCTGCTCACGCACGACCTGCGCCACAAGTGCGGCGTGTGCGGCAAGGCCTTCTCGCGGCCCTGGCTGCTGCAGGGCCACATGCGCTCGCACACCGGCGAGAAGCCCTTCGGCTGCGCGCACTGCGGCAAGGCCTTCGCCGACCGCTCCAACCTGCGCGCGCACATGCAGACGCACTCGGCCTTCAAGCACTTCCAGTGCAAGCGCTGCAAGAAGAGCTTCGCGCTCAAGTCCTATCTCAACAAGCACTACGAGTCCGCCTGCTTCAAGGGCGGCCCCGCGGCCCCGGCCCCCGCCCCGGCCCCGGCCGCGCCGCCGCAGCTCAGCCCGGTGCAGGCTTAGGGCGGCGGCCGCGCCCCCGCCGGTCGGCCGGGTTGGCTCTCAGCAATACGGGCCCCCAGACGTGTCTCCGCCGGCGGCGGCGGCGCTCGGGTGGAGGGAGGGGCCGGAGGGCGGGCCCCTCCTCGCAGCAATAGGGGGAGGGGGCCCCCGCCTCGCCCGCCTGGGGCCTCGCCTGCCCCTTCAAGCAATAGGGTCCCGAGGGGAGACCCACCCCGAGCTCCCTCCCTTCCCCTCCAGGGTGCCCCAGGCTTTTCCCCAGCAATAGGGTCGAGGAGACCCAGAACCGAACCTCATCTTAGGTTTCTGAAGGCGGGGGGCGGGGCGAGGCAGGGAGCGCCCCTCCTCCCTCCTCTGGGCCCCGGATCGCGCCGCAGAGACTCAGGTCTTCCCAACCCCTTCCCGAGCCGTCCGGGGCCAAGCCCGCGGCCCAGGAGTCCAGGGAGCCGGCCCCTCCCCGGCAGCAGGCCCGGCGGGGGCGGGGGCTCAGCCTGCGAAGGCTCCCCGCCCCCCAGTCTCAGCTGAGCCCCGAGAGTGTGAGGCGCGCGGGGGGCCGGGAGGGAGGGAGGCGGACGGCGGCGCCCTCCCCCTCGGGTTCCTTCCGGGGCCTCAGTCCGAGCCGCTCCCTCACCCTCGCCTCGCATTCTCTGCCAAATCAGATTCTTCCAGCCCAGCCCCCCCCCCCCCCGGGCTCTGTCCTCCATACGAATATAATGACGCATATCGAATCGCATGGACTTCTCCGACCTCTCAGCCCCCCGCCCCCGCCCCCCGTCCTGCCCCGGGGCCCCCCTCCCTCGTCCCCGGGGCCCAGCAGGCAGGCCCGGGCGGCCCTCCACACACCTCTCTGTATTCGCTTTGCGGGTAAAGCCCCCTGGGGGTGCGGATGCGTCGGGTTTTTCTTTTCTGTATTTTAACGTTTTATTTATGAACGGATTGCACTCGGGTCAGGGAAGGGGCGCCGAGGCGCATCCTTTCCCGTCGACGCCCGGGGCTCGGGATGCCCAGGACCGCGCTCCCCGCCCACGGGCTCCGCCTCCTGGGAGCCGTAGGCCCCGCCCCCGAGCCGCAGGCCCCGCCCCACTCGGTTGCCAACTTCTCGCCCGTCTATGCCAAAGCCTCGGCGGCGGCGACTCCGCCCCAAGGGCCCTCCCCATTGGCCGCCGCCGTTGTGACGTCACTGCATGCAGCCCCAGCCCTCCTCCCGTCCCTTCCCGGGGCTGCCCGCTCCCTCCTCCTCTTAGCTAGTCCGATGCCGATATAGAGCAATAATGCGCACTGCATGCGAAGCTGCCGCCGCCTCTAGTGACTGAGAATCAGGTATCCCCGCCCCGCTGCCCCCTAGGCCCCTAGATCAGGGATGCTGCGCGGGGCCGGCCGCGCAGCCTTTGTCCCCCCCTTCCCCGCCCCGCCCCCCCACGGCAGGACCCGGCGGTGTGACGGTGTCAGGGGGTGGCCCCAGGACCCCTCCTTTAGTTGTTGATCACCCACTGAGTGTGCATTGGGTACCTCCCTCCTAGGCGTCAGGCCCACTGCTGAGTCTGCCAGGGCCTGGGCGGCCTGCGGGGGTTGCCTATTGGTGGCGGGGCCCAGCGCCCTTGGGTGTGCCAGGGACGGTGGCAGAGGCGAAGAGAGAGGCCAGATCCCTAAACCCAAACCCGCACCCCATCTTCCCACCCCGGGCCAGTGCTGGGCGTAGTCGGTCTCTGCCTCTGACTTGGGCCTGATGCGGGACAAACACCTCGACCCCAGGATTCCATGCCCTGGCTCTGCCGCCGGCTCAGCCCGTGGGGACAGGTCCCCAGGCCAAGTGGAAAGGTGCAGGCTGGCGGCCGGCCTTTGGTCAGCCCCATCCCCCAGGGCCCCAGCCCCGCGGCCGCTCAGCTGCCTCCTCTGCAGGCAGGGCCCACACCCCCAACCCCTACATCCCAGGTCGATGCCCACACAGCTCCCAAGCGGGGGCCTGCCCGCCTGTGCCGGGCACACCCGCATGCACACGCACACACAGGCACCCACCTCCCCCACGCCTGTCTGCCTACCGAGGGAGAAGGCCGGAGGGCAGCGGGCCGGCCAGGGCCTCCTGCTTCTCCCCACCCCACCCCCCACCCCGCCGTGGAAAGCCATGGGCCCCCTCCTGCCCCCATAACTAAGCAGCACAATAACCGACTTAGCGAATTCAGGTAGAAGGAACGTTTAGGTAGCACCTATTTTGTACTGATTCTACAGCAGGGCCCGAGATGCGGGGGCCCTCGGGTGGGGGCTGCGGCCGCCGGCCCGCCCCGCCTCCACCCCCGCCTGCGCCCCGCCGCCTTGTACATATACTCCCACCCGGAACAGGCCGGGATTTTTATTCGGGCCGCGCCCCTCTTCCGCCCCCGTTTGGGGCCGGGCCGGCCGGACAGACGGACGGACGGACAGACCTCCTTCCTAAGCACAATAGCACCAGCTCCCCGGAGCGCCGCACCTCCACGAGGAGAATAAACGCCACTCTTGATAGAACTCGGAGTGTCGGCTGGTGTGTCGGGGCTGGACCCGCACTGCAGGGGTTGCTGGCCGGGTCGCTGGGGTGGGGGGCGCAGGATGGACAGGCCCAGGTAGGGGCACCCTGCTGCCCTTGGCTCAGGTGCATTCCACGTCCATGTCCCCTTCTGCAAGAGCGTCTTTACACGACCCAGGGGCACCCCTCCCCCCCAAAAGCAAAGCAATTTCCGCCCCCCCCCCCCAAGGTAAACCTCCTCTCTGCAGGAGTTGCAGGAGCTCCAACCTCCTGCGTGAAGCCAGGCCCAGCTCAGGGCGGTTCTGGAATGGCCGGTTCTGGAATCGCCGAGTGGTCCAGCAGGGCCCGGAGTCCCGAGGGACGCCAGAGGTGCCCCCACTCTCCCTGGGGGCTCCTGCTGCCCTGGCAAGCGCTCTTGATGCCGGTGGAGGAAAGTGGAATTGACGAGGGTGCTGTGAGGTCTGATCCCTCCTGCAGCCTGATCCCCACATCCTGACCCTCCCACCCAGGGGACAGGTTCCCCATCTGAGGAGGCCTCCATGGTCCTGGGGAGGAGGTGCCCAGGGTCCGAGAGGCTTCCACAAGCACCCACAGCCCCCTCAGCCTGGAGAGGATGAGTCCCAGCTGAAGAGGTGAGGGTGGGGCTGTGCAGGGTGGGGACAGCCTGGGGACACAGACACACACCAGTGACACTTAGACAGGCAGGTACGAGCTGAGGCTCGAGGTGAGACCCGGTCAGCCCACACTGGCAGGAGAGAGGCCCACCCAGACTCCCTTGGTGGACAGTAGGGAGTCTGACCTGCAGCAGGGTGGGGCTTATGTGGGCCCCGCTCCCCCTCAGAGCCGAGGTTCCTCCTTATAGGTGCGTTCAGTCTGTGCCTTCCCCCTGGCCCCTGGCCCTCAGCTCCAGTGTGGGAACCTTGGCTTCCCCCTTCCCCTGCATCGCCCCCTTCACCCCCGCCCCCCTCCTTTCTGGTCACATCACTTGTGTCCCCATTTGCCAGCCGAGCACTTGCAGCTGGGATGTGGACATAGTTATTAGGCCTCCAACACGATCCTTCACTTTAAAAAAAATATATATTTTTTATTAATTTCAAAGAGGAAGGGAGAGAGAGAGAGAGAGAGGGAGGGAGAGAGAGAGAAATATAAATGATGAGCCCTAGCCAGTTTTGCTCAGTGGATAGAGCATTAGCCTGCAGACTGAAGGGTCCCTCGTTCGACACCTGGTCAGGGCACATGCCCAAGTTGCAGACTGGATCCCCAGTGGGGGGTGTGCAGGAGGCAGCCCATTAGTGGTTCTCATTACAGATGTTTCTATCTTTCCCTTTCCCTTTTTCTCTGAAATCAATAAAAATATATTTTAAAAAAAGTTAAAAAAAAACAACAAAAAATACCTGCCAGTTAGGGATGCCAGGCTGGCATCAGCCCCAGAATGTCCAGCGGCAGCAAGAAAGTGTTACCAGTGGCCCTGGGCGCCGCTGTAGAGGTGGTGGTGCAGAGGCCCAGAGGAGAGGCCACCGACTCAGGCTGAGCCTGCTACAGGTGTGTTTTAGGTAAATCAGGCCTGAGTCCCCAGTAAGCCCAAAACCCTGAGGTCCAGATAGAATGCTCGCAGCCCAGTCCCGTGAGAGATGCCGGTTAAGCCAAGGTGGGACGCAGACGTGCCTGCCCGCAGGCCGCTTGTTGTGGTTGTCATGGTGGCTTGGCTTCATTTGAGCACGGGGTGGGGGGGGGTGGTGGCAGACTCTACAAAGACACAGAAGGCCCGGGTCCCGGAGGTTTGGCATCCCCTGGCTAACCTGTCTGGGTGGGGACCGCCTGGGACGTCTGCGGACGCGGGCGGGAGGGAGGCTGGTTGGAGGGGCGTGCCTAATCCGGCTGTCAGCACGGTCTCCGGATCCCAGCCGGGTCCTGGGGCTGGGCGGTCGTCCCAGGGACGCGGGACCTGGGACTTTCTCCCGCTCCATTCTCTGGCCCGGCGCCTGTCTGACAACCGACGCCGAGGAGAAGCTGGTGCCCGCGGTGAGAACCACAGTCGATCTCCGCAAGGTGCGCTTGACCCGCTGGGGAGGGTGGGGGGCCGAGGCGAGCTCCCACAGACAGGGCTCCGATCGGCGGCCGGTCGGTGACGCCCCGTGGGTTTCATAACTGACCTCCATCCCTCACCCCGCGCCTGTTTTTGCGGAGTGGGCCATGGGGCAGGCCAACGGCCAGGGCAGGCGCACCGCTGCCAGCAAGGTCCTCCGGTCGATTGCGCGCGGGGAAACTACAACTCCCAGGGTGCCCCGCCACGAGCGACCACGATTCCCAGAGCGCCCCGCGCGCCCGCGGACTACAAATGGGTGCGCGCCGAGCCCGCCCGCCAGTGAGCGGCTCTCGGAGCGACCCGGCGGCGACCCGGCGCGGGCAGGCCTGGCGGGCGCGCGCTGATTGGCGGCTCGGGCGGCGCGTGGGCTACGGCGGCCGGCAGGGGGCGGCGGCGGCGGCCGTTGGCCTTGGGTCCAGAGGCGGGGCCGCGGGCCTCGGGCGCGGAGAGCCCGGCGCGCTAGGACTCGGCCGCGGCGAGGTGCGTGCGGCTGGATCATGAGCGACCGCGGCGGCGCAGGCGGCTCCCGGCGCCGGAGGACGGGGTCGCGGACCTCGGGCCAGGGCGGCGGTGGCGGCGGCCCAGCGGCAGCGGAAGAAGTGCGGGACGTGGGCGCCTCGGGGGACGCGCCGGCCTCGGCCCCGGAGAAGGACAAGGACCGAGACGCCAATGGGGGCAGCGGCTCCTGGGACCTTAGGTGAGCGGTGCCACTGACTCATGTGACCTTTGACCCCTGACCCAGGCCCCTGCGACCCTTCCTGTCCCTTGGGCCATACCGCAGCAGCCAGGGATGCCCTTGGGGCTCCCCCAGGGAAACTGAGGCCGAGGGGTGCAGGGCGCCCGCCGAGGTCACGCAGGCGGGGCGCGAGGGGAGCCGGCCGCAGCCCCCGCTGGCAGCCCCTCCTCCGTCTCATCCTCAGGTGGGATCGGAGCCGCCGGCTGGGGCGGGCGGGCTGGTCCCAGCCGGGCACAGCTCTCCTCCGTCTGGACCGAGATGGTCGGATCCGGGGATTGTGATGCCTTCGGGGTGGGGGAGCGGGCCCGCTGGGGAGGCGAGCAGGAGAGCGGCTGCTGAGGACAGAGGGGGCGGGCGCAGTGAGTGGCTGTCCCTTCCTCTCCTGGCGCTCTCATCCCTCACCCGGCGCCCGGCCGGCCCGGGCCCTGCTTGGTGCCAGCACGAGTGCTTGCTGTGGGGACAGAGCTGGGCCTTGGTGGGGAACAGGAGAGGGTTTGAGAGGGCGCACCTCCAGGCGAAGGACTGGGAGGAAGGGATGGAGGAGCGAGGCGAGGCCGAGGGGAGCCGCATGCCACCACACTCTGGGCTCTGGCTCCGGAGCAGCTGAGGACTAGAGGTTATGGAGGAGGAAGTGGGCGGCCAGGATTTGCTCAGTAAACAAGGACTGAGGCTTTCCTCCCGGGGCGCCCTGGGGCAGCTGGGGTGTGGGCACTGTCCTTGCCCTTGGGGTGCTCACAGTCCACCTGGGCGATAAGGTAATCTCCACGGCGCAGTGTGAGCAAAGGTCAGACACGAAGTTCAAGAAGGCTCGCCCTGAGGGTGTCTCTAGGAGAGGGATGCTTTCTTGGGGGGGGGGTGCTGCTGAGGGAGGCTGCAAAGAATGGGGGTTCTTGAGGGCCCTCTGCTAGCTCCCCAAGTCACTACACGGGCCAGAACCGGTCCTGTGCCTTTGCTGGCTGGGCGGAGGGGACCCTGTCTGCCCACCTTGGGGGCTGGACCCCTGGACGGGGAGGGGTGGGGCTGAGCCTGCCTGGCTCTGGCTGTCTTCCTAGATTGGCCTCTGGCCCTCGGCCTCCACCTGCCTGCTGTGTGCCTGTCCTCTCCCCTTCCTGCCCCCCCCCCCCCTTCCTGCTCACCTGCCGGCCAGGCTCCTGTGTGAGCTCATTTCTTCCAACCCATGGCCAGGGTGTGGCTGTGGGCAGGAAGGAGAGGGCACCTCCTTCTGCCCTGCCTGGCTCAGTCCTTCCCAGGCTCCACACAATCCCTCAGCAGGCTCCCCAGCGGGCTTTCCCTGGGGTGTCCCCTGCCTCTCCCCTCCCAGAGGGTCCGAGGCTATGGGAGCTCCCTCAGCCCTCAGGCCTGGCCAGAGGCGGGGGGAGTGCTGAGGAGCTGGCAGCCGGGGGTGAGCTGGCACTCTGCTCCCCTTTGCTCTGCTTGGCCCACGAACTGGGCCACGTGGCCCCAGGCGTGGCTCACACCAGGGGCTGTGCCTGTGGGCCAGCTTCAACCCTTGTGGGGCCTCAGTTTCCCTGTGCCCAGCCCCGTGCCAATGTGCGGGCTGAGTGAGGTGACATTGTTAGAAGGGCCCCGCTGGCTGGGTGGGCCGGGGGCATGGGTGTGGGTGCTGCAGGGCTGAGGCTGGGAAGCCCCTGCAGGAGGGGAGAGGGTGAGTCTGACGTGGGGGCAGAGCCTGTCCCGTGCCAGCATGCCTGTTGGTTGTCTGGCTCTGCTGCTTTCTCCCCGGGCTGGGGCCTCTGCCCTGGGGTTGAGGATGGCCAGAAAGCAGGTGGAGGGCGCTAGGTCGGGCTGGGCTGCTTGGGGGGGTCTGAAAAGGTTCTATGACGTCACTTTGTGTCAGGTTGGAAAAGACACCCCCCCCCCCCCCCCCCCGTTTTCATCTTAGAGACTGATTCAGATAAAGCCAGCACAGTCTTGGTGGCCCAAAGGGGGCAGGGGTCACGGTGTTGTGAAAGGCCTGTGGGTGTGCCGGGCTGGCACCGCAGGAGGCGGCTTGGGGCTGGTTCCAGTGGAAGCCAATGGGCTTGGGCTTGGGGGAGGGCGTCTGGGACAGGCTCAGACCCTCCCCTCCGGGAGCTGGGCCTCGGACCTCTACCTGCCTCGCAGAAAGGCAGGTGCAGGGCCTCCGGGGAAGAGGGCCTTGGGTAGAGATCACAGGAGGCACCCAGGAGGTGACGCCAGGCCAGGGAGAGGCAGGTGGGCCAGGCAGATCTGGGAGGCAGGAGTGCGTGTCCCTGCTGCCTGGCTGGAGAACGCGGAGCAGCAGCATCTTGGCTTCTTGGTCCCTCGTCTCCCCTCTGAGTGCGGACCCCAGCCACAGCCAGGCTGGCCCCTGACCACAGCCACAGCCAGGCTGGCCCCCGACCCCAGCCACAGCCACAGCCAGGCTGGCCCTGACCCCAGCCAGGCTGGCCGCTGAGGCAGGCCTGCTTCCCCATCCGTACCTCTCAGGCAGATGTGTCTGCAGGAGGGAAGGGAGGCCCTGGCTTCACCTGTTTCAAAACTGGAGGCCTTGCTCAATGTTCGTGGGGCTTCCTGCTGGCGAGGTGCTGGGTGAGCCCCACAGCCTTTCCCCTCCCCCACCTCCGAGGACCAGGCAGGGACGTGAGGGTCCACAGCCTGAGCACCGGGGGGAGAGCCCTGCCTGCTTCCATGGGAAACCCCAGTCACCAGGTGTCCGCCCGGTGGGCTCCTCAGCCCCCAGCCCAGCAGGAACACAGCGCTGCCTGTGGCCGGAGGCGCACTGCTCCCCGAAGGTCCCACCAACTGGGTGCTCAGCTGGTCCTGGCCAATGGTGTAGGCCAATGTGGGGGCTGCTTGAGGGGCGTCCCTTCCGCTCCCTGGTAGGTGGGAAGGGCCAGCACCACTCCATAGTAGGTGGGTGGCGGCAGCTAGAGGCCTCTGCAGACGAGGCTGAGGCCTGGCCTGGATGCTCCTGCCCCCGGGGCCCTGGGTTGGGCAGGCCCCTGCCTGGCTCCCCTCAGACTGTCGGGAGGGTTGGCGAGGGGAGAGGACACAGCTGCTGGGAGGGATGAATTGCCCAGTGTGAAGAACTGATTTTGGCTGCCCCGGGCTGGGAGGGGTGGGCAGCTGTGGCCCTGCCCGAGGTTCTCACTGCCTTCTGCCTGTCAGGTGCCACCGCCTGCAGGATTCTTTGTTCAGCTCGGACAGTGGCTTCAGCAACTACCGTGGCATCCTGAATTGGTGTGTGGTGATGCTGGTGAGTGGCTGGTGGGTATGTGTGGGAGGCTTCTATGCTGTGAGCTGTGGCTTGAGGGGCACCGAGGAGCAGAGAGGAGGGGACAGGGGGGTGGCTGGCCCTGGGCTGATGGCTGTGGGGTTGAGGATGGGGTGTTCTGTGCATGTGGGGCTCCCTTGGCAGCTCGTGTGAGTGGTTTTGGGGCCCCAGAAGAATCCCTCTGCTCCTGAATGGCCCTCGTGGGTATGGAGCCCTGGCTGGCCTGGCCTGGGGCAAACGGGTGCGAAGATGGCTTTTGGGCTCAGCACAGCCATCAGCCACTGCCCTGCAGGCCGCCCCTCTCCCTCAGCCTGGGTCGTAGGTGCTCCGGGAGCACTCCGCTAACACACCTGTGGCCTGGCCGAGGCCCTGCCGTTGGGCCCTTCCTGCTGGCACCTTGTGGGGTGGGACCAGCAGTCCTGGCCCAGGAGCAGCTGGAGTCCAGGGTCAATGGGTGGCATGAGGGTGGGGCTGGAACAAGGGTCTGTCTGGGCCCAGCCCCATCCACTCTGGCTGATATGGCCCCCGGCCTTCAACCCCAGCCTACGGCACACACCTGCCCCAAGGCTCCTGGCTGCCACATGGAGGCCCCAGGCACACTACACCCTCCCTGCGCAGTCCTAGGAGGCGCCCTGGGAGCTGTGGGCACACTGCCTGGTGGGTGAGAGGCTGGTGGGATGAGGTCCTTGTCCGCTGGAGCCATTGGAGGTCTGGGCTGGCTGGCAGAGGCTTGGCAGCGGGCAGCACTGCTCTGCTCACCCGGCCTGCCTGGCCCTTGGCGCAGCCCACAGCCTTTCCCCTGCTTCTGGAGCCTCTGCCGGGCCCACCGCAGACTGCGGCTCAGCTGTGCGTGCCCGCCTCTCTTGCAGATCTTGAGCAATGCACGGTTGTTTTTGGAGAACCTCATCAAGTGAGTTCTTCCCCAGGGCCCCGGCTCCACCCCCGAGGCCCAGCCGCAATCACTGCCAACTCGGCCCCCCTTACCTGCTCGGGCCTTCATCTCCCCAACCCTCAGGTACGGCATTCTGGTGGACCCCATCCAGGTGGTGTCTCTGTTCCTAAAGGACCCCTACAGCTGGCCCGCCCTGTGCCTGATTATTGGTGAGCTGGGCACTGAGGAGGGTCTTGGGTGGGGAGGGCTTCCTGGGCCTGAGCCGCCCTGTGCTCTTCTGTCCTCAGTGGCCAATGCCTTTGCTGTGGCCGCCTTCCACGTGGAGAAGCGCCTGGCGGTGGTAAGCAGGGCCTGCATGCTGCTGCCCGGCCAGAGGTCCCCTCCTCACAGGCCTGGACCACCCTCCCCACTATGTGTGGCTCTCCTGGGAGGAGCTGCACCCTCGGCCTGGCAGCTCCCCAGGGAGACCCTGGGCAGGGAGTAGGCCCTGGCTCAGTGCTGCCCCCTCCCCAGGGTGCCCTGACGGAGCAGGCGGGGCTGCTGCTGCACACGCTCAACCTGGTCACCATCCTCTGCTTCCCAGCGTCCGTGGCCTTCCTGCTGGAGTCCATCACTCCAGGTGCCCCCATCTCACCTGCCCCATCCCAGCCAGTTGTGGGGGGACCCCGGGGGAGACGCAGGCCAGCCTCAGGGGCTGCCCTGGCCGCGGCTCTCCTGTGGGTGGTGGGAGGCCTCGGCCTGAGCCTGCCTTTCCTGCAGTGGGCTCCGTGCTGGCCCTGATGACCTACACCATCCTCTTCCTGAAGCTGTTCTCCTACCAGCATGTCAACCTGTGGTGCCGAGAGCACAGGGCTAGTGCCAAGGCCAAGGCTGGTGAGGCTGGGAGGCTGGCTGCCGGGCGGGCGGGCCTGGGCAGCAGCAGGGCCTCACCTTCGCATCCTCTCCCTCCCTCGCCGCCTCCAGCTTCTACCGGGAAGAAGGCCAACGGCGGGACCAACGGCGGGGCGGCCCAACCCCCCGGCACTGTGAGCTACCCCGACAACCTGACCTACGGAGGTGGGGGCTGCAGCTGGCCTGGGGCGGGCAGGGGTGGGTCCACAGGCGGGCCCTGTGCCAGCTCTGCCCTCCCGTTCCAGATCTGTACTACTTCCTCTTTGCCCCCACGCTGTGTTACGAACTCAACTTTCCCCGCTCCCCCCGCATCCGAAAGCGCTTCCTGCTGCGGAGGCTCCTGGAGATGGTGAGGCTGGGGCTGCGGGGGCTGGGGGGCTACGGGAGCTGGGGCTGCGGGGGCTGGGGGACTGCGGGGGCTGGGGGGCTACGGGAGCTGGGGCTGCGGGGGCTGGGGGACTGCGGGGGCTGGGGGGCTGCGGGGGCTGGGGCTGGGGGGCTGGGGCTGCGGGGGCTGGGGGGCTGCGGGGGCTACGGGGGCTACGGGGGGGCTGGGGCTGGGGGGCTGCGGGGGCTACGGGGGGGCTGGGGCTGGGGGGCTGCGGGGGCTACGGGGGCTACGGGGGGGCTGGGGCTGCGGGGGCTGGGGCTGCGGGGGCTGGGGGGCTACGGGGGGGCTGGGGGGCTGCGGGGGCTACGGGGGCTACGGGGGGGCTGGGGCTGGGGGGCTGCGGGGGCTGCGGGGCTGCGGGGGCTGGGGGGCTACGGGGGGGCTGGGGCTGGGGGGCTGAGGGGCTGCGGCTGCGGGGGCTGGGGGGCTACGGGGGCTGGGGGGCTACGGGGGCTGGGGCTGGGGGGCTGGGGCTGCGGGGGCTGGGGGGCTACGGGGGCTGGGGCTGGGGGGCTGGGGCTGCGGGGGCTGGGGCTGGGGGGCTGGGGCTGCGGGGGCTGCGGGGGCTGGGGCTGGGGCTGCGGGGGCTGCGGGGGCTGGGGGGCTGCGGGGGCTGGGGGGCTGCAGGGGCTGCGGGGGCTGGGGCTGGGGGGCTGGGGCTGCAGGGGCTGCGGCTGCGGGGGCTGGGGGGTTGCGGGGGCTGGGGCTGCGGGGCTGCGGGGGCTGGGGCTGGGGGGCTGGGGCTGCGGGGGCTGAGGGGCTGCGGGGCTGCGGGGGCTGTGGGGGCTGAGGGGCTGCGGGGGCTGGGGGGGCTGGGGCTGCGGGGGCTGAGGGGCTGCGGGGGCTGGGGGGCTGGGGCTGCGGGGGCTGCGAGGGCTGGGGCTGCAGGGGCTGGGGCTGCGGGGGTTGCGGGGGCTGGGGCTGCGGGGGCTGGGGGGGCTGCAGGGGCTGCGGGGGCTGGGGCTGCGGCTGCGGGGGCTGCGGGGGCTGGGGGGCTGCGGGGGCTGGGGGGCTGCAGGGGCTGGGGGGCTGCGGGGGCTGGGGCTACGGGAGCTGGGGGGCTGGGGCTGGGGGGCTGGGGCTGCGGGGGCTGGGGGGCTGCGGGGGCTGCGGGGGCTGGGGGGCTGCAGGGGCTGCGGGGGCTACCGGAGCTGGGGGGCTGGGGGGCTGCGGGGGCTGGGGGGCTGCGGGGGCTGGGGGGCTACGGGGGCTGGGGCTGGGGGGCTGGGGCTGCGGGGGCTGGGGGGCTGCGGGGGCTGCGGGGGCTGGGGGGCTGCGGGGGCTGGGGGGCTACGGGAGCTGGGGGGCTGGGGGACTGCGGCTGCGGGGGCTGCGGGGGCTGCGGGGGCTACGGGGGCTGGGGGGCTGCAGGGGCTGCGGGGGCTACGGGGGCTGGGGCTACGGGAGCTGGGGGGCTGGGGCTGGGGGGCTGGGGCTGCGGGGGCTGGGGGGCTGCGGGGGCTGCGGGGGCTGGGGGGCTGCAGGGGCTGCGGGGGCTACGGGAGCTGGGGGGCTGGGGCTGGGGGGCGGGGGCTGGGGGGCTGCAGGGGCTGCGGGGGCTACGGGAGCTGGGGGGCTGGGGGGCTGGGGGCTGCGGGGGCTGGGGGGCTGCGGGGGCTGGGGCTACGGGGCTGGGGCTGGGGGGCTGGGGCTGCGGGGGCTGGGGGCTGGGGGCTGCGGGGGCTGGGGGGCTACGGGAGCTGGGGGACTGCGGGGGCTGCGGGGGCTGGGGGGCTGCGGGGGCTGGGGGGCTGCAGGGGCTGCGGGGGCTGGGGGGCTATGGGGGCTGGGGGCTGGGGGGCTGCGGGGGCTGGGGGGGCTGCAGGGGCTGCGGGGGCTGGGGGGCTGCAGGGGCTGCGGGGGCTGGGGCTGCGGCTGCGGGGGCTGGGGGGCTGTGGGGGCTGTGAGGCTCCAGGGCTGGGCTCAGTTTGCTGCTCTGCTTCCTCCCCAGCTGTTCTTCACCCAGCTCCAGGTGGGGCTGATCCAGCAGGTATGGCGAGGACGGGTGGGGGGCAGGGGGCCGCCTGGTGCTCTGGGGGAGCTGATGTGTGCTCTCCTTTGCAGTGGATGGTCCCCACCATCCAGAACTCCATGAAGCCCTTCAAGGTGAGTGCCAGGCTCCCCGTGGCGGGAGGGGTGTGGCCTGGGAGCCCGCTGAGCCTTGTTCCCGCAGGACATGGACTACTCCCGCATCATCGAGCGCCTCCTGAAGCTGGCGGTGAGCAGGCTGAGGCTGGGCCTGGGCGGGCCTGAGGGGTGGGGGTGCTGGACCCTGACACCACCTCTCCCCCAGGTCCCCAACCACCTCATCTGGCTCATCTTCTTCTACTGGCTCTTCCACTCCTGCCTGAACGCCGTGGCCGAGCTCATGCAGTTTGGGGACCGCGAGTTCTACCGGGACTGGTGGTGGGTGACCTCAGTGGGGGCGGGCTGGGCTGGTCATGGCGCCCTCTGATCACCGTCTCTTCCCCCAGGAACTCTGAGTCCGTCACCTACTTCTGGCAGAACTGGAACATCCCTGTGCACAAGTGGTGTCTCAGGTGAGTGTGTGGTGGGTGGTGGCAGGTCCGTGAGTGGCCCTGGGCGCCTGCCCACGGCCTCCTTCTCCACAGACACTTCTACAAGCCGATGGTCCGGCGTGGCTACAGCAAGTGGGTTGCCAGGACTGGGGTGTTCCTGGCCTCAGCCTTCTTCCACGAGGTCAGTGCTTTGTGGGCACCCTGCCTGGGGCCCGGAGCTGGGGTGCCGTGGCCCCGAGGAGCCAGCTGACAGCCTCCCCCCTCCCCCCAGTATCTGGTGAGCATCCCTCTGCGCATGTTCCGTCTCTGGGCTTTCACCGGCATGATGGCTCAGGTGAGTGCTGGGGCCTCCTCGCCTGCCCTCGGTGCCCGGGGCAGCCAGCCCGTGGTCACCACGGCGGCTGACGCATGCCCTCATCCCCAGCTCCCGCTGGCCTGGATAGTGAGCCGGTTCTTCCGTGGCAACTACGGCAACGCAGCCGTGTGGCTGTCGCTCATCATCGGGCAGCCCGTGGCGGTGCTCATGTACGTCCATGACTACTACGTGCTTCACCACGAGGCCCTGGCGGCAGAGGCCTGAGCTGCTGCCCACACTCCTCACTGCCACCTCGCCTGCCTCACTGCCCATGGCCTCCCCCTGGCCCTGGGAGGCCTCTCTGCCCCTATGGGGCTCCTGCCCTCGGGAACGGGAGCAGCAGCACAGGCCAGTGCCTCAAGGGCCTGTGCTGACCCTCCCCAGGGTCTGAGGGTGTCAATAAAGTACTGTCCAGCGTGAGCTCGGCCTGCTGAGGGCGCTGGGTACGGCCTCACCACCTGGTCTGACAGCGCTGGTTGTGGGGACTTCTTGGGCTCAGAGGGCCTTAGGCTGTGATCTTGGGATGGGGAGCTGGGTCCCCTGGGATCCCACCCGACATCCTGGGTGGCAGCTCTCACTGCCTGAGGTCTTCTGCAGCGACTCCCTGCCCAGACCCCCTTGACCCCGTGTGGTGTGGCTCAGAAGTGGGTGCCTAGTCTTCCTACAAGTGGACCTTGGCTTGGGGCCGGGCCTGGAGAAGGGTCAAGTAGTGTGCCAATCCTTGCCTGGGCCTCCACCTTGGTGGTGGGGGCACCCGTCTCTGGAACAATCGTCTGCAGGACCTGAGTGAGTGGACTTCCCACCCTGCTCTGGCCCAGGCTGGGTGGTCCCCATGGTGCAGCCTCAGGACCCTGCTGCCGGCCAGGTGCGAGGTGGCCGGGCCCATTCCCACCTCGTCTTAAGGATCCGCTTGGGACGGAGCGCCTGGGGCTGGGCCAGGCCGGGTGAGGTTGGCAGCTGGGGCCCCTCAGAAGTGAGATGCCCAAGAGCTCCACCGTGTCCTCCTCTTCCTTGGGCCACGGAGGCACTGCCAGAAGGGGCCTGCCCATGGAGGGTGGGGGCATTGGAGAAACTCCTGGGGGCGCGAGCTGTCAGGCTGGCTGTGCCTTGCCTTTCCGTGGCTGACAGCACAGGAGCCGGACACAAGGCCAGAATGCCCTTCTCCCAGAGCAGGCCCCGCACACAGGGCTTGGCTGGGCAGACAAGCCCTCCCCCAGCCCTGCAGCCCCACGGGCCTCTCCCTGCTCCTTTAACGATCCTGAGTGCTCGCAGGCCCTCCTGCTGGGGCCTCCTCTTGTCCACCGCCGTCTACATATATACTGTATGTTTATTTCTATGAAGGGGGAGGGGACTCATGTAAAAACCAAAATACACTTTGTGAAAGCCACAGTATTGGTCAGTGCGATGTGGCTGTGAAGCCCCAAGCAGGCCATGGCGTGGGGCTGGGCCTCCTGAACCGTTAGGAGACAGCGGGGTCCTTGGCTTTGGGGGGCTCGGAGCCCGTCAGCAGGGAGATGGTGGGGTCGTCTGCATAGTCGTCCCCCTCTGAGAAGTAGGCGCCATCCCCAAGCTCGAAGAGCACAGGCAGGTCGCTGCTCCCCATGTCCATGGGGCTGGCGTCCCTCAGGAGCAGGGGCTGTGCTGTGTAGTGCACCAGCTGCTTTCCTGGGGGGGTGGGAGCGGGGCGGTGTGGTGAGGATGCTGGTGGGAGGGGACGGGAGGGGACAGGAGGCAGGCAGGTGGGCTTGCTCACCTGAGTCAGGGCTGCTATCCTCTGCCTCGAGAGGCCTGGGGGGCTCCTGGGGAGAAAGGAGCTCCTGGATCTGCTGGGGCAGGAGGGCATTGAGGGTTCCTGCTCCCCCACCCTCGTCACCTCCCCCACCCCACCCCACCCTACACACACTGGCCAGGCTGCTGTCCAGGTCCGGCAGGCTCATGTCTGGCACTGTCACCGAGGGGCTGAACAGCTGCAAAGAGGAGGAGAGTCAGGCTGGACCTGCGAGCAGGGGAGGTGGCGGGGGGTGGGTGGGGTGGGACTCACGTCCATCAGGGCACTGGTGTCCACACTGAAGCCGTGGCTGGTCAGCATGGTCTGCAGATTGTCCAGGTTGGAGTCCATGGCATCCAGGTGCTCACTGAGCTCAGCCCTGGCCGGGTGAGGGGGCAGCTGAGGCAATGCCCCAGAGCCTTCCCCCTCAGCCACACCCACCCTGCCTGGGGCCAGAGCAGCAGTGTGTGAGGACAGCCTGGGTGCCTGGTAAAGGGGGGAGAGTGGCTGGGGCCACACGGGCTGGCCCGCCCCTGCAGGCCTGACAGCATGGGCCTGGCCAGGAGGGCTCAGGCTTGAAGTCCTGCCTTTGCATGGAAGTCAGGAGGGAGGGGAAGGCTGTGCTCAGGGTGAAGTGGGAAAGACCCAGGTTTGGTGGCTGTGACCCAGAGCATCTGGGCCATGGGGTGCACCGAGGACTGGGGAGTGGCCAGCCGCCCTGAGAGGAAGCCAGTCTGCACAGGGCAGGGACCGCGGCCAGACTAGTAGCCGAGCTCGCCTGGAAGGCCCTCGCTGTCAGCCGGTGATTTGGGGCACAGGCTTGGGCCCCCGAGCCTGGGGGCCGCGCTCCCTGCAGGAGGCCTGGGATGCTGTTCACCAGGCTCGGCCGAGTGGTCCTCAGCTGGGAGGGGCCTGAGCTCTGGAAGAGCCCTCCCTCCCCAGTGGGGACAGCGCTAACCCTGGCTGGAATCGGCCATGCAGAGAGGAGGGGTAGGGGAAGAGGCGGGCGACCCCAGACATCTGTGGAGTGCGAGCCAAACTGCAAGATATAAAGACAAGAGCCCGTTGCAGCCGGGCCCAGAGGGTGCATGCCCGCCCGCGCGCCTGGCTCTGGTGGCGGGGCCTCTGCTGGGCAGCAGGACCAGGTGACTGACAGCTGCAGCCAGGGTGGCCCAGAGAGCAGGCGCAGCAGGCCACCATCCTCGGCTCCGTCTCCCTCCCCGATCCCAAATTCTGAGCTCGACCAAGCCGGCAGCCCGGGCCCAGCCCTCCAGGGCAGTCCTAGCCAGAAGCCCGGCAGCCCGTCCAGGGAGGAGGGGAGGGGAGGGCAGCACTCACTTGTCCAGGCACGCGACGCTGAGGCACTTCTCGGGGGACGCGGAGGCGGGTGGGGTCGAGGGGGGCCGGCCCCCCGCATCTGGGAGGGGTGTGGCTGAGGCAGCTGGGGCAGGCTCGCTCTCCCGCAGGATGGAGTCAATGAGGGCAGTTGGGGACAGCGGGGTGTCCACGACGGAGGACAGGCGCCCGGGGCTCGCCGCCGCCGCTGGGGGGCTCCGAGGAGGACTGGGAGGCTCCTCCTTGACGTGCACCAGGGGGCTGCTCGGCAGGGGCCTGCAGGTGGGGGCACAGGCGTCAGCAGGCACCTCCGGGGCCCCAGCCCTCTTCGGACCACTAGGGAGGTGGCGCGGTCCCCACCGCTCATCTGTGCTCCTGCTCGGGGAGGCCAAGGGGCTGCTGGGAGCCAGCTCGGTGATGTCGGAGATGATGGGTCCGGAGCTGGACACGGCCTCTGGGGAGTAGAGGCTGGAGCTGCTGTAGGCCGGGGACGGAGCCTGCCATCAAAGAGGGGACAATGTGGCTGTGCCCAGGCAGCTCGGCCCCCACCGCCCGCCGCGCCCACAACTCACCGAGTAGGGGCCGGAGCCGTGGATGGGCTCCAGGGAGTACTGCCGGCTGTACTTGGGCAAGGAATGTGCTGAGCCACTGTCGTTCAGCATCAGGGGGCTGCGGGGAAGGGTGGGTTAGCTGCCTCCTGGCCCCGGTGGCACCCAGGACCCAGTGCTGAGAGCCGGGCACCCACAGCGCCTCACATCTTTCTCTTCACCCCCAGGATCCGGTTCGACTGCACCAGCGAGATGAGGAACTGGATAAGCTGTGGGGGGTGGGGGAGGCAGCAGTTAGCCCAGCCGAGGGGGGACAGCGGGCGCCCGGCAGGCCTGCCGTGTACCTTGTTGACGACTTTCTGCTGCTGGGCGTGCTTCTGCCGCAGGCTGGCCACCTCCCGCCACAGGGCCTCGTTCTCACTGCAACAGACCAGGGCGCGGTCAGCGGGCCGATCCCGGGGCCCCCACCCACCTGGCAGGTGCAGGTGCAGGTGCAGGGCCGTTGGTGACAACCTATCGCTAGCCTCTCCACTCCGGACGAGGCTGGGCTGTGTGACCAGACCAGGGGCGGCCAGACCTTGCTGCCACTACGCCCCTCCTTGCTCACTTGTACCTCAAGGGAGGGATGCTCAGAGTCGGGTGGGGGGTCAGCTGGAGGGTAAGGTCAGATGCAGGCAGAGTGTTGGCTGCACCTCAGAATCCTGCTGAGACCTCGTGGGGGCTTCCTGAGGGCCCCCTCCACCCTCGACCTTTGCCCAGCCTGAGGACAGGAAGGCAGGCCAGGCGACAGTGGCAGCCCAGCTCTCCAGGCTGCAGAGCAGCATATGGGCTGACTTACCTTTCCAGGGATCAGGGCGAGTGTAGCTCAGAGGTGGCCCAGGGAGTGGGAAGAGCCAGCTGAGCCCATCCTCCCCCAGGTGAGCAGGGCTATGAGTGGATCTGCTCTCCGCTGGGCCAGCCCTCCCAACACCCCTCCCCACCAGCCCCTGCATGTCTTCTTGACAGAGCGGGCGCTCCTGGCCTCATCTATAGAGGTGCCCTGACTGAAGGCCACGCCCCTCTGGCCCCCAATGTGAAGCCAGAGCCCAGGAGCCACTTCCATGACACAGGTCACAAGGGCACCAGTGCCTGCCCCTGAGCAGCTCTGAGGTGCCCTGAGCCAAGGACAGCCACCCGGCTGGGGTTCCTGAGGTCCCCAGGGCCCTTGTGGGCATGGGAGGAAGCCGAAGTGGCCTTTCTGAGCGTCTTGGTTGAGGGGGTAGCACAGTGCTGTTACGTGGTCACCAGACGTGAGCCAGGACAGGGGTTCCAGAAAGCACCTGCTCCTTGCTCCCCAGGCCTAAGGTGGGGAGAGGCAGTCTGTGCTGAGTGATGCCAGGGACAGTGGGAGCCAGCAAGAGGGGCCTGGCCACTCTGGTCTGCAGGGAGGGCTGGGGGCTGGTGTGAGCAGGCAGAGAACAGGCCAGTGCTGAGCCCAGCTTCACATGCTGCTGCAGGAGCGGTCAGACCCCACCTCCCTGGGAAGGAGGATGGCCAGGCAGGTGCCTCGAGGTGTGCAAGCCCAAACCTACTGTTTGGGGAGCAAAAGGCCCGAGAGCACCCACCACTGCACCCTCCTCGCCCCACCTGCTGCCCGCGCCCCGAGGGACCTACTGCTTCATGGCCAGGAGCTTGGAGTCCATGCACTCCTGCTTCCCCTTCATCAGCTGCACGTCAGTCAGCAGCTTGGTGACGCTGTCCTGGTGAATCTTCATGTCCTCACTCTTCAGGGTGTTCACCTGGTCCCCACAGGAGGTTACTGTGATGGGCCCCGCAGAACCGGGAAAGGGCCAGGGGCTGTGGCCTTGAGACTGGCCTTCCCCGCAGCAGCCGACGGGCAGGGGTCGGCGTGGACAGGTGGAGGGGCCACTGGAAGAGGGCTGGGAGCAGCCAGGCAGGGCGATGCGTGGACGTGGCCACCCCACCGAGAGGGCAGAGGGCTGGGGACAGGGAGGCGGCTACTCACGCTGGTCACCTTCCTCTTGATGTTCTCGAGGAGCTGCTCCTGGCCGCGCAGGAAGCAGGGGTGCTGGAACTCGGTGTCGTCCCGCTCCGGCTTGACCAGGCCGCCCTGCTCGATGTGCACCACCTTCCGGAAGCCATCTGCACACGGCGGGCAGGGCAGCTCTGCCTCAGACCGGCACTGCCACCGCAGAGCCTGCCTGCCGGGGCCGGGCTGTCTGGCCCGAGTGCCCCGTCCCCCCCACCCCCCCGGACCTCGGGTTCAGGCTCACGAGGACCGCTTCCCCCAGGGAGAAGGCCACCTCCCCGAGCCCCCAGGTGTGCTGGCTCCCCCCTCACCACAGGCAGGGCCACTGCTGCTCTCTGCGCCCCACAAACCCGCGGGCGGGCGGGCACTCACACATGTTGAGCTGCCGCACGAAGCTGGCCATGTTGTTGTGCTTGAAGTACTTGGGCAGCACCTCCTTGGCAAACTGGCCCTGGTCGTACACGTGGAAGCTGTTCCCACTCTGCCAGGGACATGCAGCGAGTCAGGCTCGGTGAGGGCACAGGGCCTCCGTGAGCAGCAGCAGCCTGGCTCCCTCCTGGGGGCGGGGCCTCGTGGCAGTCGGTGCCCCACCCAGGGTCCTGCTTCCCCAGGGCCGAGGCCCCACACAGAAAGCACCAGGCACCGCAGGCCCAGCCTTTAGGGACCCACTTTCGCTTCCACAAGCAAACGCACCGAGAGGAGAGGAGAGGAGACCCCACCTTACGGCCCTAATCCAGTTACTCTGCAGGAGCGCTGTGCTCAGAAACGCAGCTGCACCGTCCTCTGGCTCTGAGAGGAGGGCAGGCTGTACAAACCCTACACTACTGCTGCCTCCAGGTCTTTCCACGAGGAGTGGGGCAGGCCCTGTGAACGTACACGTGAATGTAGCGGCACAGGGAGCAGGCTCCCGTGGGGAAGAGGGATGAAGAGGTGGGAAAGCCCGATGATCCCTGCAGCGTGGGTCTAGGACTGGAGAGCTTTTTTTTAATTTCAGAGAGAGGAAGGAGGAGAGGCAGAGGGAGGAGAGACGGAAGGGGGAAATATCGATGTGAGAGAGGAACACTGATATTGGTTGCCTCCTGTACACACCCCAACTGGAGATAGAACCTGCGGCCTCGGTGTGCCCTGAGTGGGAATTGAACTGGCAACCTTTCAGTACATGGCACAGCACTCCAAGTTGCCAGTCAGTTAGAGCTTCCTTTGCTAAAGCCTTTAGGACAATTTCCAGAGACTAAGTTATTTAAAGAAGTTTTGCTGTCTTTGTTTGACTTAACCGACAGCTCTCCCAGTATAAAAAGCCTTTTCTCTAGGGATGTCTAATTTTCTTTTTTTTTGTTAATCCTCACCTGAGGATTTTTTCCCATTGATCTTCAGAGAAAATAGAAGGGAGAGAGGGAAGAAGAGGGGGGCAGAGAGAGGATGAGACATATAGATTGGCTGCCTCCTGTGCTCACCCAGACGAGGTGGAATCAAACCTGCGACCCTTTAGTGTTGGGAGGAAACCTAAGACTCCAACCACTGAGCAAAAACTGGCCTGCACAGGATGTCTAAGCTCCACATCATGTGGTTGCCTAAGACACTGGATAGCTCTAGCTCGTTTGGCTCAGTGTATGGAGCATCGGCCTACAGACTGAAGGGTCCCAGGCTCGATTCTGCCCTGGGGTGCAGGCCCGGGTTGCTGGCTCGATCCAGAGTGGGGGGCATGCAGGAGGCAGCGAATCAATGTTTCTATCTCTCCCTCTCCCTTCCTCTCTGAAACCAATAAAAATATATTAAAAAATAAACCCCAGGAAGGGTAAATGCAAAGAAACCCACACCTGGACACTCACGTCAAACAGCAGAAAGCAAGAGATGAAGAGATCGGAGAAGCAGCAGGAGAGGAGACCTCACGCACAGCCATCCTTACGGCCAGGCTGGTTTCCACCACACCGCAGAGGGCAGACGGCCCTGGGCATCCTCACTCCAGGGAGCACTCTGTGCCCTTCCCTTCTCTTCTCCTTCCCCCACAGGCATGCATCCCTAACCTCTAAGGGACCCCATGAGACTTGCACCCGGGGGAGCAATGAGCAGTGGCGGCTGGTCCCAGGCTAACCCTCTGAACCCGTCTCCAAGGCTCCCTTTAGTCTGACTTCCCAGCAAGACGGAGCAGCCCAGCCTGGCGCTCCGTGGCTTCCTGCAGGCCCTCGGCCGTGCTGTCCGGGGCGGGCGTGTCTGTGGTCAGTAAGACGAGCCGAGGTAAAAGGAGGGAGCTCCACTCCGGGATGGCAGTGTGGCAGACCACCGAACCATTGCCACGTACAGCCTGCAGGACGCACTGACTGGTGCCGCACTAGGAGGGGCACAGCCAAGGCGATGGCGACCGCTGGAGGGACAGGCCACAGCAGCTCACCGACCCCGCTCCCACCCAGCTCCAAGGTGACGAGGCAAAATGCCTGGGGATTGCAACCACGAGGCTGGGGGTCCCCTTCCTCACGGTGCTCCCATCCCTAAGCAGGCACGCAGGCTGAGAACGCTGGGCCCGAACCAGGGACTGCTCTGCTCGACTCCAACCAGAGAGCAGCCCCTCCAGTGACCCTGACACGGGCCACCTGGGTGGACTCGGCCTTGGGACTTCTCCCAGCCCCATCCAACTGTGGGGGTCATTCCTGCTCCCAGCGAGAAGAGAACAGCACCGACCAGGCTGGGGCTAGGGTGAGGCCGAGACACCAGGGCCAAACTGTGAGCAGTGAGAAGTGCACCCTAAACTGTCTGAGTGCTTCCGGCCTCACTGGCCACGATCCTAGGCCACACAGACCAGGTCAGGCACTCAGGCTCCAGCTGTCGTGTGTGTGTGTGTGTGTGTGTGTGTGTGTCCCGAGAACTTGCAAACCGGGCTCAGGATGCTGTGGCCACTGAGGGTGGTGGCTGCCACAGGTCTGATAATATCGGACTTTCCTACTCAAAGACTTTGCCCAGAACACAGACTGTGGGTCCTGGGAGTATGCTTGCAGGGCTCCCCCTACACACCTCACAATCTTTTCATCCTTTTCTTTCTTAAAATACATTTTTACTGATTTATTAGTTTCTCTCTCCCTCTCCCTTTATTAAGTATTGAGAAACATCAATACTGAGAGAGAATCACGGATCGGCTGCCTCCTCCACACCCCACACTGGGGACCCAGCTTGTAAACCCTGGTACGGGCCCTGACAGGGAAATCGAACCTTAACCTCCCGGTTCATTGGTGGACACTCAACCATTGAGCCACGCTGGCCAGGCTGCCTCACGATCTTTAAGCACAAACAGCAAGCAGATTAAGGGGCAGGACAGATCATCCTAGTAGAGTTAAGATCTGATGCCCCTCCCACAACGTGAGGGTGAGGGTGTTCTCTGAGGGTTCAGGGCAGGAGCAGGAGGAAGAGGGCAGAAGAAAGGAAGACAGAAACAGGAGGCCATTTCCTTTGGTTGGTCAAGTTCAAGGTCTAGAACAAGGGAAGGGTGGTAACGGCCGCTGTGGGGACGCACCCTGACCCTCTCTGGGACTTGTGCTGCCCATGAAGGAACAGGCTCTGGGGAATGGGGAGCACCCACCCGCAGGACCACATCCCGGGGACCAACAGAAAATGTCTCCAACGGGGCTTCTAGCCCCTTTATTCCAAACACTCCTCCCGCAGAGCGAGCTTCAGCCACCAGACAACCCACGGCCAGAGAGCCTGGTTCTCGGGGGATACTTCCAGCCCAGCCTTCCCCTCCTCTCCTTGCAGCTCAGGAGCAGAAGCGGGAAGTGCTTAATGCAGCCCAGAACCCCGGCCTCACCCGCGGGCACACGCGCTGGCCCTCGGCGGGCAGGGCGCTCGGAGGCCCCCCGCGCCTCCCTGCGCCCGGGCAGACAGGCCCGTTTAGAGGCCGCACAGTCGCCGGCCCCGGCCCTCTCGGGGGGCGGCGTCACAGCCAGGAAGGCGAACGAGCAGCAGGCTCCCGGTCCGACCGCAGACACAGCCTCCGGTTCGCCCCGCGGCCGCAGCGGGCGGGGCCAGCAGGCCCAGACCACGCGTGTAAACAAGACCGCTGCCAGGCAACTGGGCGCGGGGACGGGGGCTGAGACGCCCCCTCGAGGAGTGAAAACGAAGCGGTGCCGCCGGGACGCGGGGTGGAGGTCCGTTTTCGCTTTCCGCACTGGAGCCACGCCCTCGGGCCCGTGAGCCGAGTCCAGCCGCCGACCACACAACCGGCAGCGCGTTTGGGAAGCGGGAGGCCGGCTGGACGCAGCTCTCACCGGCGGAACCCGGCGCCCGCGGACGCGCCCCCGCAGCTGTCGGACAGCGAGCAGCCGGGAGGGAGAGGCCCGCCCTCCTCCCCTCCCCTCCCCGTCCCCGCCCTGGGGAACGCGGCGCGGACCAAGCCGGCGGGGAGGCCGCGGACGCTGTCTCCCCGTTGGGCCCTCCGTCCCCACACCCAGCGGCCGCGGCGGGGGCCTGCCCGGCCCCCCGGGGGCGCGCCCGCTCACCTGGCTCCAGCAGATGAGCGCGTCGGTGTCCGGGTCGCTCACGAGGGTCCACAGCTTGGTCAGGAAGGCCGGGACGTTGCTGGGCCCCGCAGCGCCGGGGCCAACGGGAAAATCCATGGCGGGGAGAGGCGGAAGTAGCGACCGCAAAGAGTGGCCGAGGCCGGGCTAGCGCCGCTGCCGCGTCTGTAGGCCGGGCCGCGCTGCCGTCACCGCCCGCTGCGCAGACACGGCCCACAGGCCTAGCATGGCCGCCGCCATCTTGCGACTGGCGCCCCCGCGCCGGCGCCGCCTTTCTGCGTACGCACGGCCCTAGGCCCCGCCCCGAACGCTCCGCGCATGCGCACCCTGGCGTCGCTGCGCCTGGCCAATCAGAGCGCGCGGAGCGAGCCTTCCGCGGCATCTGACCCCGCCCTCAGCCCCACGCGACCGGGTCGCTGCCGGAAGTGGCGGGACCTGCTAGGATCATGGTGGGCGCGCGGGGCACGGGGCGCGCGGGCGCGGCGGCGGAGGGAGCTCGGCCCGGGAAGCGGCCTCAGGAGCCCGAGCCGGAATCAGAGCCCGAGGAGGTGACAGCGGGCGCCACGGGCTGTGAGCGGGCGGCGTGGGTCCCACGTGGTGGCGGGGGGCGTGGGTCGAGCTCGCGGGCGGGAGTGTGAGCAGGAGTCTGCCCTCCGGGGCAGCGGCCCTGGGGGCGCCAAGGGCGGCCGAAGAGGGGGAGGAGGGGACGGTCTGTGGGTGGAGGGATGAGCAGCAGAGAGATGGCCCCGGGAGCCGGCCCCCTCGGGCAGCAGCCTCTCGGCCCCGCGGAGCTCTGCCTCCCGCCGGGAGAGAGGTTTCCGCTCCCGCCGCCCTCAGCACCGCCGTGTTCACACACCTCTCCCGGGCTAGGTCGTTGCAAAGAGGGAGGAGGCTGTGCGGATAACTGACTAGAACCCGCGGCCCGCGGCCTCGGACCCCTCGCTCTCCCTGGTCGCATGGCCGCCGGTGCTGCCCCGCCGATCCCCCGCGGGGCTGTGGGGCTGTCATCCGACCCGGGTCTGACTCCAGGGGCGGGGCTCGTCCTCCTGCCCCCCACCAGGGCCGCCCTGGGCGCCGGGCTTGGCTGCTGGACCACTGGGCTCGGCGTGTCCCAAACCGCCGGTGCCGTTTGCACTTGCTGCCCGGATGGCGCAGCTAAGGGTCGGGAACGAGCAGCTTGCTTCTGGGAAAGCTGAGCGGAGGGCCATGGAGTACCGTGCGTGCAGGCCGTGCGGTGAGGCGAGAGGCTTGTAAATACTGAGGAACAGGGAAACAGGGCTCTCCGCTCAGGTGCTTCCTAAATGTCTGCAAGTCCACTTTCCAAAGAGGAATTTATTTTTCTTTTTAAAACTTTAAAACATTTTTCAGAGGGAGGGAGAGAGGGAGGAAGAAACATTGATTGGCTTGGATGACGCCCAACCAACGGAGCCACACCAGCCAGGGCTCTTGTTCCACTTTTAAAGGCAGTGACGGGCCCTGGCTGGTGTGGCTCAGTGGACAGCATCAGCCTGCGGACTGAAGGGTCCCAGGTTCGATTCCAGTTGACACATGCCTGGGTGTCGCGCTTGGTCCCCACTAGGGGGCGTGCAGGAGGCAGCCGATCAGCGATTCTCCTCATTGATGTTTCTATCTCTCCCTCTCCTTCCTCTCTGAAATAAATAATAAATGAAAACAAACAAACAAATAAAGGCAGTGACAGGCCTGCTCGCCGTGCGCGGGCTGTAGCCATAGGGAGGAGATGGTGTCTTCTCCACCAGGGGCTGCATGGTAATCTTGTTTTTAAGTCAAGCACCCACTGCTGTCCCACCTGGTTGGGTACGAAGGCTCTTGGGGGGGGGGGGGGAAAGCCTTGCCCTCCTGCCCTCAAAGCTCTGGGGCCTTGGGTGCCGGGTGGGTGAGGAGGGGGAGAGCGGAGGGGAGGTGGGTTCTAAGAAGGGGACATGGTTTCCCAAAGTCCTTCCCTTGTGAGATGCTGGCAGAGGTGGGCTGTGAGGAAGGCCTGGCCTGGCCGTGGAGGCTGGCCACACGAGCTGTGGGTCCCTGTGTGGCCAAGGGGGCTCGCTGTGGGGTCAGCCATCATTCACACTGTGCTCCTTGCAGCCTTCTCTCCTCTGCGCCCGTGCTCCTGGCCTCGGGGACGGCAGCGATTCTGGCCTCTCCGACAGTGAGGAGAGTGTATACTCAGGCCTGGAAGATTCTGGCAGTGACAGCAGCGAGGACTCCACTGAGGAACAGGATGGGGCCAGCGGTGGTGAGGGCCACGGCAGGACAGAGAAGATGGCTGGGCAGCAGGTGAGTGACCCAGGACCCCTTGCCTCCGTGAAAACGTCCCAGAAGGAAAGCACCTGCAGGCCTTGGGCCCGTGGGGGGGGGGGGGGGGGGCGTGTACATGTCTCTGCACTGCTTCCTCCCAGTTTCCTGAGGAACCCAGGCCGGGTCTGATGCATCTGGGACCAGGTGGACCATGTGTTTGAACCTGGGACGCTCTCCAGAGCGAGCTGGATGCTCTCACTCAGCCCATGTCGCTAGGCTGGCTTTTCTTTTTCTATTTAAATATGTTTTATTTTATTTTTAAAAATATATATTTTATTGATTTTTTTTTTTTTTTTAAATAGAGAGGAAGGGAGAGGGATAGAGAGTTAGAAACATTGATGAGAGAGAAATGTCGATCAGCTGCCTCCTGCACACCCCCTACTGGGATGTGCCCGTAACCAAGGTACATGCCCTTGACCCGGATCGAACCTGGGACCTTTCAGTCCTCAAGCCGACGCTCTATTCACTGAGCCAAATCGGTTTCTGCACCTCACCCTTTCCTTCTTTCTTTCTTTCTTTCTTTCTTTCTTTCTTTTACATATATTTTATTGAGTTTTTACAGAGAGAAAGAGAGAGGGATAGAAAGCTGGAAACATCGATCAGCTGCCTCCTGCACATCCCCCACAGGGGATGTGCCCGCAACCAAGGTACATGCCCTTGACCGGAATTGAACCTGGGACCTTCAGTCTGCAGGCCGACGCTCTATCCACTGAGCCAAACCGGTTTTGGCACTTTACTGTTTCTTAATTAGCAGCAGGGAGACGGGCTGATTTAACAGAAATGCAGCGTTTGTTAGAATGCTCTGAGGAGCAGCTTTCACCGTGGGTACCGGCCCAGGGTCCTGGCCCCAAAGGCCTGGGCTTGTGCAGGTTAGTCTCCTGGCGGACCAGGACGCAGACTGGTGCCCACGGCGCTGGGCGCTCAGCGGAGAGGGCGCCTTCACACTCTTGGCCCTGTAGGGTTGTGAGCAGCTGTTTTCCCATGTCTTTTTTTACTTTAGAAAAAATCCTCACCTGAAGGTATTTTTCAGTTGATTTTTAGAGAGTAGAAAGGAGGAGGAGGGAAAGAGAGAGAGAGAGAAACATCTATGTGAGAGACACACCGAATGGTTGTCTCCCACAGGCACCCCAACGGGGGTCGGGGGTCGAACCTACAGCCCAGTATGCGCCCTTGACTGGGAATGGAACCTGAGACCCTTCCTTGCATGAGTGGACACACTCTAACCACTGGGCCACGTCGGCCAGGGCTGCTCTGCCTGTCCTTTTGAATCCCTTTTCCTAGAAATTCCTTTCGACTCACCTTTCCCCCTAAAACACAGTTACCTGTCTAGCCCGAAGTCCCTTTTCTTGTTTCTGGTGGAGACGGCTGTGCGCTTACCGGGCATGTCCTTCCCACGGGCGGGGAGCGAGGTCATCCTGGCGTGGGTCTCCGCGCTCCCTCACTGGCGTGGGCAGGGGGCGCTCGGGGGAAGCGCCGTGCCCTTGGGTGGGAAGGAGGACAGGGACCGCCCGGCGCGGCCGGGTGCTGGCTGCTCCCCACCCTTCCCGCGGGAGCAGTGGCACCCGCCCTGTTGCTCGGCTGGGTGGTGTTGTGGGAGACTCTTGCTCCTGCTCATCTTGTGCCCGCTCTCCTCTGTGCACCCTGCCTTCTCCATCCCTCCCTCCCGGGGGGTGACAGCCCTGTCCTCATCCTTTATCCCCCTGCTGACCTGAGTCCCTGTTTGCCAGGCCAGTCGCCCTGTCTCCTGGCCGCACTCTCCAGCTCTGCCCCTCACACTCTTTTTAAAAAAATATATATATTTTTATTGATTCTAGAGAGGGAGGGAGAGAAACACTAATGATGGGAGAAATCATTGATCGGCTGCCTCCTGCACTTCCTCTACTGGGGATGGAGCCTGAAACCCGGGCATGTGCCCTGACCTGGAATCGAACCCGGAACCTTTCAGTACACAGGCCGACGCTCTATCCACTGAGCCAACCGGCCAGGGCACATGCCCGGGTTGTGCACTCGATCCCCGATCCCTGGTAGGGGAGTGCAGGAGGCAGCCGATCAATGATTTCTTTCTTTTTTCTTTTTTCTTTTTTTAAATATATTTTATTGATTTTGTACAGAGAGGAAGGGAGAGAGATAGAGAGTTAGAAACATCGATGAGAGTCATCAATCAGCTGCCTCTTGCACACCCCTTACTGGGGATATGCCCACAACCAAGGTACATGCCCTTGACCAGAATCGAACCCGGGACCTTTCAGTCCCCAAGCCGACGCTCTGTCCATTGAGCCAAACCGGTCCCGGCCCGATCAATGATTTCTTGTCAGCGTGTCAGTGTCTTCCTTCAAGGAGCTGCTGAGAGCTTGGTGTCGGCCGGCTGCACCTGGGCCACTGACAGGCCACACTCCCATGTCTCCGTGTCTGCCTCCGTCCTCTCCCTGGCTCTCCCCTGATCACCCACCCCGTCCTCTCTCTCCGTGGGGCTGGTTTTAGCCCCCCACTTCCTCCCCACTGCCACTCACCTCTTCCCGGGGCCTCACCCATCTCCCAGCAGAGGCTGGCCAGGGTTTCTGCCTGCTCTTGGCTTCACGTCTCGGGGGTTTGTGCCTGAAGCACGTCTTCCCTTTCCTGCTTTTCCTGCTTGTTGTGTTTGGTTTGGTCTTTTCTATTTACATGGGGACATTTTCTATTTAAAAAATATATTTTTATTAACTTGAGAGAGGAAGGGAAAAGGGGAGAGAGAAACATCAGTGATGAGGGAGAAATCATAGATGGACTGCCTCCTGCACGCCCCCTACTGGCAATCGAGTCCGCAACCCAGGCATGTGCCCTTGCCTGGAATTGAACCCAGGACTCCAGTCCCTAGGCCAACGCTCTGTCCACTGAGCCAAACTGGCTAGGGCTCTATTTTGTTTTTTTAATCTTTTGTGGAAAAGTCCCCACTTTCTTTAGTTTGCTTGCTGCAATCAAGAGACCTAGTATAGCTGCCGAGGCCAGTTTGGCTCAGTGGATAGAGCGTCAGTCTGCAGACTGAGGGGTCCCAGGTTCGATTCCGGTCAAGGGCATGTACCTTGGTTGCGGGCATGTCCCTGGTGGGGTTGTGCAGGAGGTAGTTGGTCGATGATTCTCTCTCATCGATGTTTCTAGTTCTCTATCCCTCTCCCTTCCTCTCTCTGAAAAGTCAGTAAAATATATTATATTAAAGAGAGAGAGAGAGAGAGAGAGAGAGAGAGAGAGAGAGAGAGGGAGGGAGGGAGGGAGGGAGAGAGGGAGACCTAGTAATGCTTCAGCCCCATGGGCAGGTTCAGGGGGCAGTACCAGACTGCCTGAGCCCCTTCAGGGCCGTGTGGATCTGGTACCCCACCACCGTGGGAGGAGGGTGCCCGGGGACCCGGGGTGCTGTTCAGGGACCTTCGTTTCTGTGCTGGCATCCTTTCTGTTTTATGTCTTCCTGGTCTTGTTCCTGAACTGAGTGTTTCTTTAATGCACTGCCCCCTGGCGGCTGCCGGCTGCCCTGCAGCATTGGGGCTTGGAGGTGGGGGGGTGCCCCAAGGGGACTGCGCACTGAGTCTGGGAGTCACTGCTGCCCGCGGGACAGGGCGTCTCTGCACCCCCGCCCAGGTCCCTGGCCACTCCTGTGGCTCTGACGCCGAGGGACTGGCTCCCGCGGAGCCTGTGGCGGTGGCGCCGAGGCGGCCGTGAGCAGCGCCATCGGGCAGGCAGACAGCGGGCCCAGGCCCGGCAGGTGTGCCTGCTGGCGCCCCGCGGCCACGAAGGGCAGAGAGCTTTGGGCCTGGGTAGGGCAGGGACTCCGGCCGCCCGCCGTTTCCCGCCTGCGCCCACGCCTTCAGGCCTTGCCAACCGCTCTGACAGGCGGTGCGGGGGCAGGGGCTGGGGGACGTGGAGACCGAATCCTGCGGGGTCCTGGCCGGGCGGAAACTTAAAGTTCGCCTTCCTCACGCTGAGGGGAAACGGGAGGAAGAGCTGCCGGGGCGGGGGCGGGGCGGGGGCTGTGCTGGGGGCTCCTGCTCCCCAGCATTTACTGGCTGCCCCCAGGGCGAGCACAGGCTGTTTTCCCCATCACCCCTCCAGTGCACACACACACACACACACACACACACACACACACACACACCCTCGCGGCCAGAATCTGTTTTCCAGGTTGAGGTGTAAATGCTCAGCAACACCCACTCACTGACCCGGTGGACGGGGTCAGCCTGGGGCCAGGGATGTGGTGGGTGGGACGGGGGCCTGAGGGCCAGGCCCAGGTGCCTCGGGGCTGTCTGGGGGGGCCGATGGGGATGTGGCTGACGGCGCCACAGCTCCCTCAAGTGGGACCCCAGCCCTCACTTTGCCCCGGACCCCAAGCTGGCACTGGGGCTGGTGGGGCTGGTGGTGGGACTATTGGGCCAGGCTCCTGCTGCCCCCTCTCCTGTCACAGGGCTCAGAGGTGCTGGTGGCTGGTTGCGGCCTGGCACCAGGTGTGGCCGCCCCCCTCCCACCCAGGGGTCCTCTCCCAGAGCTTGGACATGGCCTGGGTTTGGCCCACCCCTCGAAGGCCCACTGAGGCCTGGTGTCCCTGGTCTCCTTCTGAGGCCCCGGCTGCTTTGGAGCGTCTCAGAGGTGGGGGTGGTGGGAACCGTGACCTCGGAGCCAGCTGGGCCTGCCGGGGTCAGAGGGCTTGGTGTCACAGGAGCACTTTCTCCTCCCCCCACAGGCCGCGGGCACCCCCTCCTCGCCCCCGCGGACGGAGGCGGCCGGAGCGCGGGGCCAGGACGAGTACGCGGAGGACAGTTCCGACGAGGAGGTAGGCCCTGGGGCGGCCGAGTGGGCGTCTGGCCCCGGCCCCACTCGGGATCTGGAAGAGCGATTGGGGTCTGGGACTCATGACTGCGGGGTGTGTGTCATTGCGGGGGGAGGGGTGCGGCTGCCCAGCCTGTGCCTGGCCCTGTGGGGGGCTGGCACGCCACGGGCACGCCGGCTGGCGGTCCCCACCCACCCAGGCCTGTCACCTCGCCACCGGGCACCTGTCTCGAGCGCCCAGGGGGGAGGGCAGCAGCCCTGGCGCCAGGTCCTCAGGCACAGGCTGGGCCAGGCCCCTGGGTCTGGTGGCCTCAAGTTCACAGTCGGGAGGGGAGTGGGGACCGTGTGATGTGGGGCCAGGGGGCTCCATTTGGGTCCAGAAGTCCCGATGGGTGGGCGGGCGGGGAGCTGGGAGCTCGGAGCCCCCGGTGGCCGTGTCCTCGTCCACCTGTCCCCTCCCGGTCCCTCCGTCAGGTGAGCCTGAGGCTGGGGGGCCAGGACTGTGGCTCAGGAGCGCTTCCTGCGCCTGTCGGGGCGGCCCCCCACTTGCTTCCACCCCCATCCTAGGCTCTGCTGGCAGCGGCTGCAGGAGCCTTGGCTGTCCGCCCGATCCGGTCTCCGTGCGTTCAGAGAACAGAGACAAAACAAAATAAATTGGTTTCCTGGCCGGAGCGCGGGCGCGGCGAAGGGGGGCCGTCGGAGCGGCTCCCTGCCTGCCTCCCCTCCCTGGGGCTCTGGCTGTCGGCAGCCACATCCTGTCGGCTACTTTTTTATATTCAGAATTTTGAGAAATCGATGATGATTGTAAATGGAGTGCAGGCGGGGGAGGGGCCTCCCACCTGGGGGAGGGGCGCTCCTGTCCCGGGGCCACTGCGGGGGCTGCGGGCGCTTCCTCCGAGATGAGGATCCCATCTGGCGGCTGAGTGACAGGCGGAGCGGCTGCCGCCTCTGCCGCCAGAGCAGCCCCGGCCGGGCCGCCTTCGGGACCGTGGGTGCCCCCGCCGCCAGGAACGGGCGCCCCTTGGGTGCTTGGGGGCCGCGGCTCCCACCCTGAGGGGTTGTGGCCCTGTCTCCGGCGTCGGAGCAGCGTTGGGTGGGCTTGGGGAGGAGGCCCTGGAGCTGGGGCGCGTGTGGGTGCGGCCAGGTGACGGCAGGGTCCGGGTGCAGACCCTGGCGCCCCCGGGCTGTGCCTGGCTGGCTGTGAGCCAGGCCCTGTGACCGCCGTTCTCCCGCGTCGGGAGGTGGCAGTGGTGCCAGGACCCGCTCCGCGGTGGGCAGGCTCCTGAGGGGTGCCCCTGGGAGAGGCCTCCCCCCACTCGGGCCTGCCCTGCCCGTCGCCGGGTGGAGAGTTGAGGCCGGGGCTGGGGCTTCTGGCGCCCCCCCCCCCCCCCCCCCCGCCCCAGCTGGCTTGGTGCCGTCTGCCCTCCCGGGAGACCTGGTCCTGTCTCGGGGCTCACCCGCTGCCCCTTCCCCAAGCTCATGGGCCAAGGCCCCGGGCGGCGCTGGTCCCGGCGCGTCCTGGCGTGTGGGGAGCCCCGAGGAGCCTGTGGCCCGTCCGCCCAGCCCCCACGTGTCCACCTCGCCCCTCTCCAGGGCACCGCACCTCACAGACGTGATCTCATCCAGCCGCCAGGGCCGGGTGGGGGAGGGGCGCGGGGAGGGGGCTGGCGGTCTCAGTGCTGCCCCTCCTCTTTGTTTAAGCAGCCGGAGAAACTGAGGAAAACGTGGGCGGGAGGCCTGCAGGGTGAGGGGTCAGGGCGGCTGTGAACTGGGGCAGAGGGCGGGACCCCGGGCCCAGGCCTGAGTGGGGGCAGGGCTGTGCTGGCCGGCTCCTCGGCCCGGCCCCCCTCGGCTCAGAGCTATCTCAGCCCCACAGGGACAGCCAGGCCTGTCTGCGTCCAGAACCCGCGATCCCCTCTGCTCTCGCGCCAAACGCCGTTAATGGCTTCTCCGAGCTACCGAACCGGCAGCTGCCTCCTGCGCTGGCGGCCTCGGCCCCCCGGGCCCCGCCCGCCGCCCGCCCGCCGCACACTCAGAGCGCTTGCGTCGTCGCTGGCAGCCGAGCCGGCGGCTCGGGTTTCGAGCTGTTTGTGGGACGCCCAGCGCGGAGCCTGCTGGTGTCTCAGGCCGCCTGCGCCCCGGCCAGCCTCCGGACGGGGCCGCTGCCAGGCCGGGCCTGGGAGGGCACTGGCCGCACGGCTGACCCACGGCCTCGGCCCTGTCCGAGGCGGAAGGGCTGGGGGGGAGTGATGGTCGTGACTGCAGGCTGCCCGGTGCCTGAGCCCCCTCCGGCTCTGAGCCGGGCCCCCTGCCCCGGGCCTGGTGCTCCCAGGAGCCAAACGGAGAGAAGCCTCTGGGGGGCAGGCAGGGCAGGGCTGGTGAGGAGGGAGCGGGTGTCCTGGCCCCTCAGGTGTGCAGTGAGCACCCTGGCTCCCAGCGGGTCTTGGGTCTGTGCAGCAGCCAAGGTGAAGGTGGCTGCAGGGCCCCAGCCTGCTGGGTGTCCCCTGAGAGCCACTTTCCCTGGCCCTGGGAGCCTGGGCGGGGGAGGGGTGTGTGGGCAGGGCCTCCTTCCAGAGGTGTGACCCTGGGAGGCAAGCTCTGTGGGGAGGTTGGCAGGGGTGTGGCTCAGGCAGGGACAGTGAGGGCCCTGCTTGGGGCCGGGGGGCTCTGCAGGAGGAGGGCCAGGCCTGTGCGCAACTCCCAGGACGAGGGCTGCTCTGTCTCTGAATTGTGTGGCTCAGAACAGGCCTTGACACTCAGTGAGGGGCCAGAGCCTGCACCGCCCTGGCAACTCTCCCTGGACCCTGGTCAGCCCACGAGGGGCTGGGGTTGGGGTCTCAGAGTCTGCGGACCTGGGAGCAGGGCTGTCTTCTCTCTGCAGACCCCCTGGGGGCGGACTTGCTCCCCCCACAGCCGAGCAGGTGGGGGCGTGCAGTGAGCGTGGTGGGCCCTGTGTCGACAAGTGTCTGCTGGCTCTTGTGAGGGACGGATGGACGGACGCACGGAGTGTGGGGCGCCTGGGCTGGTGTCGCAGGGCTGCCTGCTCCTGAGTCCAGACGTAACAGGCGCCCACGAGGAGGCTGGGGAGGGTCAGTGGGCTCTGGCTGCTCCCACCCTGCTTCCTCCAGCCCCTGGTCCTAGGACCAGGGCGCCTGCTGGCCTCTGGGGTCCCTGCAGCAGGTGAGCTGGGCACCGAGATCAGACACCTCGAGGAGCCGAGGACGGAGCAGGAAGGCCGGCCTCGAGACAGGCGGGAGCTTCGTGCCGGCTGCGAACAGGGCCGCATTGTAATCGGAGAGGCCGGGAAGAGCGCGGAGCGAGGGCGGCTGACCCCGCGCTCCCGGGGGACAGGTGGAGAGGGAACGAGGAGCGAGTGAAGGATTCCAGAGGTGGGCCGGCTTCCTCCCTCGCAGACAGACGGGCGGTGGCAGCCGGCCAGCGTACCTGCAGTTCCAATCTGCGGTCCTGACAGCTGCAGCCACTTTGGGGAGGGGGAGGGGTGGGCTCATCGGGCGGAACCGTCGCCGCCAATGCCGCACGCACCCAGCCGCTGGGGCGGGGACCTGCCCGGGGCTCCCACAGGCGAGGGGGCCGTCCCCGGGGCAGAGCAGCCCGGGAGAGCGGGGCCTGCAGCACGGGCCTGACCTGGAGGGGCTGGCGTGCTCACCCGCGGGGTCACATGTGCTTCCTGGCAGATGCAGGTGCTGAGCAGGGTGGGGGCCGGCTGGCCGCGGGCGCAGGCGGCCTGGTGATGAATCATGTGGTGCCGCCAGCAGCTCGTTCCCGGGGCCGGGGACAGGGAGCTGACAGCCCAGGCCGATGGGAGTGTTTCCAGGCCAGCTTGGCCCGCAGAGGCGGCTGCCGGCCGGTGCGCCCCCGCCTCTCCAGATGCCTGTGGGGCACACAGAGCCCGGGCCTTCGGCCGGCCGGCCGGCGCGGAGGGAAGGAAGCAGGGCTGCGGCGGGCCCTGCAGCCGAGGGGACGTGCGTGGGGCCGCCCAGTCTGGTTTGAATTTCTGGAGCAGTGGAGGGTGACGGAGCGCTCCTCCCCCTCCCCCCCGCTGGCTGGCGGTCCAGCCGCTGCTACTGGTGCAGCTCAGGGAGCAGCCGGGCCCGCTGCCCAGGCCCGAGGCAGCCAAGCTGCAGCCGCTGTTGGAGTCACAGGCGCGGCGGCAGAGGGCTTGGCCCGAGTGCACCCGACCAGCTGGGCCCTGGGGACCCTCCCAGAGGCCTGTCCTCCCACTGACTTCCCACCTCCACACGTCCTCCTGCGCCCGCGGCCCCTCCGCTGCTCCCCTCCTGAGCCCCCTGCCGCCCCCTCCGCTTCCCGTCTGCCCTGCTCCTCGCTGCGTGCCCCCTCCCCAGGGGACTTGGTGACGGGAGGTAGCACGCAGTGGCTGCCCATCGTCCGGCGGGCTTTCACGGAGGAGGTTTGTCCCCCCACCTGGCCCAGGTGTGGCGATGAGAGGCCGTGTGCCCGAGCCTCCCACAGCCGGCATGGAGCCCGTGCAGCAAGGGTGCCAGGCTCCAGAGCACGGCCTGCCAGCCTCCCCAGGCGGGCCTGAGCCCCTGCTGGGCCCTGCTCCCAGCAGGCGGGTGGGGGCCTGGCGCAGTGACCGCGTGCGCCCTCGGCCCGCCCTGGGCCAGCTGTGGCTCCTTCAGGATTAGGGAGAGGAAATTTGGGGTTGGGTTTCTCTGAGTGGACCTGCCGCTGTGACTTTTTATCCTGTTATATTTCTATCAGATTGGACACAGCCCCCCTCTGGCCCTTAACGGCTCTGGCTTTGAGAATTTCCTCCAGAATTACACCACCGCTTCCTGTTCCCCACTTCCCTGGAGCCCGTCCTGGCAGGGGAGGGCACTTGGGCCCTACCCGCCGGGCTGCCCACGTGAGCCTCAGCACCTGGCCGCTCCCGCGGCCCAGGAGGGCATGTCCGAGGGCAGGGAGGGCTGGGGCCCAGGGCTGGTGTCGCCCTTTGGGCTCCTCACACTCGCCAGTCAGGTTGCTGGCTCCGGTGGGGGAGGGGGCCGCCTTCTCCGCTGAGCCCTCGGGCTCACAGCCCCCAGCTGTAATTGTCACCTGCGGGTTTTAATGGCGAGCCAGCTGCACAGCCCTGGGAGGGCCCCGCCGCCCTCCTCGTTGGCAGATGGCGCTTTGGGTAGACACGGGGTAGTGGCTAAGGGTTCTTCCCGCGTGGGCCAAGTGCCGGGCTGGGCGGGACGGGGTGTACCCCGGGTGCATGCAGGGGCTGCCTCCTGGCCCTGGCCTGGGGCCCATTCTGCCAGGCAGGGCCCCTCACTCGGCTCCCCCCCACGTCCATTTCTTGGGGCTCCATGGTCACAGGTTGAAGTGCCAAGGCCCTGAGGCCCCCAGGAAGCTCTGGCACCATGCAGGTCCCGAGAGAGGGCCCCAGGGTGGCTGTGCCCACCAGCCCTGTCCTCCCCGCTCTGGTCTCCTTTGTCCCCCAGGCCCAGTGCCCTGGAGGGGGCGCCGCACTGTGCCCTGGGCCTGGGAGGGCGGGGCCGCCCCGGGAACTGGTGCCTCCAGCCCAGGAGGACGGCGTTGGGCCAGGATGGACGCTGACCCTTTGAGAGGAAGCGGGCTCCCGCGTTTGGAGGATACGGTTTTGTTTTTGATTATACAAAATTTCCAGACTTTATATTATCATATCAAAGACACAAGATGCCAACATGTAGTGACCAAAGAAAACCCAGGGAGGAAGCCAGCGTGGACAGTTCCAGTGGCCTGGGCAGTGCAGTGGCCAGCTCAGTCCCGTCGCCACCTGCCTCTCCGTGGCCCCACTCGCAGCCGGAGGCGGAGCTGGCCTGTGGTGCCCGCCCGAGTCAGGTCCTCGGCTCTCGGGTCGCCCGCGGCTTCGGCCTCTAGCTCCGGATCGCGGTCTTTCTGTCCCGGTCCTTGCTCTGCGGAGGGAGGGCAGTGTCAGGGCCCAGGCAGGCGGCATCGGACCCGCGCCCGCGGGCCGGCGGGCCAGGGAAGCCCCCTTCGCGCTCGCCCCACCTCCCCGGGCAGTGGGAGAGCACACTGCTGCGCAGCCGGAATTGTAAAATTAAATTTCCCAGATGTTCAGGCCCCAGGAGCTCGCGCGTGCTGTCTGGAGAGGAAGTGGGGATTGGGGAAAGCCGAGCCGTATTTTCTCCCGCTCACCCTGCTTCTCCGGTGCCACCGAGCACAGCAGGAGCTGTAAATCACCCCCAGCCCCTGCCGGCCTCCTGCCTCCAGACCCACGGCCTCTGGGTGGGCAGCCCAGGGCCACCGGAGGGACAGCAGGTGCCCGACAGGCCTTAGGCCAGGGCAGGGGCTGTCGCCTGGCAACTGGCCCCAGGGTCCTTCCTGCTCCCTCCGCGCCCTGTGGAGGCAGAGAGCCCAGCATTGCTCCAGGGGGTGCCTGCCTCTCAGACCCCCTGGTCCTGGAGGCCTTTCTGGTCCCCGGAGGACCTGCTTGGGGACGCACAGAGGCTGGCCCTGCCGCCTCCAGCCTAGCCTGCTCCCTCCCCTGGGTTGCAGGTGCTGCTAGGGGCTGCCCTTGGCCCTGCCTCTGCCCAGCAGGTGGGCGGCAGGGTGGTTTGGAGGTAGGGGTTCCAGGTCCTCCTCGGGCCCTCTCCGTGGTGCCCTACGTCCACACTCACCAGCTTCCTCTGGTTGCTGAGGCAGAAGGTGCAGATCTGCTTGGGCTGGGCATTCTCCGCGTCGCGGGCCGGGGGCGGCAGGGGCGGCGGGGGGCTGCCGGCCCGCGGGGCGTGGAAGAAGGCGGGCCCCGAGTGGCAGGGCTGCCCGTCGCCGCAGGCCTCGCCCACCAGCAGCACGTTGCCCAGGTGCGAGATGTAGCTGGAGGCCAGGCGCAGCGTCTCGATCTTGGAGAGCTTGCGGTCGGCCGGCTCGGTGGGGATGAGGGTGCGGAGCGCCGTGAAGGCCGTGTTCACGCTATTGGTGCGGTCCCGCTCGCGCGCGTTCGCCGTGTGCCTCTGCCGGGGCTCCCGGCCGGGCCGGCCTCCGGGGCCCGGGCCGCCGCCGGTCCTGCGCCCCCCGGCCCGCCTCCGGGCTCCCTGGAGGCCGCAGCGCGCGGCGTGCACGCGGCAGGGCTTCTCGTCGGAGCCAGAGCTCTCGCTGCCCGGGTCCTCGTCCTCCGACAGCGGGCTCACCTCCGGGTACAGGTAGCGGCCGGGCGGCGCGGAGCGCAGCATGGCGAGGGGCAGGGCCGGCGGGCACGCCGTCAGCTCCTCCGCGCGCAGCGCATGCCGCCGCGCCTCGTGGGCAGGCGCCCGGGCCGGGGAGGCGCGCGTCCGGGGCGCCCACGGTGGCGGCTGCAGCACCGCGCGCACGTGTGCGTCCCGGGCCGGAGCGGGGCGGCGGGCCCGGCCTTTATAGCGGCGGCGGCCCCGCCCCCTCGCGGCCCCGCCCCCGCCCGCCTCCCCGCCCCTGGAGGCAGCGGAGCTGGGGCCCCGCGTCCCTTCGCCTCCCGGCGGCGCCGCGCGGAAGGGGCACTGGCGTGGCCCCCAGCATCCTGCTGCCTCTGGGGGATGCGGGAAGGTGGGGGCCCGCTTCTGGGCGGGTGTGGGCTGTGCTGTGCAGCCCCCTCGCTCCCCCTCAGCAGGGCGGGAGGGTCCAAGGGGCATGACCATAACTTGGCATGACCAAGTTAACCCAGCTGCCCTGGCCCCGGCGCCTGGCCACACCCTGTCTGTCTCTCTCCCTCCCTCTGTCCCATGTACACTTGGGCCTTTTGTGCCAGGCAGGCGGTGGGGGGGGGCACAGGATTATTGAGGAGCTACAGTTCAGCCCCAGTTCCTGGAACCCTCCCCCCAACATTGACATGTGGGGTCCCCTGGTGGCACACGGCCTCCTCTGCACCTGCCCCCCCCCTGGCATCAGCTGTACTCTCCAGGTCTGGCACAAGCTGTGTCCTCTGCCTGGACACCCCCATCTCCCACCCCCGCTTCCTGGCTCATGCCCCTTCTCTGGAGAAGCCTCCGCACGCCCATCCACACCCCCTGCCCCGGGATACCCCCGAGGGTCTGTCCAGTTCAGAAATGTCCGTGTGGACTTGGGGGCCCTGGAGGCCCCACCCTTGCAGAGAAGGAAGGGCGTTCCTGGCGCCGAGCGGGCACACGGTGCCCGTGCTGCGAGTGCTGGCCGGTGGGCAGGTGCAGAGGGTTCTGTCCTGCAAGGGCCGGGGCTCCCAGCTGGGCTCACTCTCCTCCGGCCCCTCCCCCGGTGGCTACTGTTGCAGGAAGCGGCGGCTGGGCAGCAGACTCGGTGCTGGGTGGAGGGAGGGTGGTGGCTGGCAGGGGCCTTGACCAGGAATGTGTGTCCAGGAATGCGGCTGCTGTGCCCACGGGGGTGGCGACAGATGGGGGTGGCTGGGGGTCCTTGCACGCCTGTACGCAGCATGCAGTGGCCTCTGCCTCCCCTTGGAGGCGTCGGCGGGGTCTTCCCTCCCTGTGGCTGCCCATTTTTGCTTCAGGCCCTGCCAGGGGAGGGAGCCCACGCGATGAGCTCACCCTTGTCTGTGGCTCCAGAGCCTTGGCCAGGGAATCCGGGGGGGCTCAGGGTCGGCACCACTTCAGTGGAAAATGTGAGGTGCAGCTCTGTGTGCTGAAGGGGGGCAGCCTGGCCACTGTGCCACGTCACGCCCCAGAGCAGGCACGTGTCGGGGTGCCCGGTCCTGCCTTGAGGCCTGTCCCGGTTCTCGCCCCTCCCCCTCGCCTGTCTCTGAGGGGCTAGAAAGGGGGGTGGCACAGTGGGTTCGCAGCACTGCCCTGCTTCCTGCTCCCCAGGACGTGCGGAACACGGTGGGCAACGTGCCCCTGCAGTGGTACGACGACTTCCCGCACGTGGGCTACGACCTGGATGGCAGGCGCATCTACAAGCCCGTGCGGACCCGCGACGAGCTGGACCAGTTTCTGGACAAGATGGACGACCCTGACTACTGGTGAGCCTGGGGGCAGGAGGGGGGCGGGGGGCGGGGGCAGGAGGGGGGAGGGGAGGGGCGCGGGGAGCTGGGCTCTGATGGGCGGTCCCCCAGGCGCACAGTGCAGGACCGGATGACGGGGCACGACCTGCGGCTGACAGATGAGCAGGTGGCCCTGGTGCAGCGGCTGCAGAGGGGCCAGTTTGGGGATGCCAGCTTCGACCCGTATGAGGTAGGTGGCTGTGGCTGGCCCCGGGCTCGGGGCACTGCGGGGACCTGGCCACAGCCTGTGCTCGTCTCCCCAGCCGGCCGTGGACTTCTTCAGTGGGGACCTCATGATCCACCCGGTGACCAACCGCCCCGCGGACAAGCGCAGCTTCATCCCATCCCTGGTGGAGAAGGAGAAGGTGGGTGCCCTCCTCCAGGCGCGGCCACTCACTCCGCCCGCCCCGCCCTGCCCTGACCACGTCTGTCTGCAGGTGTCTCGCATGGTGCACGCCATCAAGATGGGCTGGATCCAGCCTCGCCGGCCCCGGGACACTGCCCCCAGCTTCTATGACCTGTGGGCCCAGGAGGACCCCAACGCCGTGCTGGGTCGTCACAAGATGCACGTGCCGGCGCCCAAGCTGGCCCTGCCGGGCCACGCCGAGTCCTACAACCCGCCCCCCGAGTACCTGCCCAGCGAGGAGGAGGTGGGTCTGGCTCAGGTGGGGCTTGTGTCCCGGGTCCTGGCCCCAGCTCAGCCCTCACCCGGTGTCCACAGAGCCTGGCCTGGGAGCAGCAGGAGCCCAGTGAGCGGAAGCTCAACTTCCTGCCACGCAAGTTCCCGAGCCTCCGGGCCGTGCCCGCCTACGGCCGCTTCGTCCACGAGCGCTTCGAGCGCTGCCTGGACCTCTACCTGTGCCCGCGGCAGCGCAAGATGAGGGTACGAGGCGGCACTCCTGGGCCGGGGGGGGGGGGGGGGGGGGGCTACTCGGTGACGCGTGCTTTCCTGCCTCAGGTGAATGTGGACCCTGAAGACCTCATCCCCAAACTGCCTCGCCCACGGGACCTGCAGCCTTTCCCCACGTGCCAGGCCCTGGTGAGCAGGGGGTGGGGGAGCACAGGTCTGGGAACCGTCCCTGTCCTCGTGTCCTCACTGCCCTTCTCTGCAGGTCTACAGGGGCCACAGCGACCTCGTCCGCTGCCTGAGTGTCTCCCCGGGGGGCCAGTGGCTGGCTTCAGGTGGGCCTAAAGTGGGGGAACCCCAGCCTGGGGGCCTGGGTGGGAGGGTGGGTGCTGAGGCCTATCTGCTGTGTCCAGGCTCAGATGACGGCTCCGTGCGGCTCTGGGAGGTGGCTACTGCCCGCTGCATGAGGACTGTGCCCGTGGGGGGCCTGGTAAAGAGCGTGTCATGGAACCCCAACCCCACCATCTGCCTGGTGGCCGTGGCCGTGTAAGAGCGAGGCTGGGGCGGGCGGCGGGGCGGGGGGCGGGGGCAGCAGGGCCCGTCTGAGCGGCTCTGCCTACAGGGAGGACGCGGTGCTGCTGTTGAACCCAGCTCTGGGGGACCGGCTGGTAGTGGGCAGCACGGACCAGCTGCTGGGCACCTTCACGCCTCCCGCAGAGCCTGCGCTGCAGCCCGCCCGCTGGCTGGAAGCCTCAGAGGAGGAGCGCCAGGGGGGCTTGAGGTTGCGTATCTGCCACGACAAGGTGTGGGGCCCGGAGTGCGGGGCGTGGCGGGCGTGGGCGGGGGTGCGGGGAGGGCCTGCTCAGCCAGCCTCACCTCCTGCAGCCGGTGACGCAGGTGACCTGGCACGGGCGTGGGGACTACATGGCCGTGGTGCTGGCCGCCCAGGGCCACACCCAGGTGTTGATCCACCAGCTGAGCCGCCGCCGCAGCCAGAGCCCCTTCCGCCGCAGCCACGGGCAGGTGCAGCGCGTGGCCTTCCACCCCGCCCGGCCCTTCCTGCTGGTGGCCTCCCAGCACAGCGTCCGCCTGTACCACCTGCTGCGCCAGGAGCTCACCAAGAAGCTGATGCCCAACTGCAAGTGGGTGTCCAGCATGGCCGTGCACCCTGCAGGTGAGGGGGGCTCGAGGGAGACACCCCGTGGGTGGCACCCTCGGCACCAGGTTCCCACCACCACGTCTGCCTCCAGGTGACCACCTCATCTGCGGCAGCTACGACAGCAAGCTGGTGTGGTTTGACCTGGACCTTTCCACCAGGCCTTACCGAGTGCTGAGGTGAGGCCTGCGCGCGCGCGTGAGTGTGTGTGTGTGTGTGTGTGTGTGTGTGCGCGTGCGCGCGAGGGCTGCCATTGCCGGGCCTTCCCCCACGCCCCCTCCCCCACCTGCCCTCAACCGGGTCCCCTTTCCAGGCACCACAAGAAGGCCCTGCGGGCGGTGGCCTTCCACCCCCGGTATCCGCTCTTCGCATCCGGCTCGGACGACGGCAGTGTCATCGTCTGCCACGGGATGGTGTACAAGTGAGTGCTGACCTCCCCCAGGGATGCCCCCGGGGACTGCCCTGTCTGAACCCTCCTCTCCCACAGCGACCTGCTGCAGAACCCGCTGCTGGTGCCCGTGAAGGTGCTGAGGGGGCACACGCTGACCCGGGACCTGGGCGTGCTGGACGTTGCTTTCCACCCTACCCAGCCATGGGTCTTCTCCTCGGGGGCTGATGGCACCGTCCGCCTCTTCTCCTAGAAGCTGGCCTGAGACCCGCAATAGAGATGTTTCTTCCCGACTGGGGCTGTGGCCTTGTGTTTGAGTTGCTGACTAGCTACCCCCACGCTCACGAACTCAGTCTTCCCAGTGGGGGGCCAGCTGACCTGCCCCCCAAGGAGAGGAAGGGGGTGGACGAGTCCTGTGAGGAGTGAACAGCTTTATTGGGCGCGGGGGGAGGGGCACACTGCCCGCCCTGCCTGGTCCCTCGTGGCCGGGCGGCGCTCTGAGGCCCTGAGGCCAGGCCAGCCTGCGGTGCTGCTCGGGGGCGACAGCAGCCGGAGCCTCAGGCGAACTTCACCAGGCGGCCCAGCGTCTCGGCAGCTTTCACTCGCACCTTGGGGGCTGGGTCCTTGAGTAGGAGCTGGAGGGCTGGGGGACAAGGAGCTGCATTGGGGCGCCTCCATGGCCCTTCAAGAACTGACCCTGAGCCAGGGCCCCCCTCAGGCAGTGCTAGGACTCGCTCACCCCCTTGCTGGCGCAGGACCCATGAGCACTCCCCACCCAGTGCGGGGGCCACCCGCCTACCCTCCTAAGACAGGCCTCTGCTGGGAGGGCTCGGGAGCCAACGGAAAGATAGTTTTTCCTTTTTTAGTGTTTTTTAAGCTCTTTTGGAACAGTTAAGAAGTTTCCGTGAATTACTAGAGACGATGAGGTCACCAGTGACAGGGAAAAAATCCTTGAAATCCAGGAAAATCACTTACTCCCCCCTGGTGCCCACAGGGTCAGTGGAGCCCTGTGCAGCCAGACAGGTGGGGGTGGCAGGGGGCCCCTGGGACCTGACCTTGGGGGCGGGGTGCTGCTCACCTGCAACGAGCTGTTCCAGGTCCACCTGCGCCTGCTGCTGGAGCTCCACGTGCAGCACCAGGAACCCTGTGGGCAGGGGCTGGGGTCAGGGGAGGGGAGGCCCTGGGGAGGGGCAGAGAGGGGGGCACTCACCTGTGAGCATGGGCGCAGCCGCGCGGACGTCCTCCCAGCTGCTCTTGAAGTAGAACAGGCTGGTGCTCACAAGGCGGCCCAGCAGGTCTGGGAAGTAGCACATCTGCAGAGGCCGCCAGCCAGTCAGGAGCACCCCACGCGGCCACACCGTGCAGTTCACGCACCCCACGCCCACCCCCTCACCAGGTGCTTGCAGGCGGCATTGAGGAACTCCCCAAAGTGCAGGCCACGGCCGTCCTGCAGGTGCTTCTGGAAGACGGCTGCCAGCTCCTCACACTCCAGGTTGGGGCCGCACATGCGCAGGGCGAACCTGCAGGCCTGTGGGGCAGCACTCAGCGCCTGCCCGTCCCAGCCCCGCCCAGCTTCTCTTCCCCCCACCCCCCCACCCCCGCCGCCGGCCACTCACAACAGCCACAGAGGGCTGGGGGTCCTGCAGATGTAGCAGCAGGGGCACCAGGCCCCCCACCACCTGCTCCAGGAAGACTTCCTCGCAGGCCCCGTGGCAGGCCTTGTTGAGGTGCCCAAAGAGACGGATGGACACAGAGCGGAACTCCATCTTCTCCTGGGGGGACAGAGGTGTCACCTGGGCATTCCCAGCCCTGCCAGCCACAGCACCAAGCCCTGGGTCCTTCCCCTCCACATCCTGTCCTTGTGCTGTGGGTGCTGCCCGCCTGCCGGAGCAGAGGTGGGGCCAGGCCAGCAGAGCACTGGGAGGGAGCCAGGGTGACCCAGGGAGCAGGTGGGGCTGAGGCTGAGGTGGCAGGAGGGCCGGGAGCAGGGGCCTGGCTGGGAGTGGTGCCCTCCCGTCCCTGCCCGCCTACGCTGTCAAAGAAGGGCCGGATGCGGATGGCCGTGTGCAGCAGCACCGTGCGCAGGTCCTCGGGCTCCACCAGGTCCAGCAGCTTGGCCAGGCCAGCCATGGCCTCCAGGGCCACCAGGCTGTGTGGGTCGTCCCCGTCGTCCAGCCCGCCGATCATGGCTGTCAGGAGCTGGGGGCCGTGGGTCCGCACCTGGGGGCGGCCTGCACTCAGCTGTGTCCCAGGTCACCGGGCCCTGGGGCCTGTCACATCGTTCACACAATCACCAGACCCCCCACAGGCTGGCCAGGCCACCTCCACGCACCCCCACCTGCCTGGATCCCTGGACCACAGCTCAGTCCCTCGGGGGCCGGCGGGCAGCTCACCTTATCGGGGGAGCCGGAGGCGAGGTTGGCCATGCCGCGGAGCACCAGCCGCCGTACACGGGCACAGGGGTCCTTCTGCCGGGCGGCCAGGTTGTCCAGCAGGGACTCCAGGAGCATCAGGTCGTTCACCACGTTGCTGGTGAGCAGCTGGAGGCAGAGGAGCTGTGACCTCCTGTCCTAGGGGCTCACACCCTGGCCCGGCCCCTCCCCAGTGCGCTGCCGGGCAGCCGGTCCCAGGCCACTGAAGTGGGTGCTACAAAGGTCAGCTAAGGGCCACGCTGGGCTAAAGGCCTTCCCTGTCCTCTTTCCCACTTTCTGGACCCAGCCCACCCGGCCCCACGGTGTGGCCTGGGCAAGTTGTCAGCACCATCAGTGCTGCTGACAGCAGGGGTGGCACCAGGCGTGGCCCAGGGGGCTGGGTGAGGTCAGTCAGTGCCAGCCATTGGGGGCTGCCCCCTCCAGGGCCCTAGCCATCAGAGCAAGCAGCACCTACCTCGGCCAGGAAGGCTGTGGAGGTGACCCTCTGGGCCTCGTACACACTGCTGTGTGCGCCCAGCAGCGCCTTCATCACCAGGGGCAGCCGGGGGCCTGCAAACTTGGCCATGGCACTGGGGGAGGAGGCCACGCCATGCAAGGGTGGGGCTTTGGGCCACCCCCGAGCCCATCCTGGGCCAACTCCCCCGTGGAATGGGTGGGGCTTCTTCCACCCTGCACATCTGAGCCCTCAGTCCCAGGAACCTGTGCTCCCCCCTCACCCCCAACGCCAGAGGGAGGCCCATGTGGGCCCTAGGGTATACCAGCTCTCAGGCTGGGCAGACTCAGGAACTCCACTACTAGGGGGCACTCATGTGTGCCTCCCTGTGGGTCCAGGGCCCCTAGCCACTGCCTTGACAGGAGCTGCCCAGTGCTCACCTGGCCAGCCGGGCCACCCCATCCTCATGGCCTGTGGGGGTGCTCAGCAGCTCCCAGGCCCCCTCCAGCTCCACACGCTGCACCACGCCCTCGCTGCCACCCCGCAGCAGCACGGTCCGCAGAGCATCCACTGCAGAGCTGGGGGACAGGCAGCTGCACTCAGCCCCGCCCCACACACACACACAAGTCTCAGGGCTGTGCAGCCCACACCCGCCAGCTCCCCTCCCCACTCGGCACAGCCAGGCGGCTCCAGACCCTCTGTGAAGGCTGCTGCCCCCACTCCTGTGCCTGGACCCTCAGAGCTGTGCCTTCACCTCAAGCCTCTTCCCCATGTGTACAGCCTTCCCCATTCAGAGGCCCCCACATCCTGCAGAAGGGACAGCAGGTGGGGCCCAGGCCACTCCCAGGGGTCAACTGGGCTGCCGTGAGAGTGATGGAGAGCCTGCTCCGAGGACACACGGCCACCAGGAGCAGGAGCGGCTCGTAGAAAATGCCTGGTGCTGCCCACCCGCTTGGCCAGTCGCAGACGGTAGGTTGGGCCGTGCCTGCTGTCCCAACCAGAGCCCCGCAGGAGGGCCCAGGGACCAGCTGGAATCCAGCATCCGCCCCTCTCGCTGGAAGAGGCCCCCAGCTCAGGCAGAAGCGTTCAGTTCAGGTTCGGGGGAGCACTGGGCCTGCACCAGCAGAGCCTCCGGGTAAAGCCTTTGGCCCCCAGTTTGGCAGAGTCCTCAGAACCACACAGGGAGCCCCTGCTCCCTCACCGACCCCTCCCCTGCACAGTTGTCCCCTCACAGCGGCCACTGGAGCTGAGCTATGTGTCTGCGAGGCACCCTTCCTGGGAATTCCTGGCCTAAGGGCAGACACCCACCCAGGGGCCAGTGGAGAGAAAACACTGGACGGCGACTCTTGCTCTCCCCTTTGCTGTCCCTGGAGTCCAGCGGAGGCCCAGTCATGGGCGTCTCCCTCCCCGGCCACCAGGGTCACTGGGCAGATGCAGAGCCAGCCCCTCCCCCACTCCAGGCCAGACCAGTGCTCTGGGCACTCCCGGCTGCAGCAAATGGAGGCGTTGGTCTGGCCTGGGAGGATGTGGACAATCTCAGTGAGGAGCCTCCCTGCCAGTGCCTGCTGTCGGAATTTCTGTGGATGTGGCATTTGCAAGGGTCTGACTCGCAGGCTCACAGCCTCCATCAGAGCCAAGACCTCTGCCAGGCTCTGTTCCAGTCCCAGCTCGGGTGGCAGCCCGGGGCCCTGGGGCAGGGAACATGGCCTGCGGCCTGAAGCCCCCACAACTCCCACCGCGGGGCAGCGTCTAGCGCTCCAGGCCCTGGGCTCGCTGGGTTGTGTCCTCTGGTCCGTTCACATTTTCCACTTGGCCTTGCAGAGCTGGGCAGGGCCTGGCACGTAGCCTCTGTGAGGCTTTACGAGCTGGTCCTGGGGCTGAGCAGTCTGCGTGGGGGCGGGGTGGTGCCGCTGTCCCCGTGCGTCCCAGCCAAGGGGCACATCCAACGCCAGATACCTGGGATGAGTAAGGAGGTGGCCCGGGCTCACGGCCACTCAGCTCCTATGCTCATCTGTGGCTGAAGCAGCTGGAGCCCTGAGGGGCCACTGTGTTGGGCCTGGTAGTGGCCCTAGGGACCAGGGCGGGCAGGCAGACACCCAGACTGCTGAGCTCTGACCCACCCTCAGCGAGCAGCTGACCTCGCCTGTGTCCCCTCTCCTGCCAGGGCCAATGCCTGCTTGACAGAGACCATAGGACCCTAGGCCCACATGAGCCTGGGGGAAGTGGTTGTACAAGCTGAGGCTGGGGCTGACCTGGGACAGCAGACCTGGGGGGGGCAGTCAGTCTCCTGCAGAGCTTCCACCTGAGGGATGTGGGGGGACTGGGCCGAAGAGGCTGTGCTGGAGGAGTGGCTTCGTGCAGGCCCCACAGCACCCCAAACCCTTCCCAAAGGAAGCGCCCTCTGCACCTGCCTGACCGTCCCCACCAGCCCCTGCCCACCAGTGCGAGGCGTGGCCAGCACTGCCCCAGGGACCTGCAGCACACCCTCAGAGGAGGGGGGCAGCCCAGGGCAGCTGCATTCCCAGGACAGTGTATCACAGGGAGACATGCTCCCGACATAAGCTCGTCCTGCAGCCCGGCTCACACATGCCAGAGGCACCCCAGTGTGGCGCGCTCACAGCACGCTCTGCTCACAGGACGGCTCTGCTCACAGCAGTGGGGACCTGTTACCTGCAGGGATCGAGGGTCCTGGAGGCCAGAGCTGAGCTGCCGGCCCTCCGCTCCTTGGCCTGCAGGTTCCGGGGCAGCTGGACGCCCACCGTGCAGCTGACACGCAGCAGCAGCCCCGCAAATAGCTGGGGGTAGAGCTCGGTCACCGCAAGCCCAGACGCCGGAGCGGACATGACTTCGTGCAGCGCGCAGGTGGCCTGGGGACAGGGGCCACCTCAGGCTCACCCTCCCCTGGGCCACATGTAACGAGGGGAGGGCGGCCACTACGAAGGCTGGGCCCTACCTCGTAGGACCCAGAGGAATGGGGTGTGCGGGGACCCCTGAGGGCTGCCCAGCTGGGCCCTGGGGTGGGAGGAGGCTCAGGAGCCATGTGCCCACCCGGGCACGGCCCCCAACCATCTGCTCTGGACTCAGCAGAGAGGAGGAGGGGACTCACAGCTGCTTTACTGTTGAAATCGCTGCCAAGCCAGGTTTATTTTTCCGAAGGATGAAACAGAGGGGTCTCCCTTGGGGACTGACATCTGTGGGGCCTTTACGAGGCTGGGCTCTGAGCTTGCTGGCTCTGGAGCCCCAGGCAGCTGCCAGGTGCCTCTGGGGGTGGTGCCCAGACCACCTGTGGGGTCAGCCCGCCAGTGAGGAGGGGGGAGCGGGGCAGCACTCACCGCGAGGGGCAGCAGCGTGGCCACGCGGTCGGGGGAGCTGCTCAGCAGGAAGGTCCGGCTCTCCTTGAAGGGGACGTCTCTGCCCATCTTCTCCAGCAGAAGCCCCAGCACCTGGGCGCTGAGGCCAGGCTCGATCGCCAGTGCCCGCCACAGGGAGCAGGTGTGGCTGGGCAGGGAGGGTGATTACCGCAAGGGCACTGCCAGCCCCAGCTCCACCCACATGCCCTCCAGATCAGCTCCAGCCAGGGGGAAATGGTGCCCTGACCTCAGACCTAATCTCACCCTCCCCTGACCCCAGGGTCCATAACAGAGAGACTCAGTGAGGCGGTGGGAGGGGTCCCGGGAGCATCTACAAAGCGCGTGGCCCGTGGCTGAGACCAGGCACAGGAAGTCAGCCTGTGAGGAAAGCAGATGCCCCTGCACACGGGGCTCAGACACAGAGATGGCTCTGCTGAACGTGGGCGCGCACATGCGTGTGTGTGTGTGTGTGTGTGTGTGTGTGTGTGTGTGCAGAGGACGTGACGGCCCAAACACCTGACAGAATGGGAATTCTAAAACAGAAAGAACCAGCGCCCGTTAGGAAGAGCTGTATTGCTGCTTGGTGGACTTGTGCAGCCTGGATGCAACAGAAGGAGAAACGGGCCTGAAGGATGGATGGAAGGAACCAGCAGGACGCCGATTGGGGGGAGGCCCCGGTGGGGTCCAGAAGAAGGAACGGGAGACAGGTCTGCAGACACTGACCTGGGTCCCAGGACCAGAGAAAGAGACTGAAGAGCAGCAGGTTGAAAAGTTTCCAGAGTTCAGGAAGCTCAGCGCTGCCCAGCAGAATCCCAGGACCCTGGGCCCAACCCAGAACACGCGCAGGACAGTGACCAGGGGTGGCTCCTGTGCACCCAGCGGGAGCGCGTGCACCTCACACAGCCCGCCAGTCAGACACAGGACCAGCGGCGGCACAGCCTGACAGCGTCGCCAACTGGTGGTCCGTGAGGGCTGATCTGGCACACACAGTGAAAGAAAATGCTGAACCAGAATTCCAAACATTGCAAACCATCGTCAAGAAGGCAGCAGACAAACAGGTCCCAGGCCCGCGCAGTGCCGGGATGCCAGGACTGAAGGGTCCCTGGTTTGGTTCCTGGTCAGGGCACAGGCCCAGGTTTCAGCTTGATCCCCAGTTGGGGGCATATGGGAGCAGCTGATTGATTTTTGCTCTCACATCAATGTTTCTCTCCCCCCCATACTTTCTTCTTTCTCAAAAAAAGAAAAAAAGAAAATCAAATTAAAAGCACACCAAACTAAACAGAAACAAGTACATTCCAGCTGATCAAGTGCAGCGTTTCAGCAGCAGACCCTCAGCAAGGAGGCCCTGGAGGAAGCCCCTCACGTGGGAGGAAAAGTGAGGAGCAAAGCCTGGTGCCCCGTGGACAACGCACATGCCACCAGGATGGCGAGGACACACAGGGGAGTGGGCGGTGGATGGTGGGCAGGAGGACGGCCCATCCCCTGGCACCCGGGCAGCCGCACACTGTGGGAACCAGGGGGCACGCTGGGCCAGGTAACACGTTCCTCATGGACACTGAGACGGACCTTCCCGTGGTTTCACGTCATGAAACATGCTGATTTTCTCAGCTCACAGGCTGTGCAACAACGGGCAGGTGCAATGTGGGGAGTGCCGACCCTGACCCAGGTCAGCCCCTCCTGTCCCAGCCCGTACCCACAGGACACCACGTGACCAAAAGGAGGAGCGGCCGCACAGGTGCCAGAGTCAGCACGCCCACGGCTCCCTCCACAGGCCGCCCACGTCCCAGACACGGGCGGGCACCGCCCCAGAATGACCTCCAGGAGCTACGGCGATAGCGGGCGGGGGCAGACACAGGGCCTGGAGGGGAGGGAGGCCCGTGCAGGTCTCTCCCTGGGCCCACGTGGTCATTTTAGGACGACCCCTGAAGGAACAGAGGCAGAGTGTACGACCTACAGTAACCGTGGGAAAGAGGACGCTACGGCTGTGTCAGCGAGATGACGAGGCCGAGATGGGAGGGCGGAGGAGACACCAGGCAAGCAACGGCTAAGGTCACCTCAAAGCAAAGTCCTCGCGTGTGACGGCACTAACGCAAGGCTGGCAGGACCCGAAACGCAGAGCACAGGGTCTCTAGGTGACAGTGGCCTCCGTCACCAAGGGAGCAGCACAGAAGCGCAGTGCGGGCGGCAACGGCCACCACCAGGCTGAGGTGAGGAAGGAGATGGGGGAAAGGACAGGAGCCGGAGTGCGACACGGGGGACGGGAACCCCTTCCTGGCTCAGAGTGAGGGCCAGGCCCCAGGGTCTGCTCACAGATGGGGTGACACCCTAGAGAGGACAGGCCAGGAGAAGTGACCGCGAGCCCAGGGTGACCCCTGAAACCTGGAGGGCACAGTGACCCCAAGACAGGGCCTGGGTCTCACTGGTGCCCAAAAGGAGGCGCCAAGTGCAGAGGCAGGTGGATATTGGGGGTGCAGGAATCTGACGCGGTGCCCACCCCAGCAGATGGCAGACACCAGGTACCTGTCGAAGGGCAGGGGACTGCCCAGGAGGTTGGTCACCACGGCCACGCAGTGCTGGGACGCCAGGACATACACGCTGTGCTGGGCCGACTGCAGCACGTGCTCCTCGTGGCTCTCCTGCAGCTTGGAGCGCAGCACGCTCATGATCTCGGGCACCTACGGGTGGTGGGTGCGGCGTCAGACCTGGAAGCAGGCAGCTGGGAGCCAGGTGCTGTCCATGGGGCCATGGGAGGGGGCAGCCCAGGAGCTGCAAGGCCCCTCATGGGGGTAGGGCAGAGAAGGAAGCCTGGTGCCCTCTGGATCTGTGTGGAGCACTGAGGCCAAGAGGCCCCAACAACCCCTCACTCCCTATTTAGGGTGTCCCAGCCTCTGGCGCTCTGACCAAGAGGCAGTGGGCTGGGATGGAGGAGAGAGAAGGGGAAGCTGACCGACCCCCCAACTGAGGCTGGGACGGGCCAGGAGAGGGAGGGCCGTGGTCTCCACTGCGAAGCCACCAATGAGGCAACCAGCTCGAGGAGCCTCCTCATTCTGGGTCCCCACCCTCAGCAGGTGCTGGCCCCGACCACAGGGCCCCCACTGCATGCTGCACACATGGAGAACGTGGTCTGAGGAGAAAACAGGGGAGACAGAGCTGCGAGACAGGGCTGCTGGCAGACGGTGCACCCACCAACCGCTGGGTCCTGGGCAGGGCTGGCCAAGACACCTGCCCAATGGGACCCCGAGGCGGCGCTGGCGTGGCTGACATGAAACCTCCCAGGCCAGGCCTCGCCTGCTCTTCCATGCAGTGTGTGGCATGGGGCCCCTCTCAAAGGGCTTGTGAACAATGACACCTCAAATACAGAACGAGGACCAGCCCACTCGCCGTGCCCCTCCCAGAACCTGGGCATGGCCATGCCTACTGGACCAGCGCCCTCTGCTCCCGGCTCGGGCAGCGTGGCAGTAGGAGGTGCTGAGCTGGAGCTGTGCTTCCTGCACAGGCCTTCTCCCCTCTTGCTCTCTGTTCTGTACAATGTGCTATTTTGCCATCATGGGTCACACACTACCTGCTAGAACCACAGTTTCTGACTTGATGTCAGAGGAAGTGTCCAGCTGTCTCCTAGAGGCCCCCTGCCAAGCCCTCTCAGGGCAGGAAGAGAAATGCGGACACCAGGCATCACAGGCCACGTCATTGCAGCTGAGGTGTCAGGAGGCAGACCGGCCCAGGACGAGCCTGGGCGTCAGAGCCCGGCCCCGGGTCTGTGACCTGAGCTGGAAGGAGACGACTCGGCAGCTTCTCCTAGGAGCCCAGCAGCCGGCTCGGTATGTGGGGCGCCGCCTTTCCCATGAACGGGGGGAGGGGGGAGACACCCAAAGTTATAAAACTTCTTTATGACACTGGGCTTGGCGATGGCTTCTTTGACACCAATAGCAAAAACAGACGTGAGACACATCAAATGTCTATGTATCAAAGGACACATTCAAAAGAGCGAAAGGCAACCTGCAGAATGGGGGAAATACCTGCCAGTCGTATACTTGGTAAAGGGTTAATATCCAGAATTTATAAAGGACTCAACAACCACACAACCACACAGCCTGACTGACAAGCAGGAAAAACACTTGAATAGTCATTCTCCAAAGAAGACATACTGATGGCCAACACGCCCATGAGAAGACGCTCAGCATCAACAATGGTGAGGGAAATGCAAATTGCAACCACAAGGGGGCCCCCGGTGCTGTGGTGGGTGGTTAGAGCATTGGCCCGTACCCCACAGGATCCAGTTTGATTCCCAGTCAAGGGCATGCACCTTGGTTGCATGTTCAATCCCCGGCCCTGGTGGGGGCACATGTGGGAGGCAGCCAATCCATGTGTCTCTCTCACACTGACGCTTCTCTCCCCCTCCTGCATCTCCCTCCTCTCTTCCATGCTTTCTAGGAATCAATGGAAAAAGTATCCTCGGTGAGGATTAACAAAAAGCCCACAGAGGACACCACGTCACGCTCATCAGGTTGGCTATACACAAAATGAGCAATCACCATTGTTGGCGAGGAAGGAGAGTAGCTGGAACCCTCATGTGCTGTTGGTGGGAATGTAAATTGGTGCAACTACTATGGAAAACAGTATGGTGGTTCCTCAAAAAATCAACAGATTTTGACCCTGCAATTCTGCTTCTGGGTAGCTACCCAAAGAACAGAAAACGAATGTAAAGAAGATATTTACACACCATGTTCGCAGCCTTATTCTTAAAACAGAAGCTATGAGACAGAAGCAACCCAAGTGACTGCCGACAGCTGAAAAGAAACACAGGACGGGACCACCAGTAGCCACCACCTCCAGCTGGCCGTCCCCCTCCACCTTCCCAGAGCCACAGGACACCTTCCTGAGGAAGGGAGAGAGATAGAGAGCTAGATACGTTGATGAGAGAGAAACATCGACCAGCTACCTCTTGCACACCCCCCACCGGGGATGTGCCCGCAACCAATGTACGTGCCCTTGACCGGAATCGAACCTGGGACCTTTCAGTCCGCAGACCGACGCTCTACCACTGAGCCAAACCGGTTTCGCCCAACCTTACTTTCTGAACGTTGTGACTTGCCAAATTCTCAGTCTCCACCCAAAAGAGAATTTGTCCCTGTTAGATCCACAGGGAAAGGGAGCAGGGTAGGGAGTCCCCACTTACCCAGCCTTGGCCACACAGATCTAGACAGACCCAAGGTCCATGTCTAGCCACACCCCTCCCCAATCAAGCCACGCCCACAAAATGCCTTCCCGCTCCGCCCCACCTTCTCCAGCAGCATGCTGCCCCGCTCCTTCAGCAGGCAGTTGATCATGACTGTAGCTGCTCGGGAGCAGTTCTTGTCGGGGTCCCCCAGGCTCTCAAACAAGGTGAGCAAGAGGTTGATGAGCTGAGCCGGCGGGAGGCGCTTCGCAATAATCTAGAAAGAGAGCTGAGCGTCAGAAAGCAGAGGAAGGGCTTCCAGACAAGGCATCTCTGGGCGGGGCCAGCGCCATTCTGCCTGCAGGCCCCTCCTCCAGCCTCAACACCCTCTTCCTGGCCCAGCGCTGTGAGGAGCTCCTACCGGGTGCCAGGGGCTGTGGCCCAGTCACAGAAGCCCCAACTCCTCACTGGAGCCTGCGCTCCCATTCCTGTGCCCCAAGCCCACTGCCCTGAGCTGCATCCAGCCCAGCACCCTGCCCGGCCCATGATGCAATGGGCTCCTGCGGTCCCCTCTGGGGGGGCAGCCTCCCCTGTGGGGGCTGGCAGGTACCTGAGCTATGCTGTGGCAGGTGTGGAAGAGGATGGCAGGGTCGGGGTGCACAAGGCCGTCCTTGAGGGTGAGGAGCTGCTCTGCCACGTCGTCCCGGTAGTCACGGGAGAAGCCTGTGGAGCAGGAACACGTGGAGCTGGGCAGGACCCCTGGCCACCTGGGCCCAGCCTGCTCCTCATCCCTCCCACACCTCTGCCCAGCCAGAGGCTCACCCTCGTAGCCCAGCTGGAGGTACAGCAGGGAGTAGACACAGCTCACAGCCTCCTGGCGGGTGGCAGGCCACAGGTCCGCACAGCGTGGGGAGAAGAGGCCGACGAGGAGGCCCAGGTTGTGGAAGGGCACCAGGGCCTGGAGAGGAGGGGGAGGTGCTGTGGGGACACTGGCGGGGGGAGAGGGGAGCTGGGGCCGGGGATGAGGGGATGGACAGGTGCTGCCTGTACCACTGAGACCCAGCTACAGACACAGCTCAGGCCATACCCAGTCCACAGGGGACCTAAGAGGGACACAGGGCAGCCAATCAGGAGACAAAGACGGAGCCCCACAGGCAACAGAGGGGCAGGGCTCCAATGATGCCACCAACCCCGTGGGAAGCCCCCAGCCCCCGAGGCAAATCCCACCCCATGGGGGGAACTGCAGGAGCCCCCTTTACCAGCTGGTCCTGGTCCTGTTTCCAGGCCCTTCTCCTCTCCTCAAACACTCGCATCCCACTCTGGGCCTTTCAACACCAGTACGACCCCAACCCACACCCCTCGGCCTTCCTGGCCCTCCTGCTCCCTGGTCCGGGAGCCTCCGCCTGGGGACTCGTGGGAGGAGGAAGGCTGGAGTGTTGTGCAAAGAACCCTGGGACCAGCTGCTGCTCGTCTTGGGGAGGTGAGGTGTCTGTCAGAGCTGGACGGGGTCCTGTGAAGAGCAGGCACGAGGGAGCCGAGTGGGAAAAGCCTGGCATGCACACGGAAGGCAGGAGCCACTGGGAGGCCTGTGCAGATCTGGCCTCATAAGGAAGGAAAGCTTAAGCACATTTTTTTTAAATAGTAAAGCATCGCCGAAACCGGTTTGGCTCAGTGGTAGAGCGTCGGTCTGCGGACTGAAAGGTCCCGGGTTCGATTCCGGTCAAGGGCATGTACCTTGGTTGCGGGCACATCCCCGGTAGGGGGTGTGCAAGAGGCAGCTGGTCAATGTTTCTCTCTCATCGACGTTTCTAGCTCTCTATCTCTCTCCCTTCCTCTCTGTAAAATATCAATAAAATACATATTTAAAATAGTAAAGCATCAAGAGAAACAGCCTATAATCACCCTGATAGGTGAAAAAAGGCAACATCGTCTTGTGCTCCTGATAAAAGTCCTCATTAAGACCTTAGCCGGGTAGCTCAGTGGGTTGGAGCCCCACCCCGATAGGCCAAGGCTGCAGGTTTGATCCCTGGTCAGGACACATACACGTAGCAACCAAGGAATGCAGACATAAATGGAACAATAAATTGAGGTCTCACTCTCCCCTTTTTCTCTCTCTAATCAATACATTTCAAAATCAATGTCCTCATTAAAATGTATGATGTGTGGAACGTGAGTAAACGTGGCCCAGCAGGTCAAGCTTTGGGCTCAGCAGCAAAACTCGCCGAGGAGGGGTTGTCATCTCGTGTGTCCCCAAAGTGCTGGACGAAGAAGGGACTAAGGTGCAAGTACGGGGAGTGGAGGGGGACCAAAACTCCCAGCGTTTGAAATTTGATATGCAGCATGGGGTTATGTATCTGAGAAGCCAGGACACTCACTAAAAGCTCATCAGCAGGAATAGAAGAACTTGTAAACTACCCAGTTACTAAGTACCCCAAAATCCAGGTTCCTCCGTCCCAGCCAGCAGTAACCAGGCCGGAGTGAGGGGAGTCACACTGACAACCACACCACTCAGTGGAGGGCTGGGGCGCCCCCTCACAGCCACTGCGGCTCAGCTACCGTCCTCGGGTCTGTCCACTTGCCACACGAGTGCCAGGCTGTGTCCCATGACCCCAGCCACCTGGGTGACAGCCTCAAAGGACACTGGAATTCTGGGAGAGCACACACACGAGCTCCATGGTCTCACCAAACATGAGATGCACACTCTGGCTCTCGGGCCAGCTTGGACCTCCTCTCCCCGCTCCACCTTTCCACAGCGTCCCCTGTGGTCAGGCTCTGTCTTTGCCCACCTGCTGCTTCCACCTTCAGAGCCTCATCATCTCCCCTACACCTGCTCCCAGCATGTGTTTCCTCCCTCCGGGCCAGGTACACTTTAGTCCTGGATGACACGTGGGCCCGTAAGACTGAACTCCGGTGGCCAGCCCTGAGAACACTCAGCCCTGCCGGGCCTCCGTCCACGTCTTCAGGAAGAGCACGGACACTGTCCGGGTGTGGGATGTGCCTGGGCTGGTGGCCGATGACAGCGGGAAGCCCGCCGAGTGCTTGGTGACATGAGGGCAGCCAGCACAGGCCCCGCCAGGGGACCCAGGGACGGGACGGGACGGGACGGGACGGTCAGGAAGGTGGGGCGGAGTGCCTGTTACTCACACTGACGTGCAGGTGCTCCAGGAAGAACTGCAGCAGACAAGCGCTCAGGCCCAGCGCCCGCACCCGCTCGTAGCCCCGCGGGGACTTGATCCACGGGCTCAGGTGCTGGGGAAGATGGGAGTTTCACACGGGTGCCCAGGGGACAGCCCAGGAGGCAGGAGCCTGTGCAGTGGGCAGGTCAGTGGCCCTGTCAGGCCACCCTTCCAAGCTTCACGCTGGGTCTCTGGGTCCCAGCACCATCAGATGAAGAAAATGCAGGAATGGGCTCTAGGCCCCATCTGGGTGAGGGCCCACCCCACCTGCACACCTACCCACAAACCCCCACTGCAGAAAGCACAAATGGCCCTGTGCCACCCCTCAGCAAGGAGGGTCCTGAGAAACAATGGAGGATCGGCTGCCAGGTGCCCACCCCGAACGGTGCACCCCACTGCACACCTCCACTATGAGCTGCAGGCCCTGGGGGGTCATGTTCCGCCGAAGGATGCTCCTTAGCAGTTCCTCAAGGGCGTTCATGGTGTCCAGGTACAGGACCTGGAGGGAGGGTAGGAGGCGCCGGCCCACCAGTGACCACGCCACCCATAGCAGCCTCTCTCCGCCCACCACAGACACTGATGGGGGCGAGGGACATATGGAGATACCTCCTGGGGGCCATCCTTCCCCTCGGGCTCGGGCAGCACAGCCATGACGCCGTGCAGACAGCTGTTGATCATGTCCGCCTGCACCTGCTCTTCCAGCTCAGGGTCCAGGGAGCTGAGGGGCAAGTTAAGGCGGGATTTGTCCAGCCGCACCCCACCCTGTGCCCTCACCCAGGAGCCCACCCCAGAGGAAAGGATACCTCAGGTGAGTGCAGGCGAGCATTGCCTTCTTCCGAATGGGCGTTCGCAGCGAGTCCGGGGGCTCTGCCTTGATGAAGTCCTGAGGGGCAGGTGACAGCCCTAAGCCGAAGCACCGGCTCTCCTCCCAGTCGGCTCCCGTCAGATTGTGCCCAGTAGGTGCTGGGCCCTCACTGCACGGGCCCCACTTCCCCTCGTCCAAGTCAGAGCCCTCCAGCCGCCCCAGGCACCCCAGAGCCGCACGGCCTCACCACCATCTGGGCCACCAGCTCGGCCTTCCTGGCGAAGTGGAAGGAGCCAGCCTGCGTGCTGCTGCAGATGGCCTGGCACACCATGCACACGCTCTGGACGAGGCACAGCTGCAGGCCCAGGTCCTGCAGGGACAGCAGGCTGCAGAAAGCGCCGACCCTGCTCCCCAGCCACTGCCCTGGGTCCACAGGGCTGAGCCCACAGAGGGGCTGCCCACAGCAAGAGGCCAGACCACACAGCCTGTTCTTAAGGGCTTGTCAAAGCCACAGGACAAGAGGGCGCCTGTGAAGCCACCTTGAGGCACTCGGCTCTCTGCCTGGCCCAGGCCCTGAGACCCTGAGACCCTGAGGCCCTGGTCATGGCCGTGGGCAGGCCCTGTGGGCAGGCCCTGCAGGCAGATGGTAAGCTCTGTCCGTGTCCCCTGCATCCTGTGGCTGGAAGGGTCCCCCAGGTGGGAGAAGGAAGCCCACGCAAGAAAAGCCCCACCAGATGGGGACGCCCCTGCCTGTCCCACCAACCTGGCCTCTGAGGATTTGGGGAAGGTAGTGAGGACAGTTGTCCGGGGGGCATGGGTGGTCCCCCCTACACTCTAATGGGCTGGGGGGGGGGCAACTCTTAGGACAGCCCCTCCCCCAGCAACCCCAGGAGAACAGAGGGTCTGCCTTCGAGGGGAGGGCCCGACGGTCACAGAGGGGCTTCCGGGTTAGTGCCAAAGGTCCCAGCAGGAAACATGTTAGTGAGGCCAGAGGCCACTGTAGCTGGCTCAGAGCTTAGCCTTTTTCCGGAGCAGCTGTGAGGCCAGCCCCGTGAACACAAGGGAGTGGGAGCCAGAAGAGGGACTGAGGTCCCCAGCTCCCTGCTCTGCCTGCCAGCCTCTTCCCACCGCCAGCCAGGGCCTGGGCCAGAGCAGGGAGGGGCTGCTCCAAGCTACATGAGGATGCCCCCTGGCTCCTCCCATGAAGCCCAGCCCAGCTCAGCAGAGAGAGGAAAGCACAGTCCACACTTATCTCCTACACACTGTACCTTGGTCTCTACCTTTATTCCCAGAACCTGAACAACAAAAAGTGAGAGGCATTAACATGTGCGATGCTAGGTCGGGCTCACGCCTGCCCAGACGCCCGCCCTGTGCCCACCTTGGTGCTGAAGCACTGAAACATGTTCCGCAGGATGTCCGACTCGACCCTGGCCAGCAGCTGCTCCCGGGGGGCCCGTGCTGCCACATGGCCGTAGCACAGGATCAGCGTGCCCTTCACTTTGTCTATGTCATTATCGCTCCGGTCCTAGGTGGGGTGGGGGCAGCAGGCCTCCGTCACACAGTCAGCTCCCTGTGGCCCCTGCCCTGCGTCCCACACACCTCAAGAGGCCTCCCACACAAGCACTGAGTCTCTCTGGAAGAAGGCAGGGCTGCCAACAACATCGGAGGCTTAACCGACCACCAGCCCTGGGAGAGCCCCTCCATTGGGAGCAGCAGGACAAGCCAGGTCTAGGCTCTTTGGGGCCCAAGTGACAGACCAAAGGTCTGGGCAGGGAACAAGGTGGGAGGGTCAAGAAGGAGGAAGCCGAGCCAGGGCCTCCTCTGCCCCTCGCCTGCTCACACCTACACACAGGAGTGTGCGTGGGCCCTATGCACATAGCCCAGGCCTCAGAGTCTGTGACTGGGACCGGCCTCAGGGGCAGGCACCTAGCCCTGCTGTAGTGGGGTTTTGGCAAGAATGCAGCCTCTACCGGCCACCAGGGGGCAGAGAGGAATAGACAGTGGATGGGTCAGCCAGCGGAGGAGGCAGCTTTCATCCTGCCTCCCAGACTGGCAGAGGGCTAGGTGCCCCTTGTCACCGGTTGAGGGGGAGCCCACACTCAGTAGCCCCACCCACAAGGAAACAGAGGCTGGATGAGGCTCCCCACCCCACCCCCGGCCTGCAGGTACCCAGAGCCAGGTTGCCCCTCCGCCCAGGACCGTAGAACCCAGTCCAGTCCCATCAGACCTCCTCCCCAGACCGACTGCTGTACCTTAAAAATGTTAAAGATGCCGATGGACTTTCTGAACACATCCGACCTCACAAAGTCCTCCAGCTGGGCCAGGGTGTCGTCCAGGTGGGAGATGGCACAGATCCCAAAGCAACAGGCCAGGCCCTGGGGAGGTGCGTGGGGCACTCACACCGGGGCAGGGAGACAGGCGTTTGGGGGAGAGGACAGGAGGACCATGCATTATGCATGCACACTGCACACACGGTATGGTTGCATCTGTGCACAGCACACACATAAACACTCACACTCACTAGTGCCTAAGAGAGGACAGTGAACATTGCCAGCCAGTCGTGGGCCCAGGACTTTGGGGGGTGGGGATGGGTGCTGGCACCTCACGCTCGGCCTCCTCCTGGTATCTGGCTGTTTCCAGCAGCTCCTGAAGGAGTTTCCTCACCACGTCCTTACTGGAAGCAGCACCCAGGGTGGTCCCCACACATTTGTACAGGAAGTTCTGCATCAAAGCCAGGGAGTGCTGTGCTGGTGCCCGGTGGAGGGAGGCCCGGCTCTGCCAGCCAACGTGGGAGGCGCTGCTGGGAACCTGTGGTTCTGGCCACTGCCTGAGTGGGAAGTCTCCAGCCACCAGCCACTATGCAGAGGCTCATAGGCTTCTCTTCTCGGCTCTGCCAGAGCCACAAGGGCCCAGAGGTAGGCTCAGGCACCAAGTGACGCAGAATCAAAGCCCAGGAGCTTGGACCTAAGGACTATGCCCAGAAAACCCCAACAGACTATTCCCCCATACTTTCTCCCAGGGTGCCCCCCACCTGGCACCCTTTCCTGGGGCTCTCCCCACCCCCCGCATCTTCCCCTGGAGATCCTCCCCCTCACACCTTCCCATGGGGCTCCCCCTCACACCTTTCCCTGGGGCTCCTCCACATCTTTCCCTGGGGCTCCCCTCACACCTTCTCCTGGAGCTCCTCTCCCCACCTCCTCTCCCCTCCTCTAAGGGCTCCCCCCCATCTTCCCCTGGGGCTCCCCTCACACCTTCTCCTGGGGCTCCCCCCCATCTTTCCCTGGGGCTCCCCCTCACACCTTCCCCTGGGGCTCCCCCCATCTTCCCCTGGGGCTCCCCCTCACATCTTCCCCTGGGGCTGCCCCTCACATCTTCCCTTGGGGCTCCCCCCTCCCCCATCTTCCCCTGGTACTCCCTCTCACATCTTCCCTTGAGGCTCCCCCACACACACATCTTCCCTTGGGGCTCCCCTCACACCTTCTCCTGGAGCTCCTCCCCCCACCTTCGCCCACCTCCTCCTGGGGCTTCCCCCAAGCCTGCACCTTCTCCTGAGGCATCCCGTTGTAGCAGGGTAGCTGCTTGCACATCTCCAGGCTCAGCTGGCAGATCCACGTGTTGTCAGACACGACAGCAAGACTGTCCCGAAGGAACTGCAGGCAGGAGCAACGATGAGGTTGGGAAAGCAGCCTCCCAGGACAGGCTGGGGAGGTGGTCCTGTGCCACAGTTCTGAAAGGCAGTGGGTGCCCCTCGAGTCCAGGCAGACATGCAATGGGTGAGGGTGATGACAGCTGGGCCAGGCAATGGCAGACGGAGGCGCTGTGGCTGGGCAGCTCAGAGCCCCTGCAATCTGGCTATCACAGCAGCCGGGCAATCTGGGACAGTCCTCACCCCAGAGACATCTATCTGTCCCTCCCCCAGGCATGCCACTCAGTCAAGGCAGGTGGCCCAGCCCCAGAAAGCTAGTCCCCCAAGCTCTCCCCACCCAGGCTGGTCACACCTCAGTCTCTTCTCCCTTCTCTCACCACCAACAGCTTTTCCTCCCATTCCTTCTGTGACAGGGTCTTCTCAGTATGTTCTGAAATGACAATCACCAGTGAGCCTGCCAGGCAGACCCGTCACTCCAGACAAGAATGGAGTGTTCAGAACATCCAGCCCAGGCCCCACCCAGCACCCCCACCAGCCCAGGCCCCACCCAGCACCCCCACTTGGCCTAGGTCCCACCCAGCACCCCCACCTGGCTCAGGTCCCACCCAGCACCCCCACCAGCCCAGGCCCTGCCCGGCACCCCCACCTGGCTCATTATGCATGCACACTGCACACACCATATGGTTGCATCTGTGCACAGCACACAAGAACACACTCACACTCAATAGTGCCACCTAGCACTCCCACTTGGCCCAGGCCCCGCCCAGCACCTCCCACCTGACTCAGGTCCCACCCAGCACCCCAACCTGGCCTAGACTCAGGCCCCGCCCAGTACCTTCTACCTGACTCATGCCCCACCCAGTACCCTCTCCTGGCCCAGGTTCCACCCAGCACCCCCACCTGGCCCCGCCCCACCTTCCAGAGCACAAAGGAAACCCAGAGGGGCCCATATCCAGGTGCTCCCAAGTGACACCAGCAGGAGCACCCTTGGGGCCTGCTGTCTAGACCCTCTCTGAACCCCAGTGGAGGCTACTTCTTCCCAATTAGGCAACCCTGGTCCTCACAGGCCAGAGCTACCCTGACAGGCATAGCGGGGTGCAGGGGCCCCACCTCCTGGGCCTCACCTTCCAGGTACTCCAGCAGCAGGGGGATGGTCGTTGCCCACCGCTGACCCAGCAAAGGGTGGATGTCCCGATGCAGGACGTTCAGGAGGCACAGCGAGGCCGCCCCACGGCTGCCCCCCAGGTAGGGGCTGGAAGACACGGTCTGCAGAGGCGCAGGGGGGAGTTCGCGCCCATGCCAGACCATAAGGCCGCCCGAGGTACTGGGGTGGAGGCAACAAGCCCCCAAGACACAGCTCCCCAAGACCCCAGTGGGAGTGCCTGTCTGGCCCCCATTGAGAGGCAGCGTTCTTTGCTCGGCCATGACGGCGCCGAGAGCACGGGGACCCAGGGACAGAGGGGAGTGCCCAATCCTCTCCCGATCCCTCAGAGAGAGCTGCATGCTCACCAGAAGCCTCGTGGCTATGGCGTATGGAGATGGCAGGGTCACTGCAAGGGAAACAGGACTCTCAGAGCTGCTTCCAGGGCGAGGTGGGTGGGGGCGGGGTGAGCAAGGGGCGGGGCTAGAGAGGGGCGGGGCCTGAGGCCTTGTACACCAGCTGCGCACCGTTGCCATCATACTGGATGAGGGGGGCGTCAGCCGCTGCCTCCTGCCTCTTCTGGGCCAAGTGCACGAGGCTCCGGCAGAGCGGGGTCAGCGCCCCGGTGAAGCGCACGGGGGTAAGGAACTCGAGCAGATGCGGCCAGAGGACCTGGGGGCAGTGCCATGGTCAGTGTAGCCGCAGGGGCCACAGACTCGGGGAGGCTCCCCACACACCCCGGCAGGCCCCATGGAGCTCAGCAAGGTTTGGCCAGTCAGTAGGCCAAGAGCCTGAAGGGTGTGGTCAGTCCCGGGGCGGGGCGGGGCACGGCACTGCGCACGCACACTCACTTCGCTCATTCTGTCCACGGTGGTGCTGACCAGGTAGAGGGTGCTGATGCTGATGTCACGCACGCTGTCGGCCGGGCGCTCCTCCTCGCCACTGGGTTTCTGATGCTGGAGGACGGGGTGAGGCAGGAGCACGTGGAGCGCACACAGCATGGCTGTGACCCAAGGTTCCCGGGCCATGGGCTCTGGGCTGTGAGGTGAGACCCGGCCCAGCCACCACCCAGGGGATAGCCTTGCCCCATGAACGGGAAATGCCGTCTGCACTAAACTCGCCCAAGAAAGCAGGCTCACTGGCTTAGGTCTAGTCTCCAAAGTAAAGGAAACCCTGCACATGTCCTGTGGCCACTGCCTGCCTGAGGAGTAGCCTCACCCGACCCTGGCCCTGCTGACGTCTGGCTTTCCTGGAGACGTCACCTCCTGAGAACGCCCACTTGGACCAGGAACAGACTACAACCTCCAGACAGCGTGGGGCCTCTGAGACGTGTGCATCCATGAGTGACCAGCCTCCTAGGGCTCTGCCTGGCCTTCCACTCCTGCTTCGGAGCACAGCGCCCAGCGCCACACTCAGCAGCTGCAGGACTGCAGGCTGACACCACTCGTGGGCTGTCCAAGCCAAGGAGAAACACTAGGCTGTGCAGGCCTGGCACTGCAATGTGTAAGCTTGCTCTAAAAATACACCAAACACACAGAAACAACTCTGAAGGCCTGACCACCCATTAGGCCAAAAAAGGTATCTGAACAGACTCTTAAAAGCGGAACTATACCTCGCCAGATTCAATGCGCATGATGCAATAAAGTTACAAATCTACAATAGCCACGAAAAGCCGTTCCTCTAGAAAAGGTTAGATACCCTGAGGGGAACTTTGGGTTAATGAGGAACCCAAATAGAAATGGCGAACTATCTCACAGGGGCCAGCAAGACCACTGCAAGTCCAGCAGGAGCAGAACTATGAGGACACAGCCAAGAACATATCTGCCCTGGGGAACACGCTACGGTGTCTTTCAAAGGCAGTTTTAATGCTCCAGAAGCCCAGTTCATCGCTTTGTTTTTTGTAATTTATAGACCATGCCAGTTAGTAAGGCCTCGCTTAACCCCAGGGCTTTCTCCTATGTCGCCTTCCAGAAGTTTTTAAGTTTTAGGTTTTAGATTTAGGTCCAGGATACATTTTGAATATTAATTTTTGTTTTGGCTGAGGTTCATTATTTTGCATATTTGTCCAATTGTTTCAACTCCACTGTTGACACCATGCAACAGGTGTCAGAACATCTTTACAAACCCCAAATCTGACCGAGAGCTTGTATCCAGAATTCATAGAGAATGCTCACTACTCAAGAACAAGGAACAAACAATCCAACTCAAACTCAGGCAGAGGCTGTGGCCAGAATATAGGAGAAGACACACGGAGCCGTGAGCGCCTGAGGAGACCAGGCCCAGAGCGGAAGGCGGCCAGGCCACATGCTCCCCAAGGCTGGCGGTGGCAGGGATGGCAGACCACCCCAAAGTGCCCGTTTCTTTCACCAGCATCTAGCTTGCTCTCCCTCCAGAAAAGTGGGATTTGCTTATTAACATTTTAAATAGAAAAGCCTCAAAGAGAGCCCATGCCTGTTCTGATTCTCCTGTCTGAGGACGTGACCACTGGGGTGCAGAGGCCCCAACCGACTCTAGAGAAAGCTGCTGGGCCCGCTCCGCCTGCCCCCACCTGGGGCCATGCAGCTTCTGGAGCCCACTCGCCAGCAGAGCCGACAGGTCCCCGCCCCAGCAGGGGAGGGCACTTACGTGGGTGTCGGGGGGCAGTGCACACTGCTGCACGATATACTCCAGCATCGCCTCGCCCCCGGGCTGCTCCAGGTAGCCATGGTGGGCCATGGCGCTGATCACCTGCACCACTGCCCGCTTCACCTGCACAGAGGGGCAGGCTGGACAGTCCAGTCTGGACACAGGAGTCTCGCCCTTTTCTCTGCCTGCACCTGAGTGGTGCCTCGCGTTCGGGGCCGGGCTCCTCCTACCCCTCCCCAGCTGGCGATGGAGGGGCCTCCCTCTGAAGGGTGAGAGGGAGGCCCCTCCATCGCCAGCTGTCACCAAAACTCCTGGGAGTCCTGAGCCTGCCTTCCAGCCCCGCAGTGGCTCCACCTGAGGGCACGGCCAGGTCACCTCCTCCAGGGCCACATCGCTCCAGCTCTGCCTTCAAGGGGCTGGCAACAGAGGTCTACATGATGGGAGCCCCAATAAAGACCCTGAGGCAGGCCAGAGTCCCCCCGGAGTGGCAGCCTCTGTGCAGTCATATCCCTGCCCACGATTCCACGGGGACAGGGCGACTGGGGCTCCCATCCCGCCATTGTGGGCCTGCCCCACGTGCTTCCTTCCCAGCTGAGGTTGCTCTGTCTTTTCATTGCAATGAGCCAAGACTGAGAACGGCAGCTCTCATGAGTTCTGGAGTCCTTCTAGAGAATTCTCGAACCTGAGGGTGGTGTTGGGACCAGTGTCTACCTTCGTGCCTGGGAACTGTCAGAAGCAAGGCGTGGGACGCCCAGACACACAACACCTGTGCACACTGATGCCGAGGGCTGGCTGCGGGCCGCGCCCAATCAGAGCAGGTGCAGATCCTGGCCCGGCCACTCTCTGCAGCAGCCGAGGGCCCAACTCCGCTGGCCCCGCCCCTTACTTTGCTGTTGGTGTCCAGAAGAGGAAGCCTCATAGAGGAGAGGATGAAGGGCTTCTTAACTTCCATTTGAGCAGCTGCAAGAAACGAACCGGCGGCTCAGCCTCCCCACTGAGACTGACGCCAGCTGGCCTGTTCATCACCAGGAGCCCAAAGGCCCTGTGGCCAGGCCCGGCCCCAGCATGGCCCTCCACATTGGGGGGAAGGGGAGCGCATAAGCAAAGCCCACCACTTCTCTCCAGGAGATAAATAACATTTTTTCCCATTAAAAAGCTAGAAAGGTGGGCAGTTTAGGGCAACAGGATGTCAAGGAAATGTGAACCAAAAATTTTATAACCAGCAAAACTGACCAAGTATTAAGGTCCAATGATTCTCTCTTAACACTGATGTTTCTATCTCTTTCCCTCTCTCTTCCCCTCTGAAATCAATTAAAAGATATTTTTAAAAAATATAAATAAAAGATGGGCAAAGATGATACAAAACATAAAAAGTCCCAAACAAGAATTCTGAAACAACGGAGTGGGGGTCGTTATTCAGGAGCCAGTGTGCTGCAGGCAGGGTCTGTCTGGGCTGCCAGAGCCCTGTCCCTACCCCTCTCCAAGCGGTCACATCCACGGTGCTGTTAGCGACCCGGCCCGACCCTGACCTCATGAGATGGGGCCAGCACCCTCGCTCCTCGCTGACACAGGGCCGCGTGAGGTCTCCATCACCTCTGCTCGCCTTTGCCGCCTGTTCATGTTAAAAAGCCCTCCCAGCCCACACTGCAGGCCTCACGTGGCCTCTGCACGCAAGTGGTAATGGCAGTTCAAGACGCACTGAGAACACAGCACAGTGCGAAAAAGGCTCCAGCTCCGTGCTGGGCAATCAGCCATCAAAGCAGGAAACCTGAACCTTCCGTCCTACTGTGAGGAAACTGTCAGACACAAGCAGACCTAGGCACATTCTACAGGACAACTGGCCCCACTTCCCCGAAGGCCCAGCCAAGACCAGCGTGTGACCCTCAAGATTCTTCAGTAACGATGAGTGGGGCCAGAAGAAAGGGGAGGAGCGAGCACCTTTGCTGAGGGTCCTGGAGGAACCAGCCATGGTCCCTCCAGGGCAGCTGCTGCAGACATGGTCTGTCTCATCTTGTGACTCTGGGCCATCCAACCACAGCACATGGCCAATGCCCACAGGGGTCAGGATGCAACATCCGGCATCTGCAGCCGGTGTCAGAGGCAAATTTTTTAAAACATTTGCAATTTTGCAAAATAGGTTGGGAACCTTTTTAAAGAATTCAAAGTGAGCCGAAACCGGTTTGTCTCAGCGGATAGAGCTTCGGCCTGCGGACTGAAAGGTGGGGGGTGTGCAAGAGGCAGCTGATCGATGATTCTCTCTCATCGATGTTTCTAACTCTCTATCCCTCTCTCTTCCTCTCTGTAAAAAATCAATAAAATATATTTAAAAAAAAAGAAAAAAAAGAATTCAAAGTGAGATGCCCAGATTCACAGGCACTGCCCCGTGCACTCACCGGCTGAGTTGATGATGTGCCTCAGAACCTGCAGGGTGCCCACGCGGGTCCTCTCATTGCTGGTGTCCAGCTTGGGCAGCAGGAAGGCCAGCAGGCGTTCGGGCGAGCAGCACGCTGCAGGGGAAGTCACAGACAGTAAAAATTTGCCCCTGCTCCTTGCTGCCTACACCTCCAAACCCGCCACAGGGGGCACACTTGGAGTCAGCCCCACACAGGCGCAGGCAGAGGTGGACCATGCCCAGGCCCGGCAGCCACTCACCCAGCACCGTGAAGCAGCGCAGAACCTCCTTCTGGTTGCTCGTCACCAAGGGACTGGTAGTCTCCACAGGCACACAGATCTGCAGCCAGGGACAGGGGTGACGATGGCAGTTGCCCTGGGCCTGGCTGGGTGGGAGGGCAGGCCACACGTGCTCCTGACAAAGCACCCAGCTCACACACAGCCAGTGGCAGGTCAGGGGCTGGCCTCCCCTGCAGGGTGGGGGTGGGCTGGGGTAGGGAGACAGGGAGGCTAACGGGATTTCCATGCATACGGCTGAGCTGTCTCGAGGGAGAGGAGTTTGTTGGCTTCAGTAGAGCCCAGCTTGTGAGCCAGAGAAAGCCCTGACCCATAGGCCCTGCCCAGGTGTGCTCCGGCAGTTCTCAGAGCTGGAGAAGCAGGTGGGGGCAGGGCTTCCATGTGACAGGTGCTGCACTAGAGGGTCCACTGGAGAGCCCTGACCTCTTCCCCTGCCTGCTCTCTGCTAAGCTCCCTCTCTGGAAGAGCAGAGCCAGGTCCTGAGGACCCTCTAGCAGTCCTGAGCAGAGCCATGCGGCCAAGAACCATGCTTCTGCCTGCAGCCACGAGAAGGAGCCCCATGGGAGCAGAGCCTACAGCCTAGCAGTGGGGGTAGCCACCCAGGACCCGGGCAGAGCCTCTGGCAAGCTGCTCCGGGGTGTCTGGCCATGGGACTGCGAGATACACAGTTTCTGTTTAAGGTGCTGCGTTTCACAGCCACCAGTTACAGCAGTCACTAATGCCAATGAGTGGTCACGTGGAAGAAAGGCCAACCTGGATTCTCACTCGCTTTTCCCTAAAATAAGTTCCGGGTGGAATCAACAATGTAAGTACAAGGAAATGGGAGAATCTGACAAGCAAATGTGGAATCAAGGAGTCTAAGTATAAGGAAACCTGCATTGTAAAATAGAAGACAGATTAGGATGATGTAAAAATTAAACTATGTTGCATGCAAACAAATATAAAGAGCCCCAAAATAAAGGACTTTTTTTTTTGTCCTGTCCATGGATCACTTCTGGTGCATAGGAATGCTGTTGGTATGTGTGCTGAGGTCTCATGGGGCTGTGCTGACTCAGTGCCCACGGGAATGATTTCGGGGTGATAGTCATCCACACAGGAACCACTGAGTGCCTGCAGGTGACAGGAGCTACGCTAGGGGTGAACACAGCTGTAAGCAAACAGACAGAACCCAACCTCACAGAGCTCCCTTTGGCGGGAGAGGAAACAAGCAGTCATTGATACAGATGACCCTGAACTCACAGCATCAAGGGCGCTAACCCCCAACCAGTCAAAAATCCACACGTAACTCAACTACCCAAAAACTTACTAATAGCCCCACTGTGACAGGAAGCCGTACCAATAGCATAAACAGCAATGAATACACACTTTGTAAGTTACCTGAATGGAGGCTAAAAACTTTTAAAGATGTGATTTAAAAAGTATCGAAGAGATCCACCAAAGGACTTATATGCATGCATATAAGCCTAATCAATGGGTACAGACAACAGGTGAGTAAGGGTATGAATGAGGGTGGGGGTGGGGGGTAATGTGGGAATAAGGACACATATGTGTAATACCTTAATCAATAAAGAAAAAAAATTTTAAAGTATATAAGAGCTGGGCTGGTGTGGGTTAGTGGTTGAGCATGAACCAGGAGATCATGGTTTGATTCCAAGTCAGGGCACAGATCCAGATTGCAGACTCCATCCCCAGTGAGGGGCATGCAGGAGGCAGCCAATCATTGATTCTCTCTCATCACTGATGTTTCTATCTCTCTCTCTTCCTCTCCCTTCCTCTCTGAAATCAATAAAAAAAAATTAAGTAGCCCTAACTAGTTTGGCTCAGTGGATAGAGTGTCAGTCTGCAGACTGAAAGGTCCCAGGTTCGATTCTAGTCAAGGGCATGTACCTTGGTTTCGGGCACATCCCCAGTGGGGAGTGTGCAGGAGGCAGCTGATCAAAGATTCTAACTCTCGATCCCCTTCCCTTCTTTTCTATAAAAAAATCAATAAGATATATTTTTTAAAAAGAAAAAAATATTAAGTAAAAAATACAATAAAAATAAAAGGTCAGCACCGAGGGGAAGCACAAAGTAGGGACCAGGCCTGGGATGCAATGATGAGGACCTCCTCACACCCATCATCCTCTCACCAAGCCAAGCAGTCCCATTTGTCTTCCTCTTCCTAGAACTGGGATGAGCGGATTCTTCATGCCCTTCACCCTGACAGGAACGTGACTGTCTCCCACTCGATGTGACGCACGCAGAGGGTATGGGTAAATAAACTATCGGAACCCAGCAGCTAAGAGTCCTAAGGATAACTGGGTGCTGACCTTCATCAAAAGCTTTCTCGGCATCAACTGAGATCAGAGGCTATTTCCCTAATCCATGTCCATGTGACACAGGAGCCCTGCCCCCACGTTCCCGTGACCTCCACACCTCTCTCCAGACCAGGCCCTCCCAGGGGCCCCCCGAGTGCTCCCTGCAACTCACCCCGTGTCACTGTGCCTCCACAGCACCCCCTGCAGCCTACCTGAGCATGCAGAGCGGCCAGGAGTGAATCCAGCTGGACCTCCAGCGTGCGGCTGCCCACGCTCACGGCCGCCTCCAGAATCTGGCCCAGGCTCTGCTGGGCAGAGGGGCCGTCAGTCCCACCTGAAGCCCCCAGCCCTGCCCCCACCCCTAGAAGTCAGAGGTGGAGGAGGGATCAGGAAAGGGGACCTGGGGAGAGCGGGAGTGCAGGTCTGCTGCTCCAGCGGAGGGGATGTTCTGGACCAGACCCTGCTGAGCTCTCACCTTGGACACGTGGGAGGTCTCGGCATGCTTCTTGTAGAGGGCCAGGATGCCCGGCAGGAGCTTGGGGAGCTGCTCCTCCAGCTTCTCGCTGGGCAGCAAGTGGCTCATGGGTCCCAGGGCCTCCACCACAGCAAGCCGGAGCTGAAGGGGAAGCAGGACACACCATGCAGCAGCTCTCACAGCCACTGGGGGCCGAGTGGCAAAGTGCTCATTCACCAAGAGCTCAGGGCTGATGGGAGGAAACCACATGACAGGGTCCTAATGGGGCTAGGCCATGTGCTGTCACCACTCCTCGCCCTCCCCCAAGGCATCATGGGGTGAGGACAGGAGCTGGTGTCCATGGCAACTGGGGCTCAGAAGTCAGTACACCCAGCCGAAACCGGTTTGGCTCAGCGGTAGAGCGTCGGTCTGCGGACTGAAGGGTCCCAAGTTCGATTCCGGTCAAGGGCATGTACATTGGTTGCGGGCACATCCCCAGTGGGGGGTGTGCAAGAGGCAGCTAGTAGATGTTTCTCTCTCATCGACATTTCTAGCTCTCTATCTCTCTCCCTTCCTCCTCTCTGTAAAATATCAATAAAATATATTAAAAAAAAAAAAAAAGAAGTCAGTACATCCTAAGGGACCTGCAGGTGAGACTGCACAGGGCACGTCTCCTCCCTAATGAGGTCCCACTCCTGCCTGAAGGGCACTGGATGGGGACAGGTGTACCAGACAGGTCCATCCCTCCCGCAGAAGAGCAGGAGGCCCAGGCGGTGGGAGGGATCTGGGTGGGCAGGCTTGGGCGGGAGGGGGTTCCAGCAAGGTGAGGCATACCTTGGCTTCGCGGCTCTGCAGCCAGTGGTGAAAGAGGGTGTCATAGGCACTGCTGATGTCGGAGGCAAAGGTGTCCTTCCTGACTGTGGGGTCTGGGGCTTGGTCCAGGTTGGCCAAGTACTCAAGGGTGCTCTCGCTGAAGCGCTGCAAGGCTGCGGCAACCGGGCAGTGAGTGGCGAGTGGCCGCGGACTTCACACCTCCCTCTGTGCGTGCTGTTCCTTCCAAACCGATGACCACCCAGAGCACTGGCCAGGCTGGGATTCCTGGACTACACTGCGCAAGCACTGTCCCCCCAAGTTCATGTCCGAGCCCTCAGGACAGGGCCTTTTTGGAAATAGGGTCTTTGCAGATATGAGTTAAAATGTGGTCACAGTGGGGTGGACCCTAATACAACAGGACTGTGTCCTCATACACCAAGAACACAGACACAGAGAGACCAGACACCTTCCTCTCACTGTCCCGCCCTCCTCCTGAAGCCTGAAGGACCATGGCCCCCACAAAGGAGCCCTGAGGACAAAAGGTCAAAGAGGAGTCAGGCAGCAACCAGCCCCCACCCTTTAAAGACCCAGCTGCCCTGGAGGCCCTGACTCACCACAGCAGAACACCACCCGCATGGAGTCGTGCTTGGCCATGCCCAGCATGGGCAGCATGGTGCTCAGGACGGACGTCAGGAAGGGCACCATGCCGAACACTGCAACAGACGGTGTCACAGCAGCCTGCACCACCCGCCCGTCTCCCCACACCTCGTGCCACCACACGCTGCAGGGCCTTGAGCTCTGTCTGCTCAGCCCAAGGCAGGCGGCGAGGCTGCTGAGACAGGAGAACAGAGGTGCCAGCAGGGCTGAGGGACTCACGGCTCGCTCGAGAACGGGGTGAAGGGGTGCAGGCCAAGTCGACACCTACCATTGAAGACTGAGAGGTTGGCCAGCGTCTGCACCACGAAGTAGTGCGGCAGGACCCCGGGCTGGAACTTGCCCAGCAGCTCCTCCATCACCATGCCAACGAAGCGCTTGCCCACCGCCACGAGGACGCTGCTGGCAGCCTGCTGCCAGTCAGAAACCAGGTCCTGCCACCCCAGAGAAAACATGACCTGTCATCCCAGCCAGGAAAAGCCTTCGGGCCTCACCCTGCATTTGCCCGAGAGGCACAATGCGCACCCTGCCCTCAGCAGGCTCCAGTGAGCGCCTGCCAGAGACTCAAGCCCAACACCCGTTCCAGGCGCCACTGCAGGAGCACAGCCCTGGGAGAGGGGCCCCTGAGCCTGGCTCCATCCCCCAAACAGCGGCTGCGGGCACCGGTGCCCCTACATTCACTCAGAGAGCTTAGGAACTTTCTGCTTCGGTTTCCACCTCTGAAATGACAGGTGGCCCTCCCCACCCAGGAGGACGGTCAGCGTGCAAAACCGAGGGGCCAACCCGAACCCACATCCTAGCATGCTGGGCAAGAAAGAAGCCCCTGAGCCCTGGCCACATCCAGCAGGGGCAGCACATGGCCTCTGAGGGGGCTTGGCCAGCAGCCGCAGACCTTGGCCTTGGTCATCTCGCTGGAGGCCAGGAGGATTATGGCCCTGACCATGTCCTTGTCCAGCTCACTGATGTGATTGCTCACGATTGTCTCCATGGCCTTCAGGATCATCGTCCGGTAAGGATGAGCCAGCTGAGGAGAGAAACCATTGAGGAAGGGCCTGGAAGGTGAGCTGAAGCGCCACTCCGCCCCGGGTGTGAGTCCTCCTCTGCCCAGTGCCTCCAGGGCCCTTACACTCCCCTCCGCGTGGCCGCTGAGTAGCCATTGGTTCTCAGAGCAAAAGCGATGGTGTTGAGTGCTTGGGTTCAAGTCACCCTCGTTTTACTCAGTGAGGAATGCCACAGGGCGCCGAAGCGCTGATGCCGACAGCAGGCATGCCAAAGAGAGATGGCGCTCCCCTAAGTGAAGGTGTGGCTGCACAGTCTGTAGGAGGCAGCTCACCTCCCACCTCCGTACACGTACTCCTGTTATTGTAGTTGGTGAAGGGCTTTCTCACCCTTGGTTGGGATGGCACAGACCTGGCAGGGAGAGCCATCCAGTCTCCACCAATGAGTGAAAGGGGACGGCCACACTAGGCCTTGGCTCGCCAGCGCAGGAGCTGCCAGGCTGAACACCCAGTCTTGGGATATACCAACCCCCAGCCCCACACCCCAGCCCAAATGCCCAGCCTGGAGAGAGCTTGGACTTTGGCTTTGTGCCCGGCCCCCCCTTTCAGACCCTGCCCGCAGCCCTATCTCAATACACCGCCCAAGAGCGGCAAGGCTGCCTGGTCCCACACCTTTTCGTGCTGCCGCAGGTGCTCCTCACAGGCGCTGAGCGTCTCCCCCGGCTGCGACTCCCCAAGGGCGCACAGGGCGCCGCACACCTGCTCCTGCACCAGAGGGTCCTTGTCGGTGACGGAGTCCAGCAGGATGGTGGACAGCTCTGCAGCGACAAAGCCCAGCGTGCTCAGGCCGGGGAGGACCGGACCTGGCGGGTGGGGCGCCTCCAGGCTGGCCACCGCTGCACTCACTCTTCACGTAGGGCTCGCTCATCGCGGGGGTCTCCGAGGTCTCGGCTTCCTCTCGCCCGTGAACATGGACAGCACCTTCTCACACCTGGCGTGACCAGGGCACAATACGGAACTCACAGCCTCCTCGGTCGCATGGTGGGCAGTCACTCTGTCTGCGAAAAGAACCCAGCTTCACCGCGGGGTTCTGGGTGGTCTCTGCTGTATCTGGCAGCGCGCAGGGAGGAAGAGCACCCTCCCTCCGCAGGTCCCAGCTCTCCTGCCCAGCACCCATGGTCCTGCACCCGCTGTGGGCCCCAAGGCCCATCCCTGGCAGGCAAGGTCACTGCCTTCACTCTGGAGGGACGCCAGGATGCACTAAGGCCTGGGGTCCTGGGGGGTGTGTGTGGCAGGGAAACCTGAGGGCCAAGAACAGGGCCCTGAGCCGCTCAGAGCCAGGATCCCCTAGTGGCTGAGAGGGGCTGGACAAGCAGCCCCTGAAATGGCAGTCCGCCCAGCCCCCGACATTGGAGAGCAGCAACTTTCCACATCAGGTGCCTCCCAGCACCACACAGAACCACCTCCATTAACCAGGCCAGGGCCCCTGATCTCCATGGCCTGCTCACCCTCAGGCCTCTGCCACTCTCTCCAAGGAGCTGTAGAGGAAGTGGGCCCAGGCCTGCGGGTGGCAGCCACCTGCTTCCTAACACAAGTGTCCTCTACTCTCTGGTGACCCCACTGCCCTCCATCCCCGCCATCAAGGACTGCGGTGCCGCCAGCGTGGCTGTGCACAGGCGGGAAGAGGCAGCGTGGAAGCCCATGTGACATGGGCGGGGGCGCCTGGGGAATCACAAATAAGTGAGAATCCCGGTTCAAGATGGCAGATGGGCCCTACACATTCACCCGCACCAAGACCTCAGGGAAGGGACAGGAGAGGGGTGTGTCTTAAGAGAATAAACTCACAAGAGCACTAGAAGACAAGAGAGAAAATTAGAAGACCAGGAACTTCCAGGATCCCAGGCGGACAGGAAGCAGACGGAGAGGGCTGGCTTGAAGAGGGTGGCATCCACTGGGCGTCCCTGCTTTCTTCCTGGAAAGCAGCTGAACATCTCAAGGAAAACGAGACATAAAAATACATATTCCACTTGGACAGAGCAAGGAGAAGGCAAAACCTCCAACCCTACAAGGCTGAGGGTGGAAAAGCACCACGGCTGTCAGGGGGTGGTGCGGTTCCTGAAACAGCCCACAGAACCCATTTCTCCAAGGCAGGCACCTCCTCCTGGGAACCCTAATCCTGAGGTCCCAGACCTGGTCTGAGTCCAGGAGGAGGGCAGCCGGTGCCTGGGCAGAGGCTTTGCCCCGTGAAAAGCCACAGCTGTCTGTCTCCAGGGCCTTCGACAAAACAAGGGCTAAACCAGCTCCAGCAACACCCAGCTGGGAAGGCCTCTGACAGGAGTGCGAAGGGCTATGCTCAGCCAGCCCAAACAGTCAGCATAAGAAACGTCAGCTCCCAGCCCCATGGGCGTAACGGACCCGTTTTTCCTCCCAGCCAAACAGCTGGGAAGCGACAAAACCAATGGTGGTGGACATCGGGAGTGACGGGCAAGGAGCCCACGGTCACCCCGCTCTCGCCAGGAGGCACTTCAGGCTGAGCTGCGACACCTGGGGCTGAGGAGATGGCTGGGGGGTCTGGGCGGCCTCGGTCCTGCGGGATTTGTAGGCTCTAGGACCAGAGAGAATTCCAGAGATCTGCACAGGGTCCCTGGTCCCTCGGCTGTTACACTGGGCAGTGCGGGGCGGCAGAATAATATTCCCAAAGGTGCCCAGGCTGTCTTCTCCAGAACCTGTGACTATGGTAGGTTTGGGGGCAAAAGGGATCTAGCAGATGAGATTAAGGGTACAGACTGAGGTGGAGGTTCCCCTGGATTATGTGGGTGAGTCCAGACTAGTCACATGAGTCCTTAAGAGCAGACCACCTATCCCAGCTGGGGAAGAAGATGGCAGGCGCAGGAAGAAGCAGTCAAAGCACCGAAAGGACTCAACCTTCCACACCTGGCTCTGGGGGTGGAGGAAGAAGGCTGAGCCAAGGCAGGTGGGTGGCTCCAGGACGTGAAACATCCCTCAGCTCATAGCCGGTAAGCAGACAGGGACTTCAGTCCTACAGACACAGAGAACCAAGTTCTACCAACAACCTAGAACAGGAGGAAGCTGATCCTCCCCGGAGCCCCCAGAAAGGAACTTTGCCCAGGGCGATCCCTGGCAGGCTACTACTGGCTTCAGGCTTTAAGATGGTAAGTATCACCACGAAGACAAGAGGAGAAACAGCCCAGAGATGGAAGACGCTAACGACGTCTGGCCACGCTAGCAGGCAGCAGCTGTGCGTTGCTGCAGGTTGCCCAGGAGCAAACCACAGAGGGTCTGACCTGCATTCCCTCCATCTGTCCATCAACAGATATCATTGCTGGCATGTACATATAAGGAACTATTTGACATTAAAACTGGGTCTCAGAACTGTTGGACACTGAAATTGGGACTCAAACGTTTTTTATTTTTTTAAAATATATATATTTTATTGATTTTTCACAGAGAGGAAGGGAGAGGGATAGAGAGCTAGAAACATCGACCAGCTGCCTCCTGCACACCCCCTACCGAGGATGTGCTCGAAACCAATGTGCATGCCCTTGACCGGAATCGAACCTGGGACCTTTCAGTCCCCAGACGGACGCTCTATCCACCGAGCCAAACCGGTTTCGGCTTGTTATTATATGTTTATTTCTAGTCTGAAATTGCAAGATTTTTCAAAGAAAAGAAATGGGGGGAAAATAGATATAGAGGTAAAGAACCATTGAACAGACTGTCAAACTATAGCAGGAAGGCAAGGAGATTGGGGGGAGTGGGCCTGTAAGAGATCAACCAAAGGACTTGTATACATGCATATAAACATAACCAATGGATACAAGACATGGGGGGGGGGGAGGTGAAGGCATATGGGGCGGGGTATGGGAGGCTGGGGGAAGGTCAAGGGGGAAAAAAGGAGACACATGTACTACTATTTGTAATCCTTCAAACAATAAAAAAATGAAGAGAAGAAAAAAAAATTAAGTATCTACCCAGCCAGTGTGCTCAGTGGTTGAGCATCAATCCATGATGAATAGGAGCTCACGGTTGGATTCCCTGTCAGGGCACACGCCCAGGTTGTGAGCTGGTTCCCAGTGTGGGGCATGCAGGAGGCAGCCAATCAATGATTCTCTCTCCCTCTCCCTTCCCCTCTGAAATATTTTTTTTTTAATTGTAAAAAAAGGAAAGGCAATAAGTGTCTGCTGTTTAGGTCAGCCCTGATGCGAGCGCGCCTGGCCCCTCGGGCTCCGCCTCTGAGTCCCCCTCGGACACTGACACCCCCCAGGAACCCGCACACAAGACGCCACCCACAGTGGGGCCATCAGAGTCGGGCTGGGGCAATGCCGCCCACTCGAAGACACACTCCTGCCCCGAGCAGCGCTGGGCAGCCCCGCCAAGCACACACGTGTGCTCTGCATCTCACACATGAGCACCCACACTGGACACCCACAGAGACCCCGGGCGGACAGGGGTGCCCGGAAGCCAGGCAGCTCCGCTCAGGTCACTGGGTTCGGACACCAACGCGAGGCCCCGGCACCTGCCTGCTCCCTGCCGGCGCCAGACTGTGGATGCCCAGCAACCTCCCACCCGCGGGTCCCTGCGTGGCCTCCTGGGGCGCCTTCCCCCGGACCCCTCCCGCCCAAGCCCGCCGGCGCCGGCGCCAGCGCCGGCACCTCCCTCCTGGGCCTCCTTCTCCCCACCTCTCCGACCAGCACCCCTTTCCAAAGGCCCTGCCTCCGGGGCCCACCCCTCCAGGGACCCCCCCAGCGCTCTGTACCCCCCGACCCCCAAGGGGAACTCCTGCGAGGGAGGCTGCAGGTGGGACTCCCTGCTCCCAGAGCCCTCTCCTCCGGCCTCCCGCTGTGGGAACCGGAGCCCCGATCCCGGCGGGACCCGGAACCCCGATCCCGGCGGGGCCCCGGAGCCCCGATCCCGGCCGGGCCCCGGAACCCGATCCCGGCCGGGCCCCGGAGCCCCGATCCCGGCGGGGCCCCGGAGCCCCGATCCCGGCCGGGCCCCGGAACCCCCGATCCCGGCCGGGCCCCGGAACCCCGATCCCGGCCGGGCCCCGGAACCCCGATCCCGGCGGGGCCCCGGAACCCCGATCCCGGCCGGGCCCCGGAGCCCCGATCCCGGCGGGGCCCCGGAACCCCGATCCCGGCCGGGCCCCGGAACCCCGATCCCGGCGGGGCCGGACGGCGCTCGCCCAGCGAGGTCTGGCCCCCCCACGCCGCGGCCGCCCGGACCCGCCGCCCTCGTGACCCGCCGAGCACCTGCCTCTCGGCCTCGCTTCCCTCCGTGTCCCGGGAGAAGGGGCGGGAGGCAGGGTCCGGCGGTGCCGTGGGGGGCAGGACCGTGGACCCGGGCCCGAGGGTGACAGGCGCTAGGACTGGGCCCTCCGCGCAGGGGACGAGCACCGAACCGGCGTGAGGAAGCGGGGAGCCGGGGGCAGCGCCCCGAGCCGCTCTTCCGGGCGGTGACCCGGCCACCTGGCCCGCGGGGACCGCGCACCTGAGCCCGGAGGGGGCGGGCTCGGTCCCGCAAACCCGGCACCTCCCCGCGCTCCCTGGTGACCTTGGGGAGCGCCCCCCGGACCCGGCGCCGCCCGGACGAGGCGTCGCCCCCAGTTCTCGGGCCCAGGCGCCCCGAGGGGCGTCTCCCCGAGCGAGGCCCGAGGGCCGGGGTCCCCGCCCGCCGTTTACCTCAGGAGCCGCGGACACCGCCGCCGGGGTGCAGCCCTCCCGCCCTGCCGCGCGCGAGTGGGCGGGGCTTCGTGTTGTTCCCGCCCCTCGGCCGCTCTCCGCCAACCGAGGCCCGGCGCGCGGCGTCCCGGGCCCGCCCCCATACGAAATCAGCGCTCATTGGTCGGAGGCGCGTTCCTCTCGCTCTCTGCACCCCGCCCACCGAGCCCCAGCAGGCGGCAGTGCGCAAGCTCCGCCCCGCGCGCGGCCCCGCCCCGGCGGCCCTGGGCCCCGGCTCCTGACTGTTGGGCCGCGGCGCAGGTTCGGGCCGGCACCGCGCAGGCGCGAGTTTCCTCCGTGCGGGACGCGGGCTCCTTGCTCACTCTCTTCCGCGTTCCCCGGACACTGACACCCCCACGGCCCCCGCACACAAGGCACCGTCCCGCACAGCAGGGAACCCACCCGAGACGCGGGCTCAGTACACATGCCAGCTGGCCGCGACCCAGGCACCGGGGCTCTGTGCTCCGTATCCCACCCGTGAGCACGCACACTGGACACCCACCAATCAGCCCGCACCCGAGATCCCGAGGCCACCGACCTCTCCTCCAACAGGTGCGGGCATACCGGTTAATAGTGAGAATTAACCATCAACTGGTTAATAGTGCGGGTTTTGTAATCGAAGAAAACACGATAATTTCAAGAGAAACATCAACAAGTGCATCATTCAAAGTAATGTCCGTCGCTAGCTACACGTTTCCCCATCTGTCAGGTAACTGGTGGATACTGTCCCAATAGAACTTCTCTTGTTTTGAGGCAGACCATTCAGAGATCCCATTTTCCATTTCCTCGTGCGTCTTAAAAGTGCTGCTCAGAAAGTGTGTGTGCCATCGATCGGAACACGTGATCATCTGAAGGAGCAAAATCTGGTGAATACGGAGGGTGGGCTAATACTTCCCAGGCAAGATCTTTTAACGTGTCTTTAGCTTGTTTTGAAGTGATGGTGGGTCATCATGGAGCAAAATTACTTTGCCGTGTCTTGTTGCCCATTCTGGTTGTTTTACAATCAAAGAGTGGTTCAAATTGATTATTTGTTGTCAGTAGCAATCAGTATTAATGGTTTCACCTGGTTTTAGAAGCTCATAATACACCACACCTTCCTGATCCCACCAAACGCAGAGCGTTATCTTCTTTCCGAAGTGAACTGGCCTGGCAATCGATGTTGATGGTTGACCTGGATCAACCTATGATTTTGTGCGTTTGGGATTCTCAGAATAAATCCACTTTTCATCGCCAGTCACAATTCGATGCAAAGAAGACTTGCTTTCATGCCGTTGAAGCAACATTTTACTGATGACTTTTCGGTTTTCCATTTGTCTTTCGTTCAGTTGATGTGGCACTCATTTTCCTTCCTTTAAAATCTTCCCCATTGCTTGTAAATGATCGGAAATTGTTTGCTGAGCAACATTTAAACTTTCTGCAAGTTGTTTTTGAGTTTGACACACATCTTCATCCAATAATGCTTGTCATTGTTGGTCTTCAAACTTTTTGGGTTGACCTGGACGTTCTTTGTCTTTCACATCTGAATGGTTTAAACTTTAAAGCTTTTAAACCAGCGTTCACAAGTATCTTAAGATGGAGCATGTTCACCATAAGCTTCCCAAAGTATAGATAACTGTCAGCAGCACTTTTCTTCAAAATACAGTAATGAATTAAAACTTAAAAAAAAAAAAAATACAACTTCCACCCTGACTGGTTTGGCTCAGTGGATAGAGCATCGGCCTGCAAACTGAGGGATCCCGGGTTCGATCCTGGTCAAGGGCATGTACCTTGGTTGCGTGCGCATCTCCAGTGTGGGGTGTGCAGGAGACAGCTGATTAATGTTTCTCTCTCATTGATGTTCCTAACTCTCTATCCCTCTCCCTTCCTCTCTGTAAAAAAAAATCAATAAAATATATATTTTTAAAAACTTCCCACAAATGTTCTTTTTTTTGGCACAAATTTGACAAATATCTATGATGTTAACACTAACTTCAGAAAATTTGACATATGAAGTTTAGAAGCTTGTCAATACAACAAAATAGCATACATATCTAATTGCTTATATATGCTTATATATCAACATATGTGTAACTCCATCTATTGAAAAAAATCTGCATTGTTAACCGGTATACCTAGTACACACACACACACACACACACACACACACAGGAGGCCAGCAGACCCCGGAAGTTCTCTTCCTTCGGGGCCTTGGGTCTGGAGAAGCAGACAGACAGTACACAAGTAAAGACCCATAAGACACACGATGTGCTATAAGGGGGTGCCGTCCAGCCTGGGAGAGGGGCCCGCGTTCTGGGCAGAGACACGGGCACCTGCAGAGATCCCGAGCTGAAACTGCTTGGATGTGTTCACAAACCGAAATAAAGGAGGGAGTAACATACTAGCAGCTCAGGAAGTGAGCAGCGCGTTTTGAGAAGGAAGTGGTCAGTGGCACAACGAGTGTCTGCAGAGAGCTGTGGGCGAGGGGACAAGGTGGCAAAGTGGGGCTCTAATATGAGGGCAGGTGGCAGCTCAACAGTGAGGGGAGGGGCATTCTTCCATGGAGAGGACTTCAGGCTGTTTCTATTCTTTTTCTTTCTTTCTTTCTTTTTTTCTTCTTTTTTTTTTTTAATATATTTGTTATTGATTTCAGAGGGAGAGGGAGAAACATCGATGATGAGAATAATTGATTGTTGCATGCAACCGAGGCATGTGCTCTGACCAGGAATTGAACTGTGATCTCCTGGTTCATAGGTCAATGCTCAACCACTGAGCCACACTAGCCAGACCAGCCTGTTTCTTTTGTAGGGACGGGACAGAACCGGATGGCTGATTGAGGTGCTGACAGATGGGGCTGGCACCTCAGAAAGAGCCCCAATCCCCCAACTGGCTGGAGGGGAGAGGTCAAATAGGACGTGGAAGTTGCCAGGGAGCAGGACAGGAGACTTCTCCCAAGCTCACGGCTGGACAGCCTGCTGTCCTGCAGAAGCCCTGCCCATGCTCCCCAAGGCCAGTGCCGGCCTGCCCTGCTGGCCCCACCCTCTCCCCAACTCAGCCATTCAGTCCCCAAGCGCACACACTGCCCAGCACTAGCAAAGCTGTCCTCTAACTTCTATTAAATTGCTAAGCTCGTCTCCCTTCCACACTGTCAGTCAGCTCTACGACAGGCCCATATCTGCTCTTTGCTTCCAAGAGCTCAGCACCAGGCTCAGCCTGTGTTGGGTGCTCCTTGCACATCCCTGGGATGGAAGGGTGAGCTAGGGTGCAGAGCAAGAGGAGGGTAAGATGGACTTTGCAGAAGAAGGTGGATGAGGCTGGGGACCAACTTGCTGGCCTCCAGTGTGTCCTGGGCCCTGGTGGGAGCAGGAGGTGAGAGGGGTGTGGCCACCCTTGCCCGGAGCCCCACGTTTTCCCCTTGTGCTGCTCTAGCCCTAGACAGGGCCCCTCTCCACACCTTCCAGCACCTGATGGCAACCCCGTCTTAAATCCCCCCTGCCCCGGCTGGTGTGCTGCACCTGAGCATCAACCCATGAACTGGGAGGCAGGAGGCAGCCAATCAACGATCCTCTCATCATTGATGTTTCTCTCTCTCCCTCTCCCTTCCTCCCTGAAAAAAAAAATAAAATAAAAAAACCACCAAAAACAAAAACAGGTTAGCCCTCTGCTTGGAATACATGGAGTGGCTGCTGTTTTCCTAACCCCAAGATCAGCAACAAACCAGCTAGTTTATCCACATTTGTTATATTCTTGGCCCGTGGTTGGCAAACTGCGGCTCGCAAGCCACATGCAGCTCTTTGGCCCCTTGAGTATGGCTCTTCCACAAAATATCATGGCCTGGGCGAGTGTGTTTTGAAGAAGAGGCGTTAGAAGAAGTTTAAGTTTTAAAAAAATTGACTCTCAAAAGAAATTTCAATCTTTGTACTGTTGATATTTGGCTCTGTTGACTAATGTGTTTGCCGGCCAGTGCGTAAGGCATTACCCTTACCCAGAAGTTTTGACTTCAGGTAAAGACATTAGTACATTATTAAAATGTTCTTTTAAGTGTTTTTCCCTAAAGCAGTGGTCGGCAAATTCATTAGTCAACAGAGCGGCAAACCGCGGATCAAGAGCCACAGTTTGCCGACCACCGTTCTAGGCAATTTGCCAGACGTAGGCTGTGGGTGAGTAAGGGAACAGCAAACACAAGCCTTGCTCCCAAACAACTCCCAGTCCAACAGGGGTGAGAAAAGAAGCCTGGGCCTCGCAGGCAGAGCATGCCCTGGCCTTCCCTGCAGCAGGCACTCCCCACCCACCAGGAGTCCCAGCGGGGGATAAGTCAGGTCCACAGACACCCAGCCCCACCACACCCAGGCCCTGAGGGACACTCCCAGAGCTGCCATCCAGTTCATAGGAGAGAAACTGTGTATGGGGGCCTCAGTCTCGTCACCTGTAAAATGGGCATCACCTGGCTACGCTCCGATTTTAGATCCGGAATGTGCACTGCCTGCCCCCTGGGTCAGGCACATCAGGTGTGGTCTGTGCTATGAGGGGGGAGGAGCACCCACTATGGCCGCTTCGCACGGCACCTGGCACGCAGTAGGCACTCAGTCACTGCCACCTGCTACTCTCTTTGCTCACAGAAGACTCTCGAGGGCAGGAGAGGGCAGGGTCCTGTTGGCTGCTCTCTCCGGAAGCTGCAGGGATTGGGGTGGGCCCAGGGGGCCTCACTTCCTTGGGGCTGTGTCCTGGAGTCTGCAGAGAGCTCTGGGGACGTTTGCTCCGCAGGAGAAGCTTCAGGCCTCAGCAGAGCAATGCTCCCCTCCCCCGGCTGCCAGCGTGGGACCCTCCCAAAGGACAGGAAGGGGCGCAGTTAAGACAGGTGCTGCACCTGTTGTCCTTTCCCGCTGACGCTAGCCCTCAGGGATTCTCACCACTGAGAGGGGCGGGGGCCTACGCAGGACAGGGCCGGTTTCAGCAAGATGTTCTCGACAGGCAGGTCCTGGGAACAGAAGGGCCCCCTTTGAGGGCACAATGCAGGTGCAGTTCTAGAACCCCTCCTTCTAGAACCTGCCCTTCTTCCCCAGAGCTGGCCCTCCCCACAGCCTCAGTCCTTCCCCTGAGCTCTCAGCCCTGGCCACGCCCCTGCCTCTGCCCCAGCAAAGCCTCCCAACGCCGCCAGGGGGCGCAGGTCCCGCCTGGCCTCCGCAGCCCCGGTCACCCCAGCTCCTCAGACACCAGCCAGGCCTCTGCCAAGCCCCCCCCCTCCCCTCCTTTCCCTCCCAAGAGCTGGACAGCCCCAGCTCCGTCCACAGCGCCCTGCCCTCCATGAAGCGCAATGGCTGGCGGAAGCCGGACCAGCAAACCTTCATGGCCCAGGTGCGTGAGTGCAGGGACAAGGGCTACCTGCTCTCCTCCAAGAAGATCGGCTCGGGGGCCTTCTCCAGAGTCTACCTGGCCTTCGCCACGCAGGAGCGCATGCAGCACAACCCCAGGCTGGCCTCCGACCTGCGGGGCAAGCGCCACAGCATGGTGAGGCGCCGCCTGCTCCCCGGCCCGCCCGGGGCGCGGGGGTCCTCCAACCCCGCCTCCCTCCTGGGCCCCACCCTAAGGCTTCTCAAGCGCCGCCCAGCCGCTCTGGCTTCTCCCAACCGATCCCACACCCGCCCTGGAGGCCAAGGCGCCCACAGGCTGGCTGGCCACTTGGCATTCTGGGATCCCCAAGGAAGTGCCCCCGGCAGGAGGGAGAGAGAGGAGGGCGCTGTCTCCCAGGATTCTGTGTACCCCGTCCCCCGCCCCATCATGTCAGCACTGAGCACAAAGGACCTGGGACCCGCCCCCGCCCCTGGGGGCTGCGGTCAGCCGCTCCCACCCGCCCCGCAGGTGGCCATCAAGATCGTCTCCACTGCCGAGGCCCCCGTGGAGTTCGCCCAGAAGTTCCTGCCCCGAGAGATCTCGTCCCTCAATGCCACCTACAAGCACCTGAACGTGGTAGGCAGACCCCCAGCTGTCTGACCTCCTGCACCTGCCGCCCACCGGGGCCTGCCTCCTTCCCCTTCCTGACGCCCCTGGCGAGGGCACCGGCCGGTCGGTCCCCTCCTGGGGTGCTAGCCGGCGGGTGGGGTCCGCAGGTGCAGCTGTACGAGACCTACCACAACAGCCAGCGTGCCTACCTGGTCCTGGAGCTGGCGGGCCGCGGCGACCTGCTGGAGCACATCAACACGGTGTCCGACCGCCGCCACTGCCCCGGGCTGGAGGAGAAGGAGGCCCACAGGCTGTTCTGGCAGCTGGTCAGCGCCGTGGCCCACTGCCACAGCGCCGGCGTCGTGCACCGGTGAGGGTGCCCGCCCCGCCCGCCCAGCCCGCACCGAGGGCGGCCCGCACCGGTGAGGGTGCCCGCCCCGCCCGCCCAGCCCGCACCGAGGGCGGCCCGCACCGGTGAGGGTGCCCGCCCCGCCCGCCCAGCCCGCACCGAGGGCGGCCCTGAGCCCAGGCCCAGCCCCACCTGCGCTTTCCCACGCAGGGACCTGAAGTGTGAGAATATCCTGCTGGATGACCAGGGCTTCCTGAAGCTGACAGGTGAGCCCAGCCCACTCCCACGCGCCCGGGCCGTGCTGACTGCTGACCCGGACACTCACTGCAGGGTCTGCTCCCGACTGGGGTGACCTGCCACCCTCCCCCCACTTTGCCTACAGCCAACCTGCAGGCACCCCCACCCCCATGCCCACCGCACAGCCCCTCCCCACAGCGCCCTCTCCCTAACCCCCCTCCCCGGTGGGTGCTCCGCCGGCCCCGCCCCCGCCCCCGCTCCCCCCCCCCCCCCCCCGCACAGACTTCGGCTTCGCCAACCAGTCGGCGCTCAAGAACGCGCTGCTGAGCACCTTCTGCGGCTCCGTGGCCTACACGGCGCCCGAGATCCTCATGAGCAAGAAGTACAACGGGGAGCGCGCGGACATGTGGAGCCTGTGAGTGGCCCCCCGCCGCGGGCGCCCGGCGGCCGGGCCTCGGAGGGTGGGGGGCGGGCCCGAGGAGCCCCCGCCCCAGCGGTGTCATCCTCTTCGCCATGGTGACCGGGAGGCTGCCCTTCAAGGAGCGCCGGCCGCGCCGCATGCTGCTGCTGATGCGCCGGGGGCCCGCCTTCCCGCCCGGCCTGTCCCCAGGTGAGCCCGCCCCGGGGCCCCGGGGCCGTTCTGCGCCAGGAGGAGGGCACAGAGTCAGACTGCCCGGCACCCCGTCACCCACCCCTCCCGCCGTGGAGAGGGGGGAGCTGGGGAGGGTGGCTGCCCGGCTCCGTGCGGGTCTCCCATCGGGGACGGGCGGGGTTGGGGCTCAGTGGACGCCCCGGGGGAGGGAGGGCGGCGGGGGCGGCGCTGCAGCCGTGGCCTCCGCCCGCAGAGTGCCAGGACCTGATCCGCGCGCTGCTCCAGCTGCGGCCGTGCGCGCGCCCGGACCTGCGGCAGGTGGCCGCGCACCGCTGGATGCTGCCCGCCCCGCCCGCGCTCCTCCGCGAGGTGCCCGGCGCGGCGCCAGGTGGGGCGGGGTCCGGGGGAGGAGGCCCGGGAGGGCTGGCCGCCCCTCAGCGCCCGCCCTGACCCCCCATGAATCCCCAGCAGAGAACCCGGCGGAGCCCAGAGAGGACTCCGACCCCGCCAGGCCGCTTCTGCAGCTGCGTCGCTCCCCGCAAAGGGGGACCCCCAAGAGTGCCTCTGGCCCAGCACCCAAGCCCCCGCCCCCGGGGGCCCGCCCTAGCCGCGGGGCGAGCTCTGCCTCCGCGGGGCTGGGGCTCCGGGGCATGGCCAAGGCCGGCCTCTGGGTGGGCGTCGCCAGGCGGCCTTCTTCCGGGCGCCCCCCCAGCGTCCTCAGGAGCGCGCTGGGCCACCACCTGGTCAGCTGAGGGCAGGGCGTGGGCAGGGCGGAGGCCTCATAAACCGTTTCTTTTGTGGAGCCCTTTCTTCTGTGGAGCCGAGGTGTGAACCAGCGGCCTGGGGGGACTGGCGAGCCCCCTTAACGCCCACAGGCCAGAGCTTTGGGGAGGGGGAGTGGGTTGACCACACCAGGGGGCCTCCAGGGGCTAGCACGGGGGAGCAGACCTGTGGCTTCGGGAACAGCAGGGGCAGAGGACAGGAGGGGTGGCAGTCTGGGGATCCGGGGAGCCTTGCTAAGCTACAGGACCGGGCGCCGGGCCTGGGGCAGTATTTGGGTGCTATGCCAAAGATGGCACGGCATGTGGTGCGAGCCCAGGAAGGGAATGTAGAGGGTGAGGGCCACACGGACCGCCCACCAGGGCCCGCCATGTGACTACTGGGAGGATGCAAAGTAGAGGGACCACCCAGGGACCACCCATGGGGGGCCGGGGACTGGGTCTTGTGCTGGAGGGGAGCTGCAGGAAGAACAGGGTCTGGGTCAAGTGGAAAGGGGGAGAGGATGGAGGGGAGGCAGCACCCCACTAGTGCTCCGAGGACAGGCTGGGGGGGCGGGCAGCTCTGAGAGCGCCCAGGGACAGGCTGCCGCTGTGAAGGTCTCAGGTCAGGCCAGGGAGGCGGAGGGTCAGCAGAGGGCCCAGGTGGAGGGACGTGGGTGGGCCTGGCAGGAAGAGGCACTGCTTACACCTGACTAGGCCTCGACCCCGGTGGAAACCCTGGGACTGGGAAGCGCCCGCTCGCCTCTCAGGCTGCCACGTCCAGGCCCACGGGCACTCAGCTTGGGAGGAGGTGCGTGGCTCCCGGGCCATCCCACTGGAGGCACCTGAGAGCCACAGGACCTGGCTAGCTCCTTTGAATAAGTTGCATTTTAAAAAAATATATATTATTTTTATTGATTTCAGAGAGGAAGGGAGAGGGGCCGAGAGATAGAAACATCAGTGATGAGAACTACGATCAGCTGCCTCCTCCTCGCCCCATGCTGGGGGTGGAGCCCGCAACCTGGCTCAAGGTGCTCCGACGGGACCGGACCGGGAATCAAACTGCAACCTCCTGGTTCATAGGTCGAATGCTCACGCACTGAACCACGCTGGCCAGGCACCAGCTGCATTGTTGCTCAAGCAACAGGGCACAGGGAGGTGCCCGCAACCCGCCGATGTCTAAGGGGCATTAGCCCTAGAGCCCTCAGCCCGAACCCAGAGCTCAAGTGCAGCTCTGCCTCCCAGGAGGGCACAGCCTCGGAGCAAAGGGACCCAGAGGCCTGCAGGCAGCTGCAGGACGGCTTGATCTGGGAAGCCAGGATGGACGGCTCATCAAGGGGGCCTGGAGCTGGCAGTGGTCTGTGCAGGTGCCTCAGGTGGGTGCGGCCCCCTCCGAGCGTGACTCTGGAGACAGCTTCTGCCCCCGCTGCTCCTGCTGCTCCCGCTGGCACTGCTCCTGCTCCTGGCGGTCCAGCTCCTGCAGCTGCCGCTCCACATCCTCAGGCACCTGCACTTCCAGCAGGTTGTCCATGCCCCGCTCCGGCTCATCCCCAATAAGCACCTGCAGCAGCGGAGGCAGGTGAGCAGGTGCTGGCACACTGTGGGCGTGCCCTCCCCCGCTCCCCCCAGCGCTGCACCCACCTGGATGAGTTTCTCACAAGCCCCCCGCACGTCAGACTCGGGCTCCCAGCTGTGCAGCTCTCGGAGGATCAGGTAGGCTCCCTGGTCCCTCACCTGCCGCCGCCCAGGTGCTGTGGCCGTCAGCTGAGAGAGAGAGCAGACTTTAGCCAGATGCCGGCTTACATGTTGGGGGCGGGGTTCCCCCCAGGCGGGGCCCTGCTCACCAGCATGATGGCCTCAATGAGCATCTTCCGGATGTCGGCGTCAGGCTCCCGCTGCTTGTCTGGCGGCAGGTACTGCAGGTCCACGGGCAGGCCTAGCGGCGGAGGTGGGAGTCCCTGGGTCCCTGTGCTGGGCCACCAGGCCAGACCCCCCCACTTTGTCAGCCCCACCTGTGCTCGGCCACTCGCGCTAGGAGGCTTCGGAAGGGGCCCTGATGGGGACAATTCCTCCCCCTCCACTACTGTCCTCCCCTCCCGCCAAGCCTGAGGCTCCACCCAGGAGAGCCACTCACGCTCCATCTCCTCCTCAGAGAAGTCCTCGGGCCCGGCCAGGGGCAGTAGCAAGAAGGGGAGAATGTCCACCTCGGGACCCAGCAACCATTCGTGGTGTCCTGGAGGACGTAAGAGACAGGGATGGGGACCACTCCAGCCTAGAGGGGCCCTAGAATTCCCTCCCCCTCCACTGCCTCCCACAGCAATGACCCTGTCCCGCCGCCACTCACGGTGCTCGAAGCAGCAGTTTCGCAGCGTCCCCACGACCCCGCCCCTGCGCACCGTGGAGTCTGGGTCCTGGGTGAGGGGCAGCAGCCGCTGGACCACGCACCTGGAGGGAGGGGCCGCTCAGTGCTGTCCCTGCTCGCTCCCCGCCCCCCGCGGGCCGCAGGGGCTCACCTGTGCGGGTCCAGCAGGAAGGCGCGGGCCGCGGGGCGCTGGCTGAGGTTGGACAGCACCGGCGCCAGGTAGTGCAGGGGCGCGCGGGCGTTGTAGCCGGGCGTGCACAGCGCGCGCATCAGCCGCTCCAGGCCCAGGCCAGCCTCCCCGGGCTCCGCGGCCGCCAGCGCCTCCAGCAGCGCGGCGCACGGCGCCGGCTCGCGGCTGAGGTTGGCCAGCGCGGCGGCCGCCTCCTCCGCCCAGGGCCACTGCGGGTCCAGCGCGCGGCCCAGCAGGCGGGCGGGCAGCGCGGGCGCGGCCGCCAGCAGCGGCTCGTGGAGGCGGGGGTCGGCGGACAGGTTGACGAGGGCGCGGGCGGCGTCGCGGGCCGGGGCCGGGGCGGGGGCCGCCGCCAGCGCCGCCAGCGCCCGCAGGAGCGCCGCCTGCCCGGCCAGCAGCGTCCGGCCGGGCCCCGAGCCCGTCAGCGCCAGCACGTGCCCCGCCGCCGCCGCCTGCAAGTCCGCCCGCGCGCCGGCCGCCAGGAAGGGCAGGAGCTCGGCCGCCTCCGCCTCCGCCTCCGCCTCCGCCTCCGGAGCCGGCGGCCCCCCGGCGCCCGCGCCGCCGGCCGGCGAGGCCGCGTCCGCCGCAGCCGCCACCGCGCCTCCCGGCATCTCGCGACCGCCCGGGCCAGTACGCCCCGCCCCGCCCGCCCCGCCCCTTGGCCCCGCCCGCCCGGAACACGGAAGCCATGAAGACCAATCCGAGGCCGCGGACTCTGGAAGGGGCGGGGACAGTGTGTGGGGCGGGGCTACGCCGAGGCGCGGGGCATTGTGGGACTCGGTGCCGCCGGAAGCGCCTACCTGGGTGGGAGGGAGGACAGGGCTTTGGGGCTCCTTGAGGCACACACGTTGGGGCCGCTCAGTGGCACTTTCCCCTGGGGTGGCCCCCAGCCCCTGGCGGCTGACGTCACATGCCTCCCCCATCTTGGACCGGGCAGAGGCCTACCTTTGCTGGAAGAGACGATCCATGACATCGACTTGCCCATGTTAGACCAGCCTTGCATTCCTAGCCTAACCCCGTTTTGTGCATACATTTTCATTTTTATATATTATGTATATATAAATATATACTTTTTATTGATTCTAGGGAGAGAGAGAAATATCAGAGAGAATCATGGAGCGGCTACCTCCTGCACACCCCCTACTGGGGATCGGGCTGCATGCGTCCTGGCCCTGAATCAAACCCCAACCCTTCCGTCCTCAGGCCTGCGCCCTATCCACTGCGGCCAACCAGCTAGGGAGACCTCTCTTCTTGCCTATTATAATGTTTCCCCCATTTATCCTTTGTCGTGGGTTATTAAGTACTTTACATGGTTACAAGCCCCTTAAAAAGATGGATATTGGCATCCTCAGTGGATTGAGCATCAGCCTGCGGGCTGAAAGGTCCTGGGTTCGATTCCGGTCAAGGACATGTACCTTGGTTGCAGGCACACCCCCAGTAGGGGGTGTGCAGGAGGCGGCTGATGGATGTTTCTCATCGATGTTTCTCTCTATCCCTCTCCCTTCCTCTCTGTAAAAAATCAATAAAATATATATTTTTAAAAAATTTGGCTCTCAAAAGAAATTTCAATCATTGTACTGTTGGTATTTGGCTCTGTTGACTTTGCTGACCACTGCCAGGGACACCCAGGAGAGTCACTCTCGGGAAACAGCAGTCCCTGACGCCTGTAGGTAATAAGGCCTAAAAGCTGGGATTGGCCCTGGACGCAGACCCATGAGAAGGGCACTCCACAGCCGCCATCCCAGCCTAACCTGTCCCTTGGGAGCTGAGGAAGAGGGTGCCCACCTTCCCAAGGGCACTCCATGCTCCCCACACACCAATGTAGCCCATAAAAGCAGAAGGTTCGCTGGAAATGGAGATGATGTGGCTCACAGGTAAATGGTGCCCTCTGGTGGGCACTTTAGAGAGAGACAAATGTGCACCTTCTGGGTCCCCTTGTAGTCCAGAAGTGTTGACAGAAATCACCAGCTAGGGAGCTTTAAATATTTCCAAGATAAATGGAAAGGTAAATAATAATAATAACAATAACAATAACAATAATAATAATAATAATAATAATAATAAAAATAAATTTTAAAGTTAAAATTACAAGAGTTGGCCAGGATGGCGTGGCTCAGTGGTGGAGCTTCAATCCATTTTTCCCCCCCAGCAAATATGTCTATCTTTCCCTTCTAAGTGCCGGGTTACCTTTTATTTCCTACATTCCAATACTCAAATCGTCTGGAGGTTTCTCCTGTCAATAATGTGAGGAAGCTTCATTTTCTGTCTGCAGGCCCCGCGCTGAGCTGGTCCTAAGTGTTGAGATGTACTAGTTAATTTCATCCTCGCAGCAGTCCTGTGAGGTGTCCCCCTTTCATAGATGGGAAAACTGAGGCTTACAGTAACTCACCTAAGATCACACAGGAAGTGGAGTAAACTTTTTTTTTTTTTCCATTTCGACTTCTATAGTGAAAATTCCATTCTGGCTTTTTGTATAATTTTTTCCCCATTAGGTTGTGTGATTTTTCTTATTGATTTGTAGAAGTTCTATGTTTTGGAGGTGAGTCACTTTTAATTACATGTGGCCTGCCTTTTCACTCTTAATGCTACATTTCAGTTAACTGATTGCTTAATTTAAAAATAATTGCATATTGATATGTATTTAAAAATATTAATATTTTTATTTGTGGTTAGTGGGTGTTTTTTTTTAACCTGTTTGCCCTACTTTCTCATGTGGTTTTGTTTTTGTTTTATTGTTGTTTTATTTTATTTTTTAATATATTTTATTGATTTTTTTATTTTTACAGAGAGGAAGGGAGCGGCATAGTTAGAAACATCAGTGAGAGAAACATCTATCAGCTGCCTCCTGCACGCCCCCTAATGGGGATGTGCTCAAAACCAAGGTACAGGCCCTTGACCAGAATCGATCCTGGGACCTTTCAGTCCACAGGCCGATGCTCTATCCACTGAGCCACACCGGTTAGGGCTCCATTGATGTTTAGAGAGTGGAAGTAAGGGAGGGGAGAGAGAGAAAAAATCATGGATGTGAGAGAGACTCATTGATTGATTGGTGCCTACCACACAGCCCCAACCGGGGCCAGGGATTGAACCTGCAACCCAGGTGCCTGCTCTTCATGGGAAATCGAACCCTCAACCCTTCAGTGCATGGGTCAACACGCTAACCAATGGGCTACATTGGCCAGCTCGTGTTTTTAATTTTAAAAACTTTTGTTGCTTTTATCATTTAAACCAGAAAAAAACAGCGGTGGCTCACCACCATAGGCTGCACAAACCCCCTTTTAAATGGCTCCACCCTGCAGCTCTCCAGGCGGCACTCCTGGCCCTGCTTAGCCTCAAAAGAACTCTTTACACAGCCGCCCCACATCAAGACCCCCTGCACAGCATGGGGATGACGATGAAGGGGTGGGAGGCCAGCCATAACTCACAGGAAAGCAGCAGCTGCCCTGGCTGCCCAAAGCACGGGTGTGGACGCCAGACTCTTCCCTAGCACCCTTCCCCAGTGGCCAGGTAGCCAGCGAGCATGGGAGTCCCTGCAAGACCTTCCAGACCCTGCACTTCACAGAGCAACTCTGCCCCCTGCTGGTAAGTTCAAGCGACCTGAAGAAACTGCCCCTTTCATTGCTTTTTGGATGAGACAGGTGGAGCCCCTTCAGCAACTCTTCCTTCTTAGCCTAAAGGGAACCACATGCCAACACACTCCCGGCTTCACCTGCAGCCAAAGACCACAGCCCCTGCCCGGCCCGCCTGGCTCCGGGGCTGAGCATCGACCTATGAACCAGGAGGTCACAGTTTGATTCCCAGGCAGGGTACATGCCAGGGTTGTGGCTTGATCCCCAGTGTGGGGCCTGCGGGAGGCAGATGGTCAATGATTCTCATCAATGATGTTTCTATCTCTTCCTTCCTCTCTGGAAAAAAAAAATTATATATATATATATATATATATATATATATATATATATATATATATATATATATATATATATATATAAAATAAAAACTGGTTTGGCTCAGTGGATAGAGTGCCAGCCTGTGGACTGAAGGGCCCCAGGTTCGATTCCAGTCAAGGGCATGTACCTTGGGTGGCCACCCAGACCGTCTCCTTCCCCCAGATCGCCTGGCCACCACTGGCTCATAGCCCGCCCTCCCTTCCTGCCCTCAGTAACTGACAGAGAAATGTCAGCTGATGCCTGAGCAGGGAGGAACCCACACAGGTCCGGCCCACCCGGGGCTGACCACCACCCCGCCTGTCCCACCCGCTCCACCAGCCAGACCTCCCTGCCCGCCTGGGGGCCCCCAAAGACGGTCTCGGCATCCAGTTTTCTGTCCGGATTTTATTCCAGTTCCCCGTCTTGGCCAGGGGCGGACAGCCCCGTGGGGAGCTATGTCCTGTCCCCCGGCTGGAGGGCAGGGGCGGGCTGGGAACGGGGTCAGTCGAAGAAGTCCGGATCTGCGAGGTCGGGCAGGAAGTAGCGCCTCAGGGGCGGCTGCAGGAGCAGGGGCGGCAGCGGGCGGGCAGGCCGGGGCCAGTCCAGGGGGAACGGCCGCAGTTCCACCCGAGGCAGCGGCAGCTTTAGCGTCCGGATGGAGCCGTCGAAGGCGAGGCCCTCCCGGTGCCGGGCCAGCAGCTGGCCTGGGGTCATCGGGGCGGTGAGGCCTTGGGGGGAGGCTGAGGCCCCGGGGGACCCAGGCTGGGGTGGGGGTGGGGTTGAGCTCAGGGTCCAATCTCTACCCCTGTCCCCACTCACCCCTCAGTCTCATTCTAGATCTCCCGTGCTTGGTCTCCTGGAGCCTGAGAATGGGGTCAAGCCTAGGGCGGAGAGAAGGTGGCTGTGAGCCCTGGCTGGGGTTGCTCAGTGGATAGAGCGTCGGCCTGCTGGCTGCAGGGACCCAGGTTCGACTCAGGTCAAGAGGGACATGCCTTGGGGGTTTCAGACTTGATGCCCAATCGGGGGCGTACGGGAGGCAGCCAATCGATGATTCTCTCTCATCATTGAGGTGTTTCTCTCTCTCCCTCTCTGAAATCAATAAAAATATATTAAAAAAAATAAAAATAGTGCTGAGACCGGTGTGGCTCAGTGGATAGAGCGTCGGCCTGCGGACTGAAGCGTCCCGGGTTCGATTCCGGTCAAGGGCATGTATCTTGGTTGAGGGCACATCCCCAGGAGGCAGCTGATAGATGTTTCTCTCTCATCCATGTTTCTAACTCTCTCTCCTTTCCTCTCTGTGAAAAATCAATAAGATATATTTAAAATAAAGTAAAATAAAAAGGAAGATGGGTTTGACTGAGCCAGGCCCCTGGCCCCACACACACACACACACACACACACGCGCGCACGCACGCACACACACACACACACACACACACACACACACACACACGCACGCGCGCACACACACACACACACACACACACACACACACACACACACGCGCCGCCGGCGGAGCATGGCGCCCTCCGCGCGCACTCACACGTGATGGCGGGGCTGCGGCGCCACGGCGTTGGGCGGCACTCGGGGCGGCCTCAGGGCCCAGGCCTCCTCCTGCAGGTAGCTCCTCCGCTTCAGCTCGCAGAACAAGTTGAGCGCGTCGATGGGCCCCAGGTCCAGGATCTTGGACCGCGACCACTCGGTCTGCTCCAGCGGCAGCGGGCGCTCGAGCAGCGCGTCGGGCGCGGAGGAGCGCACGTAGATGTCGGGCACCGTGCAGAAGGGCACCAGGCTCTCGGAGAGCGTGCGGCGCGAGCGGCGGGGGCGCGCCTGGGGCTCCGGGGCGGCGGGGCCCTGCCCCCGGCGCAGCACCAGCTGCGAGGGCGTCCAGGACACGGAGAGCGTGGAGGAGCGGGCGGGCGAGGGCGGCACGGAGAGGTGGGCGAGGGGCTCCGAGACCTGCGACAGCGCCGTCTCGGAGACCTTGGGCAGCACGTCCGACAGCCTGGCCACCGACGGCTGCAAGTCTTCTACCTGCGGGCGGGGCGGGGCGGGGGCGGCGGGTCGGGTGCTGCTCCGGGACCGGCGGACCCGCTGCAGACTCCCTCCCAGGAAGGAGCAGGAGATCCGAGAGGCGGACGGGAGGTCCAGAGCAAGGCCAGGCCCCTGGCTCTCCCCTGCCCCTGGGGGAAGGCGGAGGGCGGAGGGCAGGACCCCTTTACCCCCTGACCCACCCCCCGCACCTCCAGGACGTGGATCATCTCCTCCAGCTTCTCGGAGCAGCAGCGGCGCAGCATGGCCTTGCAGTGCAGGTCCAGGTCCGGCACCCAGGTCATCATCTCCCTGAAGAGGACGCCCTCCGGGTCCTGGAGGCCCAGCCCGTCCAGCAGCTTCTGGAGCTCGGCCCTGGGACAGGGCGGCGGCTCATCCCAGTCCCCGTGTCCCCCAGCTCCCGCCTCCCACCCCTGCGGGCGGAGGGCGGAGGGGGGCGGAGGGCGGTGAAGGGCGGAGGGGGTTGGAGGGGGGCGGGCGGTGGGCGGCCTCACCGGCAAGAGGCGGGCGAGTAGAGCAGGTAGGACATGAGCTCCAGCACCACCTCGCGGGACTCCAGGGAGCAGGCCAGCTGCAGCTGCAGGGCCAGCATCACGAAGTGCTTCTGGGTGGTCTCCTGAGCCCCACAGGCCGAGGGTCAGTCTGGGGCCTGGACGGGCGGGGCGGGGCGGGGCGGGGGGCGGGTGAGGGGTGAGGTCGGGGCGGACCTGGAGGTTGGGGGGCTGGTCCATGTTGAGCAGGTACTTGATGATCCCCTGCAGCTTCTTGTAGAGGCTTTTGCTCATGTCGGGCAGCAGCCTCTGCAGCGCCCGAAGGATGTGCACACGGTCCTCCCAGGAGACCTCCTTCAGCAAGTCCATGAACCCCTGGGCCAGGCCGTCCACCGTGCCCAGCTCGGGGTACGCCTGCAAGGACCGCGCTGAGGCCCCGCCCCGCGCCCGGCCCCCTCCCATCCAGAGTCCCGCCCCCGTCAGCCCCACAAACCTCCAGGGTGAAGAGGGGGAACAGCTTCTTGAACCAGTTCTGGATGACGAAGAAGCGCAGGAACCGGGGCACGTGCCCGTAGCGCAGCTCCCACAGCGAGTGCCCGCGCTGGTACCGGTGGCGGCGCAGAAAGGTCTGGGTCCTGCTGACGCTGTCCCGGGCGCGCCTCCGGATCAGGCCCTGGAACCTCTGGGCTGCGGTCCTGAGCAGGGGCGTGGTGACGGCGGAGGGCTGCGCCTCTTCGGCGTCTCTCACCTGCCTGAGGAGGTTCAGCCAGGACGCCGGCGGCTTCTCGGGGGCCAGCTCCGGGGAGCGCTCCGGCGAGCCCTCCGGGGACGGGTGCTGGTAGTCCAAGCTCCAGTCCAAGCTCCAGTCCAGGTCCAGGTCCTCGTCCCACTCCTCGCCCGACCGCCGGATCTGGCTCCGGGTGAGGACCCGTCTGGCCCGCAGCAGCCACAGGTCCTCCTGGCTGCCCTCTGGCTGCAGAGGGGCCGCCACCACTAGCCACGGGCACGGGTGGCACCCCTCCCCCCAAGCGGCAGAGCCCTCCCCTGCCCACAGGGCGAGCCCCGGCCCCAGCCCTTGCCTGAGAGCTTCCGTCCTCGAGCTGAGGGAGGGCCCCCAGGCCGCTGACCTCCTGGGGCAGCCACAGCTGCTGCAGCACCGCGGAGTTGGGGATCCAGCCTGGGAAGTTGACGGGCCTCGGCAGGTTCTAGGGGGACAGTGCGACCTGGCGGGCGAGGACCCGAATTCTGCCGTTCCAGGGCCGAGCCAGGCCAGGCCGGGCCGGGTGCCTGCCACCTGCCCAGCTTCCTGCCAGGTCTCCATGCGCTGAACGCCCCTTCCCCCAACACAACACACAGACAGGTGGAGAGCCTTCAGGAATCGGGGACGCCCCGGCAGGTACGGCCCAGTGGATAGAGCGCCGGCCTGCAGACGGAAGGGTGCCAGGCTCCGTCCCCAGGGTGGGCTGTGCAGGAGGCAGCCGATCCACCATTCTCGCTCATCATGATGTTCCCGTCTCTCTCTCCCTCTCTGAAGTCAATACAAAGACATGTTTTTTTATAAAGAGCGCGGAGAGGGAGCACATCGCGCTGACTCCTGCAGGGAGGGCCTCTGGGGCGGGAGGTGTCTCACCTTGAGGTGCTCGATAGCAGCAGGAAAGAAGCCCCTGAGGTTAGAGAGCAGCTCCTTGGGCCGCCGTTCCTCCAGCAGCGGGACCTGGGGGCGGGCCAGGGCTCAGAGCCGGGCGGGGGCTCCGTGCCCCCCTGCAGCTCTGCCCTGGGCGGGCAGCACCCCACCTGGCCAGCCCCTCACCCTCTCCTTCCGGAGGCGAGACAGCGGCTTTGGGGCCTGGGGCCTCTCCTCCAGGAGCCGCTCCGACTGCAGCTGCAGGTCCATGCTGAGGCCCAGGTAGGAGCTCAGGGAGGAGCGGGCCAGCAGCTGGGGGCGGGAGGAGTCAGGGCGGGGGGCGGGGCCCTGCCCGCGGGGCAGAGGGCGGCAGGGCTGGGAGGCCTCACCTGGGATGCCCTGCTGTGGACCTGCTTGTGGGCGGGTGGGATGGGCGAGACGCCGTGGGGAGGGTGGGCGATGCCCAGGCTCAGGGCCCCCCAGTCCCGCGGGGGCAGCGTTCTGGGGGAGTCAACGCAGACCCCCGCCTTCACCAGACTCGGGATGGCACTGGGCAGACCCTCGCTCCTGTCCTCGACGGCGGCCGCTCTGGTCCACTGCTGGGAGTCTGTCCTGGGGCGCAGGCCCTGGGGGTGCAGGCCGGGCGGGGGTGGTGTCGCAGGCCCAGGAAGGAGGCCGGGCCGGGCCGGGGGGGCACCCACCCACCAGCAGGGACGGGCCGTAGATCAGATGCAGGTAGTTGTCGAAGGCCTCCAGCTGCTGCGGCCAGCTGAGTGGGGCCCGGGCCGCTGGCACCACCCGGCCCCACCGCAGCTCCTGAAGGTCTTTGTCCCGGGCAAGTATGGGCTGCAGGTCCTGGGGCGGGGGCCAGAGGTCAGCCCATTCTTCCCAGAGTCTTGCCATGTGCTACCCAGAGAACCCCAGGGATTTCAGGCCTGCCCAGGGGTGCGGCCCAGGCCTGGGCCTCGGGGCGGGGCGGGGCTCAGGACCCACCCCACCTCCTTCAGGAGCGGCTGCTGAGGCACCGCCGGCCCGCGTTCGATGGAGGACGAGGCCGAGCTGCAGACAGAGACGACGCAGGAGCGCTGAGCGGACTGCGTGGCGGCCGGGCAGACGTTCAGGAGGGCGGCCGGGCCCCGGAGGGGGCACAGGGGACCGGAGGGGGCACAGGGGTCCGGAGGGGGCACAGGGGTCCGGAGGGGGCACAGGGGTCCGGAGGGGGCACAGGGGACCGGAGGGGGCACAGGGGACCGGAGGGGGCACAGGGGTCCGGAGGGGGCACAGGGGTCCGGAGGGGGCACAGGGGACCGGAGGGGGCACAGGGGTCCGGAGGGGGCACAGGGGACCGGAGGGGGCACAGGGGTCCGGAGGGGGCACAGGGGTCCGGAGGGGGCACAGGGGACCGGAGGGGGCACAGGGGTCCGGAGGGCGGCCGGGCCCCGGAGGGGGCACAGGGGTCCGGAGGGGGCACAGGGGTCCGGAGGGGGCACAGGGGTCCGGAGGGGGCACAGGGGACCGGAGGGCGGCCGGGCCCCGGAGGGGGCACAGGGGTCCGGAGGGGGCACAGGGGTCCGGAGGGGGCACAGGGGTCCGGAGGGCGGCCGGGCCCCGGAGGGGGCACAGGGGTCCGGAGGGGGCACAGGGGGCCGGAGGGGGCACAGGGGTCCGGAGGGGGCACAGGGGACCGGAGGGGGCACAGGGCCCCGGAGGGGGCACAGGGGCCCGGAGGGGGCACAGGGGTCCGGAGGGGGCACAGGGGTCCGGAGGGGGCACAGGGGACCGGAGGGGGCACAGGGGTCCGGAGGGGGCACAGGGGTCCGGAGGGGGCACAGGGGTCCGGAGGGGGCACAGGGGACCGGAGGGGGCACAGGGGTCCGGAGGGGGCACAGGGGTCCGGAGGGGGCACAGGGGTCCGGAGGGGGCACAGGGGTCCGGAGGGGGCACAGGGCCCCGGAGGGGGCACAGGGGGCCGGAGGGGGCACAGGGGACCGGAGGGGGCACAGGGGTCCGGAGGGGGCACAGGGGGCCGGAGGGGCTGCCAGGCCGCGACGGGGGCACAGGGGTCCGGAGGGGGCACAGGGGGCTGGAGGGGGCACAGGGGACCGGAGGGGGCACAGGGGTCCGGAGGGGGCACAGGGGTCCGGAGGGGGCACAGGGGCCGGAGGGGGCACAGGGGACCGGAGGGGGCACAGGGGACCGGAGGGGGCACAGGGGTCCGGAGGGGGCACAGGGGTCCGGAGGGGGCACAGGGGTCCGGAGGGGGCACAGGGGACCGGAGGGGGCACAGGGGTCCGGAGGGGGCACAGGGGACCGGAGGGGGCACAGGGGACCGGAGGGGGCACAGGGGTCCGGAGGGGGCACAGGGGTCCGGAGGGGGCACAGGGGTCCGGAGGGGGCACAGGGGTCCGGAGGGGGCACAGGGCCCCGGAGGGGGCACAGGGGTCCGGAGGGGGCACAGGGGACCGGAGGGGGCACAGGGCCCCGGAGGGGGCACAGGGGTCCGGAGGGGGCACAGGGGACCGGAGGGGGCACAGGGGACCGGAGGGGGCACAGGGGCCCGGAGGGGCGGCCGGGCCCCGGAGGGGGCACAGGGGCCCGGAGGGGGCACAGGGGCCCGGAGGGGGCACAGGGGTCCGGAGGGGCGGCCGGGCCCCGGAGGGGGCACAGGGGCCCGGAGGGGGCACAGGGGCCCGGAGGGGGCACAGGGGTCCGGAGGGGGCACAGGGGCCCGGAGGGGGCACAGGGGTCCGGAGGGGGCACAGGGGCCCGGAGGGGGCACAGGGGTCCGGAGGGGGCACAGGGGTCCGGAGGGGGCACAGGGGTCCGGAGGGGGCACAGGGGTCCGGAGGGGGCACAGGGGTCCGGAGGGGGCACAGGGGGCCGGAGGGGGCACAGGGGGCCGGAGGGGGCACAGGGGGCCGGAGGGGCGGCCGGGCCCCGGAGGGGGCACAGGGGTCCGGAGGGGGCACAGGGGTCCGGAGGGGGCACAGGGGTCCAGACCTCGGGCCAGGGCAGCTCCGGGCTGGCTCCGCAGGCTCGCCGGCCGTCCAGAAGCTGCTCGCCGGGTGGAGGCTGGTCGGCCTCTGCAGCCGGACCGAGGTCAGCGACTGCAGGCTGGTCAGCGTGAGCGGCAGGGGCGGGTCGTCCAGCATGTCGGGGGCCTCCTGGCACAGGTTCTGAGCAGGGGAAGGAGCTGGGGCCGCCGGCCGGGAGGCTGGTGCTGAGCAGCCCCGCCCGCCCGCCCGCCCGCCCACCCGCCTGCCTGCCGGCCCGGCCGCCCGGCTCCCCGCGCACCTTCACCAGGTAGGTCGTGGGCAGGTAGAGCTTGTGGGACACCAGGCAGAGGCGGGAGCCCAGGGCCAGTACCAGGTCCCCATTGTTGCTGGAGAAGGTCAGAGCCTGAGGCGCTCCGTTCAGCTGCAGGAGGCTACAGGGGGGGCCAGGGCAAGAGGCCAGCCTTGCTCCAAAGAGCAGGAAGTACAGGGCGGGGGGCAGAGGCCCTCTCCCCTGTTCAGCCCCTAGACTCCGCTGTGGGCGAGGAAGGGGAGCCCAGCTGGCTGCCCCCAGGCTCCCAGCCGGGCCTTCCCTCCCTCCCTTTTCCTCCCCCCTCGCTCCCCCCTCCCTCCCTCGGGCCTCAGGGCCCAGCCCACCGCAGCAGGTGGTTGTCCGAGGTCCAGATCCGGATGGTGCAATCCAGGCTGGAGGAGGCGTACAGCTTGAGCGTGGGACAGCAGCACAGGCCTGGGAGCGAGGCTCAGAGTCAAGAATCAGCCCTGGCCGGTGTGGCTCAGTAGACAGAGCCTGCAGACTGAAGGGTCCCTAGTTTCATTCGGGTCAAGGGCACATGCTCAGGCTGCAGGCTCCATACCCAGTTGGGGGTGCAGGAGGCAGCCGATCAATAATTCTCTCTCATCATGGATGTTCCTATCTTCCTCTCCCTCTCTCTGCCTCTTGTGAAATCAATTTATTTATTTTTATTCTTTAAAAAATATATTTTATTGATTTTTTTTTTTTTTCAGAGAGAAAGGGAGAGGAATAGAGAGTTAGAAACACCGATGGGAGAGGAACACCAATCAGCTGTCTCCTGCACACCTCCCACTGGGGATGTGCCCGCAACCAAGGTACATTCCCTTGCTTGGAATCAAACCCAGGACCCTCCAGTCTGCAGACCGACGCTCTATCCACTGAGCCAAACCACTTAGGACATGAAATCAATTTAAAATATATATATTTAGCTGGGACCAGTTTGGCTCAGTGGATAGAGCGTTGGCCTGAGGATTGAAAGGTTCCGGGTTCGATTCCGGTCAGGGGCATGTACCTTGGTAGCGGCCACATCCCCATTGGGGGGTGTGCAAGAGGCAGCTGGTCGGTGTTTCTCATCGATGTTTCTAACTCTCTGTCCCTCTCAATTCCTCTCTGTGTAAAATCAATAAAGTCGATATATATTTTTTTAAAATTATAAAAAATATATATATATATACATAAAAAGCACCACCCCCTGCCCCGCCCCCTCACCAGTGATGTGGTCCAGGTGGTCGTCCTGGGGCCGGTGGTCGAAGCGCTGGCTGTGTTGCAGGTCAAAGTGCACCAGCCCGTAGGTGGCGCTGTCGGGGTCCTCGAAGGCCACCATGAGGGTCCTGCCGAGCGCGCACAGCGCCAGCGCGGGGTGGCAGCAGGAGAAGGTGCGCAGCAGGCTCAGGCTCTCCTCCGAGTAGGGGAACACGCGCCAGATCTTCACCGTCAGGTCCGCGCCTGCAGGCGGGCGGGCGGAGCCGGGCTGGGCCTTTGTGCGGGGAAGGGGATGGCGGCCCCGGGAGCGGGAGCGGGTACTGACCGGAGGACACGATGCTGCTCCAGGTGGAGGCAATGGCGGTGACCGGGCCCGGGCTGTGCGCCTCCGTGTGGAAGGCGCGCTCCGACGTTTGCCAGTTGAGCACCGACAGGGTGCCATCCGTGTGGCCCACCACGGGCAGGTACCTGCCGGCCACGCCAGCCTGTTGGCACGGCCCCACAGGCCCGCCGGCCTCGCCGGCTCCCACACCTGCCTGTTCCTTTCTTTTTTTTAATTTATTTTAAGAAAATATTTTATTGACTTTTTACAGAGAGGAAGGGAGAGGGAGAGATAGTCAGAAACATCAATGAGAGAGAAACATCGATCATCCGCCTCCTGCACAACCCCCACTGGGGATGTGCCTGCAACCAAGGTACATGCCCTTGACCAGAATTGAATCTGAGACCCTTGAGTCTGCAGGCCAACGCTCTATCCACTGAGCCAAATCGGTCAGGGCTCTTTCTTAAAAATAAATAAATAAATAAATAAAAATTTTAGATTAAACATGTGTATATATATATATACATGTATATGTATGTATTTTATTAATTTTTTGCAGAGAGGAAGGGAGAGGGATAGAGTCAGAAACATCAACCAGCTGCCTCCTGCACCCCCCCTCCCCCCCACTGGGGCTGTGCCTGCAACCATGGTACATGCCCTTGACTGGAAATCAAACCCTGGACCTTTCAGTCCACAGGCTGACGCTCTATCCACTGAGCCACACTGATTAAGGCTGTTCTTACCTTTTAATATACATTCTTTAAAAAAAAAAAAAAAAAAACCACCAAAAAACCACCATGTTTTTATTGGTTGTGTAGAGGGAGAGGGAGAGAGAGAAAAACCAACGAAAGGGAATCATGGACAGGCTGCCTCCTGCATGCTCCCCACAGGGGAACCAGCCCGCAACCCAGGCCTGTGTGTCCTGACCGGGGCATGGAACCTGCGACCTCTTGGTTCCTCCTGGGTCAACACTCAAACGCTGAGCCACGCCGGCCGGGCACACCTACCTGTTCTTGTCCTTCCAGGTTTGCACATTGCGGCCCAGCTCCCCCCGGTGTTGGCACACCATCTCCCAGCTGGTGAAGGCGCTGCCGGGGTCGGTGAGGTGGCTGTAGAGGTGCAGGCAGCAGGGCCGGGGCGCGGGGTGCGGCCGCGGGCCCACGCGCAGCAGCACGCGCATGGGGCTGCACAGCGTGTTGGCGCGCACCAGGTGCCCGGCGCGCGTCAGCAGCCACAGCACCTCGCGCGGCAGGCAGTAGGCCACGGCGGCGGCGCGGTCCTCGGGCCCCAGCAGCAGCGCCGTCACGGTGCGCCCGGTGTTGGGGTTCACCAGGTAGACGGAGCCGTCGGCGCAGGCGCACACGAGGCGAGCGGGCAGGTGCGTGGACAGGGGCAGCTCGGGCGCCACGTGCAGGTGCAGGATGGGCGCGGACAGCTGCGCCAGCAGCGAGTACAGCTCGCGCAGGCTCCACAGCTCCACGCTGCCCGCGCGCAGCGAGAGCACTGGCCAGCCGGGCCCGGCGGGCGCCAGCAGGCAGTGCACGCTCTCGGGCCGCGCGCCCTGGTCCCAGCAGTTCAGCACCACTTCGCCCACCTGGGCCACCGCCTGCAGGTCCCACGTGCGGAGCGTCCCGTCCTGGGAGGCGGACAGCACCAGGGTCGTGCCTGGGAGCACGGCCAGGGCCGTCACCGGGCCTGCGGGAGGGCGCGCGTCACTCGGGTGCCCCGGGATGGAGAGACGGGAAAGTACCAGCTCGGGTTCGACAGAGAGAGACGCTGGGCCAGGGACGGCCGAGGTTCCGACAGCGCAGAGCTCTCTCGGCTGCGTGGAGAAGAGGGCTGGGAGCCACGGGAGTGGGGGGGGGGCGGGCGGGCGGGGTGTACCTGTGTGGCCCACGAACACCATCCGGATCTGCCAGTCCGCCCCCCACACCTTCACCGTGCTGTCGCGGGACGCGGTCACCATGGCCTCCATCTCCCCGCAGTACACCAGGTCGGAGATGGTGCTGGGGGGAGGCCCGGCGGGCTCAGCGTGGCCTCCCGCAGCCTGTGTGCCCCTGCGCCCCCCTCCCCGGGCCCCCCTCACGTTTTGTGCAGATCCTGGCGCACGTCTGTGACGGTCCAGGCCTGCAGGTCCAAGGTGAGCACGGCCGAGCCGTAGGCTGCGAAGCAGTGCGGGGCGGCGTCGGGAGACAGGGGCCCCAGGGCCAGGCGCGTGAGGGCGGCCTTGGAGCTTGGCTGAGGCTGCAGCGAGGGCCCGCAGGGCGACAGGCGGCGACCCCCCAGGCGGAACTTCCAGAGCGCCAGGCCGCCGCCCGCCTCCGCCACCAGCAGCAGGCCCAGGGCCGGCACCGGCAGGCAGCAGGCGGGCTGGCGGCGGCGGCGGAGCGGCCTGCCCGCGCTGGGCCCGCTCAGCCACAGCGGGCTGAGGTCCGGCTTCAGGAGGGCCAGCCCCGCGGGGCCCCAGCCCACGAAGCGGCTCACGGAGCCCAGCGGGCCCGGCACGGCCGCCAGCCCCGTGAGCGCCACGGGGGCCTGCAGCGTGCCGAGCCCCCAGCCGTCCTGCTGGTGCAGGTGCAGGCAGCCCGCCCCGTCCAGCACCACGAAGCGCCTCCCCACCGGGTCCTGCGCCACCGAGCACAGCCCGGCCGCCACCTGCAGGCGGCGCAGCGGCTCCAGGCCGTGCGTCAGGCGGGCCACGCGCATCTGGGACTTCTTCTCCTGCGGGACGGCGGGCGGGGCAGGCCGTCAGTCCGCGGGGAGGGGCGGTGCCCCCGCCCCCAGGGGCGCCCAGAGGGCTGGCGGGGACCCCGTTGGGGACCCCGTTGGGGACCCCGGGAGCCGCCGGCCGGGAGACAGGCCCCCGGGCGGACGGCGGGGCCGGGCGCACCTTCTCCAGGAAGCTGTGCCGGCTTCGGCGCAGCAGCCTCCACAGCTGGCGGGCGCGGGCCTTGGGGGTGGAGGTCTTCCTCCAGGCGCCCCGCATGAAGAGGTGCGGGGCCAGCTTCGAGAAGGACAGCTCTGCGGGCCGGCGGGGGGCGTCAGTGTGGCCCGGCCCCGCCGCAGGAGGCCGCGGGCGGCCGGCACCTTCCGGGGCGCCCTGCGTCCCCGCCGAGGCCGCCGGAGGGCGGCCCGGCCGGCTCACCCTTCTCCTCCAGCAGCCCGGGGTCCGGGACGTCGTCGCTGTCCGAGTCGTACAGGTCGGGTTCCAGAGTCAGGAAGTTGCCCTCCATGGAAAAGAGGCTGCCTTCCATCGAAAAGGGGTTGTCTTCCACCGAAAGCCGGTCGCTTGCTTCGGACACCTCGGTCTCCATTTTGGCGGCTTCCGGTCCAGGCGGCTTAACAGCCCCTGCGGCCTGTTGCTAGGATACCAGGGGACGTGGCCCCGCCCCCGCGCAGGCCCCGCCCCCATCCACACAGAGCCCGGGGCCTCAGTTAAGTCACATAAACTTTTATTGGAAACAAACAAGCTGCAGCAAAGTGACACTCAGTGCACGCTGCCCGGTGGGCGAGTGGGGGGACAGGTGGGCGCCGAGGGCCTGGGCCTGCCTGCTGGGTCTCGGGCCCTTTGGGCTGGAGTGTGCAGGCCCAGGTACAAAATACAAAAATAAACTCTGTGGTCCAGCCGTCCCGCCTCTTCAGTTCGTTGGGGCTGGGCAGTGGCTGTTCCCGCCAGGCCCCGTGCTGTCAGTGCAGTCTGGCCACAAGGCGGGCAGCGGGGCCTGGGGGGTGAGTGGCCGTCCGCAGGCTGGAACCAAAGGGCGAGGTGGGCAGCGCTGGAGCTGGAGCTGTGCCAGGGTCTGGCCAGCCACTGGGGAGGCCCTGGGCCCCTCAGGTGGGCAAGTCCAGGCCCTGGTAACGCCGGATGAAGCCGGGCCTCTGCTTCTCCTCCTCACATACAGATCACGGGGACTCTGAGCGGGGGGCACAGTGGCCTTGAGGAGCTAACACCTGGGAGACCAGGCAGAGGGCCCCACCCCGTCCTGCCCACCCCGCGCTCCGGGCAGCCCGTGTGCCGCCACCTTCACACACCTGTCCTCCATGGGGCTGGTCTCCTCGGATCCGCCCTCATTGCCTCCATCTCTGAGCTCCTCCTCCTCCTCCCCCAGCTCCATGTCCAACTCATTGCCTGCCTCGGAGGGTGTGTACGTGGATCCACTGGGGGACGTGGGGGAGCAGTCTTAGAACTGCCCACCCCGGCCTGCTGCTGCCCCCGAGGGGACAGAGTCAGGAGTGGGGTGGGCGCTAACAGGAAGCTGGGGGGCGAGGGGGGGACGGACGCCAACCTGATGGAGCGGCAGCTGAAGAAAACGATCCGCTTGAGCCGCTTGTTGTAAAAGAAGTAGTTGAAGGACCAGAGGCTGCCATCTTCCCCAAAGGGGTCTGAGTCCAAGTCGGGGTTGTAGCTGGATAGTGTGGAGTGAGATGGGTGTGAGGCCCCGGGTGCCGCCCGCACCCAGCGCCCACTGCAGGCACGCCAGCCCACCTGTAGATGTCGCACTCGGCCAGGCAGATCTCCTCGTCCACGGCGTTCCACAGCTGCGGCTTCAGGGCCCTGAAGTCCTCCCGCACGGCCGAGAACAGGCTGCAGTTGACGGCGTTCACCACCTAGGATGGGCACAGCTCGGCTGACCGGGTGCCGGGACGGCAGGCACGGGAGGGGTCGGGGCCACGGAAAACGGGGAGGACGGTGTGAACAGCTGTGGCTCACCCAGCTGAGGCTGGGCTCCCGGCTGAACTCGTGGCTGCGGGCCGCGCTGAAGTCGTAGTCGGGGCGGAAGGACTCGTTGAGCGTGGCGATCAGGTAGAAGAGGGTCTTGCGGCTGCACTTGTCGCTGAGGGGGCCCTCATCCTCGCCGCCTTGGCTCTTGCTCAGTCTGCACAGAGAAGCAAGCGTCAGCCCAGCACTGCCCTGCACCCCACAGCCCCCGGCGGGCAGGCCCTGCCCGGGCTCACCTGCTGGGGCTGAGGCCCGAGGTCTGGGGCGGGGACAGGGCCTCCAGCACGTGCGGCTGGCCTTCCTGGCAGAACTGCTTGAACATGTGCTTGTCGTCTCCCGCCATCTTACACGAGTAGCTCTCGATCCTGCACGGTGGATACAGGTGGGACCATGGGGCATGCCACCCCCGGTGCCACTCAGGGCCGGGGCAGAGGGAGCTCTGGGGCCTCAGCTCCTAGAGCCCCACCCTCACCTGCCAATGATGTGGGCATCTCCCGTCTCCACAGTCAGCTGTGAGTTGATGGCCTCAAAGCTTGAGTTCTCCAACAGCTTCATGTCCTTGGGGAGGGCGTCCTGTGCTCGGAGGGGCTGGTGCTGCCCTGGGGACCAGAGGCCAGTCCATGGGTGTCTGGCCCCAGGCCCTTCACCTGCAGCCTTCTCTCCGGTAAACGAAGCCCAGGTAAACAAGCGAGGCCCCTCCCACAGCCTGTGCCCAGGCCCAGGCACTGGCAGCAGGCGATGAGATCCTGTTACCTGAGAGTGGCAAGTCCAGGCCCCAGCTCAGCCACACCCCCTGCACCTCTTTGGAGTCCTGGGGTCAGGCTGGGGGCCCACAGGGATCCTGCTCACCCAAAGACTGCTGGGTTCGTCTCTTAACACTCCCCATCCCGGTTTGGAACCCCGACACCTGGGGCTCGGGCTTGAGGTCACCTGGACTACGCGATCTTCCCTGCTCTGCGGGCTGCTTTATAGCGAGGGGAAGAGGAAACCTGTAGGCTCCTCCGTTCTCCAAAGTGTGCCCAGCTTCTTCGGGAACGGAGGGAGGGCTCACGGCCTCGGAACGGCCCGGCCCAGTGGAACCCCAGCCTAGCCGCGGCGAACTACAAATCCCAGAAGGCCGTGCACCTCAGACATGCGCAGGGGCCGGCGCGAGGCCTGCTGGGGTCTGTAGTTCTGGAGGCCCCGATACGACGCCCAGCACCGGGCGGACACCTACTTGCTTGCTTTTCGCTCTATCTGGCCGGGCAGAGCCAGGCCGAGTCAAGTCGGTTGGTGTCGATGCGGGTGAGAAGTCGGTGCGGGCTCCGGGCAGCGCGGGCTCCTCAGGATCGGAGGGCGGCGCCGCGGCCTCCGCTCGGGTCGCACTGTATCCGGGGGAAGAAGCTCTGCGGCGACATCCCGTTACTCCCGGCCGTGCCGGCCGATCCGGGCTGCCACCGCGACATACCCTCGCCCCTGCACGACGTCCGACTATCGCGATGGACCTGCCCGCTGACCGCCACAGATCGCCTCAGCTAACGAGCTAGCGACCGACCGACCTCTGCCTCCTCCGGCCGGACAACAACAAGCGCCCGCAAGGCCCGGCCCCACGCCTCTGAATGGCCGGCTCCAGCCGCTGCGATTCAGAATTCGGAGAGCCATTGGGGACGTTACCCGCCGCTCAGTCCTGTCTTTTACAGCTACTGGCTGCAGCACCTGTCCGTCACTCTTCTCGCGCCGGAACCCTTCTTCCTCCCCAGCGCCCATTGGCCACGGCTCCGTGCCTGCCCCGCCCCCGGTGGCCGCCTGGTTCCCAGGAGAGGCTGCTGGATCTGTGCGGCGTGGGCGGGACCGGGCTGCAGAGCGCGGGCGCGGCGACCCCCGGAAGGGGCCTGGGCCGCTGGGCTGCAGCTCTCCGCTCGCCCTAGCCTTTAGGCGACGGGACCCGCGCCTGCCCTCTAGTCTTGGCCGGCGCATCCGTCCGTTACACTTTGCCCGGGCCCTACAAGCCTCCGGACCCAGCCTCCACCACCCGTGTCCGAGTCCCTTAGACCGAGTATATCCTGGGCAAAGCCGGGCGGTCCAATCCCCCCCTCTCCCCCACTCCCACCCCCGCCTCCACCTCGGGCTTCGACCCGCTGGCCGATCCGGAACCCGAGGCTCGCGGCCTCGGTTTCCGGCCGGCACAAGCGCCCGGCGGTCCCAGCCCACGGAAGCGAGGTCGGACGGCCGAGACGCGGCTGGACCGGAGATGGCGCCGCCGGCGGGCGGAGCGGCGGCGGCCTCGGAGCCGGGTTCGTCCACGGTGCTGCAGGCCGTGCACGCCGTCGTGAGGCCGCTGGCCGCCGGGCCGGACGCTGAGGCGCAGCTACGGAGGCTGCAGCTGAGCGCGGACCCCGAGCGGCCCGGGCGCTTCCGGCTGGAGCTGCTGGGCGCGGGGCCCGGGGCGGTGAGTGGGGGCGGCCAGGCCCCTCCGCTTGTCCCTGGAGTTCCCCATAGCCGGCCACCTTCCTCGCTTCTGTCTCCTCCTCTGTAAACTGGGATAATGGTGGCAGTCCTATAGTAGTTTATAGGACTGCTGTGCGGTTTCGTAAGAGAAGCCTTAAAGCGCTTAGGACGGCGCAGTGGCCCATCCCCGCTACCTGGTGCCTTCCGTCCCATGTAGCATGTGCTTGCGGAGAGGCATGAGCTTGACCTCTCCCGTCCCCAGGTCAGCTTGGAGTGGCCTTTGGAGTCCGTCTCCTACACCGTCCGAGGTCCCAGCCAGCACGAGCTGCAGCCTCCACCCGGAGGGCCTGGCACCCTAAGCCTGCACTTCCTCAACCCTCAGGAAGCCCAGCGGTGGGCAGCCCTGGTTCGAGGGGCCACGGCCGAGGGACAGAATGGTCAGTGCCGTGGAGCAAAGGTTCATGTGGTTGGCCAGGGGCTGTGTGGGAGAGCGGAGTAGCCCTGGCCCCGGGCTTGGATGGGGAAGGTAGTGGGAAAGTTGGGCCCGCTGGACCCACTGCTGGCCTTCCGGGAAGGTCCCAGGAGGAAACGGGGAAAGGGACGGGCCCAGAGCCGGGGCTGGAGTACCAGACCAGTGTGGAGGGCGGAGCAAGCAGGCCCAGGACCTGGGAAAAGTATTCAGTGGGAGAGTGACAGGCTCGGCTTGAGCTCCTAAAGGTTGGCATTCGTAGGGCGTGGTGCAGATAGGGCTGGAGAGAAGATGTTTCCGGAGATGCTTAGGGGATGAAGTTGGCTGGGTTTTGTGGGTGTTTAACTAGAAGAGTTAGTGGTTGAGACATAAAGACCGGGTCCAGAGAGGAGTCCTGTTTGGGAGAGCGTGAAGGTGGCCCCATTTTTATAATCGGGGGGAAGGGAGGGGCAGGGTTAACCAAGGTCAGCAGGAGAGAAGAGGCAGTGTGTCAGCTGGAAGAGCCCACAGAGGCATCCAAGAGCTGCCAGAGGGGCGGGAAGAAAGCCACATGGCGTGGAGTGGCGTGGCATGCCGTAGCCCGCAGCACAGTGTTTGCAGAGGAAGGGGAGCTTTCTCATGTCTGTCACCAGGAGGTTCCCTGGAACCGTCCTGGGCTCAGCACTCCCTTAGGCTTTGGAGACGGAGCATGAATAAAACTTCAAGTTTCTGCTCTTGTGCAGCTTTTGGTTCTAGAGGGGAGGCAGACGTAAATGAGGAAACAGAATTGTCAGAAGGTGAGAGGGAGGTGGGAAGGTGGCACCCCTGTGGCCAGAGAGCAGTAGGCACATAGGCCTTGAGGCAAGAGCATGCATTGAGGAGGGCCAGGCTGGTGCTGGGTGCTTGGGAGCCCTGCCTGTTTCAGTGGCAGAGAGCTCAGAATTCTGAGGGCCTGAGCTGCCTCAAATCAGGCGGGCTGGGCCTTACGTGGAGGGACGAGGGAGAGACGGAGCAGCCAGCTCTGTAAGGACGCCCGGGGCAGACAGTGCCTGAGCGGCTTTGTTTGGGATGGGAGAAGTCTGAGATGTGCTGATGGTAGAGGAAGGAGGGGATGGAGGTGCCTGAGGGCACCAAGGGGCGGCCAAGCTGACTGCAGGGCTCCTTTGCACCTGCTTCGATTCTCCCAAGTCGGGAATATCCCCGGCTGGCTGAGAGGGCCTGTGGAGGCTAAGAGAAGTCTAGCCTCCGTGGAGGAGGGCCCTGGGGGGACCAGATGGCAGAGGGTCCAGAAGGCTCCAGAGCACAAGAGCAGCTCCAGCTCTGAGAGGAGTCAGCAGGGACCCTTGGAAAGGCCAAGGCTTGAGGGAAGGCCCGGCTGAAAGTGTGGCCAAGGCAGAGCCCTGGCAGAGCTGAGGCAAGGAGGGAGGAGGCAAGGGTCCCGGACACCTGAGAGCAGAGGGCAGAGGCCCAGGTGAGAGGCTGATCTCGGGAGACCATCTGCTCACCCCACATCTTCCCTCCTAGGCAGTGACAGTCTGTCTCCAGCCCTGGGCCCAGACACAGGTCCTGTTTCCCCATCCAACCCCCCCGAAGTGCCCACACTCAAGGCCCCCAAGATGGATGTTCCCTCAAGTTCTGGAGACTTGATGGAGAAAGGTAAAGGCAGGTGGCCAAAGGGGGTGGGGCAAGCAGCCATGCCCAGCTGAGATGGTGCACTCTCTCCTGTAGAAGAGCTGGTAGGGCGCCTGGCGCAGGCTATTGAGGATGGAGATGAGAAGGGGGCAGCCCAAGCTGCAGCCATCCTGGCCCAACGTCACGTGGCCCTCAGTGTCCAGCTCCAGGAGAGCTGCTACCCTCCTGGCCCCATCAGGTGAGACCTGGGACTTTGTCCTCCCCCACCCTCCCTGGCACCCATCATCCTCTGAGCCGGAATTGTGGCCCAGGCTACAGGTCACAGTGGAAGATGCTTCGTCCTCTGCCCACGTCTCACTTCAGGTCCACCCCCACTGCACCATCTCGGCCCTCCAGGAGCAGGTGAGCACAGGGCCCGGGAGCCCCTCTGGAGGCAGGGACCCTGGGGACACTGCCTGGCCCTGACGCTCTGCTCCAGGTCTTCTCGGAGTTTGGCTTCCCGCCAGCTGTGCAGCGCTGGGTCATTGGCAAGTGCCTGTGCGTGCCCGAGCACAGCCTCGCTTCCTATGGGGTCTGGCAGGACAGGGACCCCGCTTTCCTCTACTTGCTCTCAGCCCCTCGAGAAGCTCCAGGTCAGTCCTTGATTGTGTTGGGGTGAGGAAGGTGGGGTACAGCTGACAAGGCCCTGAGCCCCCCCCACTTCCACCATAGGACGCAGCCCTCGGTGCCCCCAGAAGGTGGATGGAGAACTAGGCCGCCTGTTTTCTCAGACACTGGGGCTGCCCCGCGCGCCTCAGCCAGCCAGCTCCAGCCTCCCCAACTCCTTTCAGGTAGGCAGGAGCCAGGTGAGGCAGGCCTGGGCGGCTGTGGGCATCCGAAGGAAGGGGTCAGCAACTACTGTCTCTCCTCCTCAGCCCGGCTGGCCCTGCCCTTCCTGCACCTTCATCAATGCCCTGAGTCGGCCTGGCTGTGAGATGTGTAGCACCCAGAGGCCCTGCGCTTGGGACCCCCTTCCTGCAGCCTCTACCCAGCAGTCGCCCATGGTACTAGAGGAGGGGGAGGGGTGGGATGGGGAGGGCAGCAGAACAGCAAAATGACCGTCTTCCCCCCACCCCCAGGTCACAAGGAGAGAGGACGGTCCTTCCCTTCCAGGCCCGAGGTCCCTGGATGCCCTCTTGAACCTCTCAGGGGACCTCCACTGACTGCTCCCTGGGGACAGATCCAAAGATGGGGGAGGGGCCACGAGCCGAAGTCATTAAAGGTTCTGAGCCAGCTGAGTGCCCCTCTTTGTGCGGACTAGGCAGCGGGGAGGATGGAGAGCAGGCACAGCTCCACCCAGGAAGCTTGGCCGAGAGGGGCAGAGTCTGGCTCTCAGCAGGGCTGCCCAGCTGGGTCCAGGTAGCTACGCAAGAACTTACTTGGACCCAAGTCCCGTGCGTCCTACAGGCATGGTGCTGAGACATTTTCATCCACTGAGAAGCTTGCAGAGCCTACCCCCCACCCCAACTGCTGACCACTGGGCTAGGGCCCGCTGTGAGCGCCCCCTCAGCCACCATGCCTCCCCTCATCCACCAGAGCCCCTTTCCCTTCTTCCTCTCCGCTCTCTGCCCTCCCAGTTGGCCACCACTCCTTAGGGCTGCTCCAGCCAGATGCCTCCAGTTCCCTCCTGGGACAGGAGAAACTGGGGAGCCCTGTGCTGCTGCTGCGGCAACGTGTCCGTGGCCCTCCTGCCACTGGCAGACCCACTGCGGCCCCCTCCTCAGCTGCCTGTTAACTGCCAGGAGCACTGCACCCCCCCGAGTTCCCCCAGCATGATCCTTTCTCAGTGGACCCCTCCGGCTGTGCAGCCAAGAGACCGGAGCGTGCTGTGGGGGTGCCTTGCTTATCTCTGTTTCCTGAGCAGAGGTGAGAGCTGTCTCCCTCTCCCAGCCATACCCAGCCCAACAGAACAGCTCCCTCATCTCCTCCTGCAGGCCAGGCCCCTCCCTTTGGAATGTGGCCAAGGGCTCCCTTCAAGTGGTTCAACACACTGACACTTGGCTGGGTTCTCTGCGGATCCCTGGGCCATGGCCAGCCAGGCCCTTTCACCTCTGTGGCCAGGTGCTCCCTACCCCAACGAGAGCTGCCACCTTCTCTAACAGATCTCTGCTTCCTGTCCCACATCCAGAATGGAGGGCACCCCCGCCCGCAGTCAGTGCCACGCTGCACGAGACATTCCTGGGAGCTCCGAGGGAAAAGGTCTTCCTCTCAGAGTCTTCTGCAAACTGCACTCATCACACAATAGCCCAAGTGTGTCTATTGAGAAACTTAATTTATTTCCATGATAGAAGCTGAAGGCTCTGGAGCTCCAGCCCGGCCTCCTGCCCCTCCCCTTGTGTCCCAGAGAAGAGGGGCTTGGCCAAAGGGCCAGCTGGGGTTTGAGAGACCCAGTGGCTTCTTGGCTTGAAGGCCCATTCAAACAGGATGGCAAGCAGACCTTGAGCAGGGTCACTTGGGTGGACGATATGCCAGCTTCCGGCTCTTCAGTACTGACCACTTGTGCCGCTTCATGGCGTAGAGCAGAGGCAACAGCAAGCCCATCATCATCAACATCTGAGGATGAGACAGGCTCAGAGAAGGCAGGCAGAAAGGACCTGCCCAGCTCCCAGCCCCTCCCTCTGCCAGGCCCACGGTGCCCCCCTGCCCGATCCTTTCACCTTGAGCCCCATGCGTTTCCGATGGTCATGCTCTGGCTCGGATGCCCAGCGCAGGAAGGTACACACGTCCTTAGCTACCTGGGACATGGTAGCTGGGGTACCTGGGCCAAGGACAAGTGGTGAGGGCTACCCTTGGGGCCCCTGCCCAACCTAGGACAGCCCCCAGAGCACCCCTTCCATGGTGGATGGGTCCCTGCCCAAGGCTTCAAAAGGGATGGGACCCCCTCAGGACACAATGGCCTGAGCTGGACAGGGCAGTGAAGGCTGCTCAGACATGCACACAGTGTCCCAACCAAGGAGGACCCAGTGGGGAAAGTAGGGCCCAGGGTGCCTACCCTCAGGGTAGGGACCTCACCATCATCAAACTCCAAGACCTCGTCGTAGATGGGAGGAGCCATGCCGATGGACTGGCCAGGGAAGTAGGGGTTGAAGTAGAGGCCTTCTCGCAGCGACACCCCGGTGGGCGGCTCACAGTAGCCGGTGAGCAGGGAGAAGACATAGTCTTCACCACCATGTCTAGGACCAAATCCATGCCTCCTCAGCCTCTGGCCTGAGTTGGGCCTTCCCTCCCACCAGCTCCTGCAGGAAGCCTGCATACCTCGCTCGCACGATGTAGCTGAGGTCAGGGGGCACTGCTCCATTGTTGGCCGCTCTGGCAGCCTCAGGGTTGGGGTATGGTCTGGGAAAGTAGTCAGACAGCTTTCCTGGCCGCATGAACATCTCCCCGTCATCATTGGGGCCATCCTGAATCTCCACCTGCCACGGAGAGCACCATCACAACCCTGCCCTGTCCTCCACAGGGGGAGCCCCGACCCCTGGGCCCCCAGGCACCCCACCTCTTCAGCCAGGGCTTTAGCTTCGCTCTCGGTGTAGCACACGCCCACCAGGTGGCGGTAAGCCACGTAGTCCATGCTGTGGCAGGAGGAGCACACCTGCTTGTACACCTGGAAGCCTCTCCGGATGCTAAAGAGAGGGGAAGGGTTAGTGGAGCCCGGATCCCACCCTCCCACCCACTCCAGCCAAAGCCGCACACCTGGTGTGGTCCAGGGAGGAGAGGAGGCCGCGGTGAGACCACGGGTAGCTGGGGGGGTGCAGCTCCAGGTCGCTGGCACTCACGGCCGTATGCAGAGCCACAGCCAGTCCTGCACCCCCGGCCGCCAGCATGCCCAGCGCCGACAGCATCACTTTCCGGCCCCGGGACTGACCAGACTTCGACGACAAGAACACTGCCTGCAAGAGCCGCGCTCAGGGCCTGCCAGGACACCGCCCGTCCCCACCTGGGCTCCGAATCCCATTCATCGCCCAGCACGGGCCGCCTCCTGGGGCCGCCCAAAGACCGCACCGACCCGCGGACCCCTCGACCGGGAGTCCCCTGAGGACGCGGCGTGAGGCCGGGGATCACGCCCAAATGCACAGGGGTGCAGGGGCAGGCCAAGGTCACCGCAGCGGCCGAGGTCAGGCTGAGGTCACTTCAGGAGCCGGCCCCGTGCGGAAGGCGCGAGCCCGCCGGAACTGGACGCGTCCCCAGGAAGAGCCCTCAGCCCCGACCCCGCAGCGAGCCCGCCCGCCCGCCACCCCCACGCTCCGCACGCGACGCCGCGGCGGTTCGGAGGAGTGGGCGCCCCGCCCTTCATCAACGCCCCGGAGGCTCCGAGGCCAGCAGGCAGCGGAGGGCCGGCAGGGCGCCGTTGGCCGAGGCCGCTCCCCGCCGGCTGGCCCGCGCCCGGAGCCTCCCCGCCGTGACCTTCAGGGCTGGGGGCCGCGCGGCGGCCGGCCCGGGCCAGCGCTCACCTGAGGCGTCCGCAGCGGGAGCTGCCCGGGCCGCGCGCCGCACAGCAGGCCCCGGGCCCGCGCCCCGGGCAGCCCCGCGCCCCGCGGGCCCAGCACCGCCCCGCGAAGCGAAACCGCCGCCGCCGCCGCCATCTTGGCCTCTGCAGCGCGGCCGCCGCTCCCGACGGCCCCTGCGGCACCACAGGCGCTCAAAGCTCGCGAGACGCGGAGCAGGGGCGGGGCTTCAGGCCCTCAGTCCGGCCCAGGCGCGGCCGGGTCGCGTGCAGGGAGCCCGCGGTGGGCGGCGCTGTCGCGTCTCCCTGTGGCCGTGATAACGGACAAATCTGGGCTCCGGGCTCGGCGGGGAGGCGCCCCCAAGGCCCGCACCACCCCGTCTAGAGCCCACGGCGTCTCCTCGGCCACCGCGCGCTCTTATCCGTGCAGGTCCGCGCCGGGCGCGGGGGCGGGCGGGCGGCGGGCCCTGCTCCCGGGGGAGCCTCGGTCACCTGCCGCTGTAGGACGGCGGGACGTGTCCGAAGTGCTGGTGCGGGAACTGGTGGCTCCGGAGAAAACCGACCTTGGTGAGAAGTCACCGCACTGCCACAGTTCCGAAGGGAAGTGCTCAGGGTTTTATATTTATTCATCCTTTTTATAATTGACCCACATTTCTGCCATTTGACTTTTCTTAAAAAAACAAAACAAAACAAAAAAACACAAACCATCAAGTGACGGTGAAAATAAAAAATAAATAAAAATGTATTTTTTAGCTCTAGCTGGTTTTGCTCAGTGGATAGAGCATCAGCCTGGATTGAAAGGTCCCGGGTTCGATTCTGGTCAGGGCACATGCCCAGGTTTCAGGCTCGATTCCCAGTGGGGGCGTGCAGAAGGCAGCCGATCAATGATTCTCTCCCATCATTAATGTTTCTATCATAATCTCCCTCTTTGAAATCAATAAAAAGATATATATTTTTTAAATGGATTTTTTTTTAAAGTGACTCAAGGTTCTAGCTAGACCTTGGGGACCAGCAGGCCAAAGACAGGCTGGGAGTCAGTGGGTCTCCAGTGCCCTGGCCCCGCGGGGGGCCCACCCCCACATGCTGGACAAAGTGCACACGCCCCTCAACAGGGACCAGCAGAGACCTCTCTGGAGCGAGATCCAGAGAAAGCCCCTCCGGTGCTGGCCCTGGGAGTGTGCCAGCTGAGCCCCCACGGGGTCCCTGGGAAGACAAGAATACAGCCCCCCCCGAGTGCAGGGGTTGGCGGCTGGGGCTTCCTCCATGGGGCTCCTCAGGCCACAAGCAGTCCCGAAGGGACATTGGTCAGGGGTTGGCCCTCCAGGTAGCCCAGCTCTGCCTCCCTCCAACACGGAGGGCTGTGAGGACTGCACTCACAGCCTGTGGGGTGCTGGTGGGGCACCCGAGCCCTCCCAGAAGAGGCATTTCCAGCCTGAGATTTCCCCGATGATGGACGGGCCAGGGCATCACCAAAGGACCCTCCAGAACGGACACTGGGTCCCAGTTCCTTTCAGGGGACTCGGCACCAATAGCAGTTCTCTCCCTGCCAACCACCAGTGCCCTCCGCTGGGGGCTGCACCGGGGTCTGTTTCTGTGGGGGCTCCTGGGCCCCGTCCATCGTGGGTGGCTGGCCTGGCTCAGCTGAGCAAGATGGCTCAGGTGCTCCTCTGCTCCATCCTACGGCGCTCACAGCGAGGTCCCACCCCCGGCCCCACCCCCGGCCGCCTCTGCAGGGCTCCAGCTCCACACCCAAGCCCAATCAGCCCCAGCGCCGACGAGGGTGGTGGTGTAAGGTCTGGTGCCTGAGCTCCTGTCAGACACCCCCCTGCTGCCCGGGGTTTTCCCTTACCAGCCCTGTGCCCCCCACAGCACCGGACGGTGATGCAGAGACCTCTGGGGTTAGCAAAGGTGCCGCCCAGTACGGGGACCAGGCAGTGCCCTCCAGGAAGGAGCTGTGTAGGAATCCCAAGCCCTGCAGGCAGAGCTGCTCGCCCGCGGGCCTCGGAGCCCACAGACACCAGGTAGTGAGTGGGTCAGCAGCACAAGGGCAGCTCAAACAAAACACCTGTTTATTTCCTCGGAGGGCCACAGTCTTTGTGCCACAGGGCGGGCAGACATCACTTCCAGAAGAGAACGTTCCAGAAGAGCAGCCAGCAGGGGTAGAGGCCCAGCGCTAGCAGCGGGAAGAGCAGGGCGCCGTAGATGTGGTGCTCCAGCACGCCCTGGGCCAGCGCCGCCAGGAAGAGCTGCCAGCCCTCGGCCAGCGACAACGGGGCCTCTTGCAGCTCCCGCCACAGGAACAGGCTGCCCAGGAGCGTGGCTGCTGGACTTGTCAGCACCAGCAGGGCGGCATAGAGCGGCCTGGGGGAGGAGCAGAGTCAGGGCTCTGAGCTGGGGGCACAGGCAGGAAGCTGGTGTGGAGGGGACTGTGTGAAGGCATAGTCTGTGGTGAGGGGCACAGGCCCTGGGAGGCGGGGGAGGGGCACAGGGGGCGGGGAGGGCTGCAGGGAGGCTGACCAGTACATACCGGGGCCCAGTGGGCTCAGTGAGAGCAGCAGCAGGTACCATGGTGGCGGCCAGCAGGAAGCCCAGGGAGAAGTTGGTGAGGGCGATGCAGGCCAGCTGGAGGGCCAGGTAGATTAGGGCTACCAGCTTCAGTGCCATCCAGCCCCTGTCTGGGGCCTGTGAGCTCACCACACTGAGAGAGAAGGGGCTCAGAGTTAGCTACCTGCATGGCCAGGGCGCCCTGCACAGCCCACCCATCCCGCTCCTCACCGGCGGGCGTTGTGCGGAAGGGCGAGGCCGGCGGCGTAGATGGCCAGCAGCGTCAGCACCACAGCTTCAGCCTCGGCCACAGGGAAGTGCTGGGCGGCCACGTTCTGGCCCAGCACCGGCAGGACGTAGAGGGCCAGGCCCGTGGCCTGTGAGATTAGCAGGGGTGCCACGAGGGAAGCCAGCCCCACGCCCTGCAGGACACACAGGCGGTTGGAGATGGGCCCCGGGGCCAGGTGAGCCCAACAGTCCTCACCACCACCCAACAGCTGGGATGGAGTGACAGCAGTAACCTCCCCCCGCACCCCTGACCCTAGAAGCCCAAACGGAGAGCAAGAGTGAGGGATGGTCACCTGTGCTGGGGGGAGGGGAGGACTGGGTCCAGAGGCTGCCCCAGCCTCCTTAGGGCCCACTCCAGCCTCATGCAGCTGCATCCACAGTTCCAGGGCGTGGGCTAGTCAAGGACTCTGACGAGAGATGTGGTGGGTCTGCCCGGTGGGGAACGCAGGGATCCCCCTGCCTCCCTCACCCCGAGGATGGGGGGCTCCCCCTTGCCTAGAGTGGGGAGGACCTGAGGGAGGTGGTCACAAGGGGACTGTGGGGGCGCAGAGGATATCTTGAGACCAAGGACCAGGAGCAGGAAGCCGGCAGCAGGCATGTAGAGGCCGATGGAGACGAAGCGGGAGAGGGCGGGGAGCAGGTAGAAAAAGAAGGACTGGTGCAGGCGCTCCAGTAGGTGGTTGAGCTTTCGGAACATGCCCTCCAGAGCCCTGCAGGGCAGCGACAAGGTCAAGGCCGGCCAGGCCCCGGCACCCCCGTTACCCGCCCCCGAGCAGGGAAAGGGAGACCCAGAGCCACTTACTTGCCCACGGCCACCAGGTCGTACTTATACTGGCGGAAGCTGTTGATGCCGCGCAGGGTGAGCGCCTCCACACGGTAGCGCAGGAAGAGGCCGTGGGGGCCGTGGGGGCGGCCAGAGGCCTGCTGCAGGACCATGAGCAGCAGCGTCTGCAGACCCTGCAGCGGCCCGTCTACCGACGTCCAGTCCTGGGGCTGCAGCTTGGAGGGTTTGGAGACGGTCAGACACCACCCTGCCCGCCACGGGCCCCGCACCCCAGGCAGAGGGCTCTACCTTGCCCTGCAGGGTGCACAGCAGCCCCCCTTTCTGGCAGAAGGTCTGGAAGAGGTGGAGCAGGTCAAGGTTGGGCAGCTGCCCATTGAGCCCCTCCACGGCCACGTCAAGGCTAGTGACCACATCGCTGTTCAGCTCCAGGGCCACGGCTGCCTGGATGGCCCCAGCCCGGCCCTGCAGAGGGGACGACTGCATGCCTGTGGGAGAGGTGAGTGAGCCGCCCCTGGGGGCTGGTGAGCCGGGGCGGGGGCCGGGGATGGGGAGAGCACCCACCGGTGACGTTGACGTCGTGGTAGGCTTCCAGCCAGGCCTCGGTGCCCAGCAGGTCGTGCTCCGTCACCAGGAAGATGATGTCTTTGGCCCAGTAGATCTGCCCTGGGGGCCCGCGGCAGGGTCAGCAGCACGCGAGGCGTGGCCAAGCCCTCCCTTTCCAGGGGTAGCCCAAGACTCACCCCGGAAGTGGGCGGCCAGTGCCAAAAGCAGCCCCACCGCCTGGCTGTTGGGAGAGTCGGGGCCACAGGGCACGGTGAGCACCAGAGACTCGGTGCTGGCGGCGCGGGGGGCCCTCAGGATGCCGTACACGTTGGTGCCAGACACCATCTGCAGGCGGGATGGGCGGGGCGGCCTCAGCACGACCGCCCCGAGGTCCCCCGGCCCCGACCCGACCCCCAAGGCGCTCCCTGGTCCCGGGCTCCCCGGCCCCCAGTACGTAGCGCTCGTGGGTCTCATCTGGAAAGGGCAGTGTCCGGGAGAAGCTCTGAGTGTAGACCTCCAGCCCCACGGCCCGCATCGTCCGCTCCAGCCAGGCCACCGGCAGGGCCCTGCGCACAGACACTCCGGTAGGACCTGGCCCCGCGCCCCCGCGCCCCCGCGCCCCCGCGGGGTCCGCCGCTCACCCCAGCTTCCGGCGCTGGGCCGCGAAGTCGCGGGCAAAGGCGCGGGCGCGGTCTCCGCCCGCGAACTGCTCCTCCACCATGGTGGAGCCCATGGCGTTCTCCGACATGTAGGTGCGCTGGGTCAGCGGCGGGAAGGCCAGCGCGAGGAACCAGGCGATGCCCGCCGCGTAGCTCAGCACGCTGCGGGGAGAGGCCGGGAGACGGCGTCAGGGCCCCAGGGGCCCGGGGGCCCGGCCGCCCTCCTCCTCCTCCCGGGCCGAGGGGCGTGTCTGCGGGGCCTGGGAGCGGATCCCGCACCGCACCGGGCGGCAGTGCTGGGCCCCAGGGAGGCCCCGGCGCCCGCAGCCGGAGCTCGAACCCCGGCCCTCGGGCCCGCCCTCACCAGAGCGGCGCATTGAGGCGCAGCACCAGGCGGACGAGCGCGCGGCGGCGCACCGGGTCCGACAGGAGGCCCATGGCGGGCGGGGCGGCTCGGGCCGCGTTCCCGCAGCCGCCGGCCGGGCGCCCCTTCCCGCACACACGCCGGCTCCGCGCCGCCCCGCTTCCGGTCTGGGCGGCCGCGCACGCGCAGTGCCCGCCCCGCGCACCGCCCGCGGAGGGGGCGGGGCCGAGAGGGGCGGGGCTCCGGGCCGCAGCGGCCGCCGTGGAGGACCGCCCCGCCCAGGCCTCGGAAGGCTGGGCCCGCAGAGAAGGTGCTGGATTAGGCCGGTGCGAGGAAAACCCGAGGCTCTGCTGGGCATGGCAGGGCGGATGTCGGTGGGTGGGGGTCTTCTGGGGACCGAGGCCAAGGCTTTGGCAGACTCAGGCCTATGGCTGTCGGTCCCAACATGGCGGTGGGTGCCCAAGCGGAATCATCAGGTGAGCCCAGCACTGAGGTCATGGGGGTCAAAGGCCACAGGAAGGTGCAGATAGCACTTCTAGCCAAGACGGTCTCAGAGAGCTGGGGGCCTCCAGGTCGGGATGTGCCTGGGCTTTTGGGGGAGAAGCAGCCTCTGGGTGTGGGCTGCAGGGCTGGTGGCTGGGGCTCAGGCAGGTCTGAGAGCAGGAGGGGGAGGAAGAGGGTAGTGTCTGTGTCCCACTGAGGGTGGTAGATCTGAGGAGACAAAGCTCCAGGTGAGAACATTTGTCTGCTGTGCTTTGGGAGCCCAAGGTCAGTGGGACAGGCCCAGAGTTCTTAGGGAGAAAGGGGCCATTTAGTGCAAGCCACAGTCCCTGGGATGAGGGACACGGCCCCCAGACCTCCATGGTGGGTAACAGCCAGCTAATCTCCCTCGGCCCTTGAGCTCAGGGCAAGACAGACCCCATGGCCTAATGGCTGGCTCATCGGCCGCCGTGAACCCTTCTGGGCTGAGCTGCTCTCTCTGCCAGGGACACACTCCCCCCACCTTCTTCAGGACCCGAATTCTGACGCTGCAAGAGGGACGTGGTTCGTGTGGGTAAGGCCCCTAGTCACCTCCAGGAGCCGGCACAGGGAGAAGGAACTCCTGTGGGGATGGAAGTACGGTGTGTGGATTTTATTCTGGGCACAGGTGGCAGGGTGCTCAGTCCCCCAACAAGACAGAGGCCTCCCGTACATGCTGCCGAACCACTCGGTCCAACAGGGTGTGCACGTCTCGGGCAGCCCGGGCGGCGGCCTCTAGCACCCGCTCCAGGTGGTCCTCGTGCAGCCTGGCATCCATCTCTAGCAGTGCGATCTGGCCTGAGGCTGGCAGCAGGGCCAGGGCCAGCTGGGGGCCACCAGCTGCTTCCTCCACGTGGCTGAGGTCCGCCAGGGCTGTGCCGTCCACAAAGCCTGCGGAGCAGGCACACACAAAGTCCCGCATCGGTATCCCGGCATCCAGCACCGCCAGCGTGGCTGCGTTCACACAAGCCGCGTAGGTCCCACCGTCGGCCTGCAGCACCTGCGGGAGCCCCACCACCGAGGCGTAAGTCCCTCAGGCCGCCCACCCTCACGCCCTCCAGCTCCCTCCTCTCCCCAGGGTGAGGCTGCTGCCTGCTCACCTGCACGTAGATGTCGATCTGGGAGCGTGGGTGCAGCTGCGTGAGGATGGCTGCCTCGAAGGTCTGCCGCAACTGCAGGCCCATCTCGCAGGACTTGCGGTCCCCGTGCGGCCGCCGCTTGCGCTCACCGGTGCTGAAGGTTGCGGAGCTGTACTGACAGTTCACCAGGGCCCTGTCCGGGAGGGCTCGGGACCGGGAGCCCCGGATCTGAGGGAGAAAGGACGAATGAGCCAGGCCCGCTCCTCCCAGCTGACACCACGCCTTCCTCCGGCCCAGGTCCCAAACCTCGGCCTCCCCCGTCAACCTACAACATCTCTACAAGCGCAACTACTTGACCTCAAAAACGGGGCCACGAGAACAATCTGGGCCTTAACTCTCTTAACAAGCCTCCCTGTTTCCGTCCTTGCCTCATCCCCTCCAAACGCGTTTTTCATTTGGGGCCAGTCTGTTTACAAACACCAAGTCTGAATCTGTCTCTTCCCCCCTCCCCTCCTCCTCCAACGGCTTCTCATCAGATAAAATCCGAAATCTTTTCCCTGGTCCACAAAGCCCCGAGATCGTGCCTCCCTGAAATCCCTCAATCTCATTTGGGATTATTCTCCTCCCCCACCAGCCCGCCCTGCTTGTCTCCACTCTCCCTGGCCTTTCCCCTCCAAGTTCCCGCCCCCGGAAAGCGGGGCTCCCAGGCGCACGCGTTGGGCCAACATTTCTCCGGTGCCTGTGCTAAACACCGGCGATGAAGCCGGGGTGTGTGTGTATGTGTGTGTGTGGGTGGTGGTGGTGGGGGTGATTTAAAGCCCCAGTGCTTACGGAGCTTATGTCAGTGCGAGACAAAGAGTGAGAAGGAGAAATGAAACCGGTGTCTGCGGTGACAGGTGCAGAAAGGCAGGGGAGCGTGCGTGCCGCTGCGAGGCTGGAGGGGACAGGACTCCGCACGTGGATGAGGGCGCCTGGGGAGGTGCGGTCCGGACGGGGAAGTCGGAGTAGAGAGCGGAGGGCCCAGGGGGCGCGCTGACGCTTGGAGGAAGAGGAGGGGAGGGCGCAGGGGGCAGAGGCCGATGGAGAAGGCAGGGACCCTCTTGCGCATCCCGGGACTCGGGCTTTCCCTCCGATGGAGCCGCGCCCACCCCCGCAGGGCGTCCGGCCCGCGCGGCCCACTCGCCTCGTGCGGCCCGTAGACCACGGCCAGCGCCTTGGTGTTGCCCTGCTCGATGTAGGCCGAGCCGTCGGCCTGCGAGAACACGCCCATCCGCGCCTGGATCTTGCGCAGCTCCCCGGCGCGCCGGCCGTCCACCCGGTAGCCCTGGTCCGACAGGAGCTCTAACCCCGCCATGCCGCCGCGCCGCCGGACCGGCTCCGCCTCCCCGGAAACTACGGTTCCAGCGCAGAGACACCCACTCCAGACCCGGCGAGGTCCACCGCTTCCGGCGGCCCGGCTCTCCACTTTCTGCCCCAGAGAACTACGGTTCCGGGAAACCCTGGCCCCCACTTCCGGCCTCTGAGAACTACAATTCCCGCGGCACCACTTTCCTCACTTCCGGTCCCGGGGAGCTTGGCCAGTTCCGGCCGCCGAGCTGGAGGCCCGCGGGGCCAGAATTCCCCGTTCCCTCGCCGGCCTGGTCGCCCGCGAAGGTCTCGTTCCCCTTCGGGCCTGGGATCCCCTCGGCGGTTCGCAGGCGCAAATACATCTATTCGCCCACGAAACACACGTTCTCTTACCATTTAGTATTTGCCTTTGTTCATTTGAAAATAGACATATGTGCCCTCGCTGGTCTGGCTCAGTGGGTAGAACTTAGGCCTGTGGTCTGAAGGGTCCCAGGTTCGACTCCGGTCGAGGGTACAAGCCTGGGTTTCCGGCCTGATCCCAGTAGGGGGCGTGCAGGAGGCAACCAATCAATGATTCTCATCATTGATGTTTCTCTCCCTCTCCCTTCCTCTCTGAAGTCAATAAAAATATATAAAAAAAGACACATGATTTTATTATGCATACACTGGTGACCCGTGCATATTAAAAGGGGATTAATTAGAGGAAATAATTTAATATTGCTATTTGCCCTTTATAATAGAAGTGTCAGAGATGAAAGAAAAGTAGTAAAATGTATATGAAAACCTTCCTCCTGTCAGAGTCTGGGGTGCACCATGGGACCCAGAGTCAAGCCCCCGCCCACCCACATGCACCTCAAAATCATGTGAGACCCAGACCCAGCCAGTCCTCCCCATTGGGCTAGATCCAGACCCCGCCAGTCCCATGCTTGTCAAGCCCTGCCAGGCAGGGGTGTAGCCTCAGGTCCCCTGGCCAGGCCCTGGGGGGGGGGGGGGCGTTTCAACCTGAGATCCCCCAGCCTGACACCAGGGCGGGGGGGGGCGGGTGCTGCCTGAGGTCCCCTGTCAAGCCCCACAGGGACGGGAGGGTGTGCCTCAGGTCCCTGCTGATTGCTCGTTAAGGCTCCTTAAGGGAACTTGGCCTCAGCTGTGGTGCAGCCATATTTGTGATGGAGTAATGGTCAATTAGCATATTTCCTCTTTATTAGATAGGATGTGGTCACATTTTAATTTTTTAATACATTTTTTTAAATATATTTTATTGATTTTATACAGAGAGGAAGGGAGAGAGACAGAGAGTTAGAAACATCGATGAGAGAGAGTCATCGATCAGCTGCCTCCTGCACACCCCCCCACTGGGGATATGCCCGCAACCAAGGTACATGCCCTTGACCGGAATCAAACCCGGGACCCTTCAGTCCCCAAGCCGACGCTCTATCCATTGAGCCAAACCAGTCCCGGCAAATTTTTTAATACATTTTTATTGATTTCATAGAGGAAGGGTGAGGGAGAGATAGAAACATCAATGATGAGAGCCGGGACCGGTTTGGCTCAGTGGATAGAGCATCAGCCTGCGGACTGAAAGGTCCTGGGTTCGATTCCGGGCAAGGGCATGTATCTTGGTTTCAGGCACTTTCCCAGTAGGGGGTGTGCAGGAGGCAGCTGATTGATGTTTCTAGCTCTCTATCCCTCTCCCTTCCTCTCTGTGAGAAATCAATAAAATATATATTTTTAAAAACAATAAATATATTTTTAAAAAAACTGGGTCTGAGTTGAAGTTTACTGCCCTCAGGCTGTCACTCTTTTTTCTTTTTTCTTTTTTTTGTTTGTTTTGTTTTGTTTTAATCCTCACCCAAGGACATTTTCCCCATTGATTGTTATTTGTTTACATTTTGGTTAATTCTCACCTGAGGATATTTTTTATAGATTTTTAGAGTGGAAGGGAGGTAGGAAGAGAGAGAAACATAGATGTGAGAGACACAATGATTGGTTGCCTCTGGCAAGTGCCCTGACTATTCCGGTCAGCGGTGCCAGGGATGGAACCTGCAGCTCAGGTATGTGTCGTTGGCCCGGAAATGAACTCACAATCCTTCGGTGCAAGGACTGGGGCTCTAACCACTGAGCCACTGGCCAAGGTGAGCCTGTCATTCTTCTGGGGTAAGATCTCTAGTCCTGTCATCAACACTCGTCTACTCCATAGCCCTTAGAATTAGGATTACTGCTGAAACAGGTCTGGCTCCGTGGACAGGCGTCAGTCTAGGCACCTGCCTTGGTTGCGGGCACATCCCCAGTGGGGGGGGGGGGGGTGCAGGAGGCAGCTGGTCGATGTTTCTCTCTCATCGACATTTCTAGCTCTCTCTCTCCCTTCCTCTCTGTAAAAAAATCAATAAAATATATATTTTAAAAAAATACATAAACAAGTGACCATTTCTATTAAAAAAAAAAAAAGAATTACTTCCCAAGTAATTACTTCCCTTTAAAATTATCATTTTTTTCATTGGGATTAAGTGCAGTTGTCCCTTAGTCGCCTGGAACACGGCTCTCAGAGGCTTCCTCCCCAAGTCAGCCACAGTAAGAACTCCCCAAGAGGTCGCCGTGCCACACTGGAGCCCATTGGTCACCGTGCCACACTGGAGGGCATTGGTCGCCGTGCCACACTGGAGCCCATTGGTCACCATGCCACACTGGAGCCCATTGGTCACTGTGCCACACTGGAGCCCATTGGTCACCGTGCCACACTGGAGGGCATTGGTCGCCGTGCCACACTGGAGCCCATTGGTCACCGTGCCACACTGGAGGGCATTGGTCGCCGTGCCACACTGGAGCCCATTGGTCACCGCGCCACACTGGAGCCCATTGGTCGCCGTGCCACACTGGAGCCCATTGGTCACCGTGCCACACTGGAGGGCATTGGTCGCCGTGCCACACTGGAGCCCATTGGTCACCGTGCCACACTGGAGCCCATTGGTCACCATGCCACACTGGAGCCCATTGGTCACTGTGCCACACTGGAGGCCATTGGTCACTGTGCCACACTGGAGGCCATTGGTCACCGTGCCACACTGGAGCCCATTGGTCACCATGCCACACTGGAGCCCATTGGTCACCGTGCCACACTGGAGGGCATTGGTCACTGTGCCACACTGGAGCCCATTGGTCACCGTGCCACACTGGAGCCCATTGGGCACCGTGCCACACTGGAGGCCATTGGTCACTGTGCCACAATGGAGCCCATTGGTCGCCGTGCCACACTGGAGCCCATTGGTCACCGTGCCACACTGGAGCCCATTGGTCACTGTGCCACACTGGAGCCCATTGGTCACCGTGCCACACTGGAGGGCATTGGTCGCCGTGCCACACTGGAGCCCATTGGGCACCATGCCACACTGGAGCCCATTGGTCGCCGTGCCACACTGGAGCCCATTGGTCACCGTGCCACACTGGAGGGCATTGGTCGCCGTGCCACACTGGAGGCCATTGGTCACCGTGCCACACTGGAGCCCATTGGTCGCCGTGCCACACTGGAGGCCATTGGTCACCGTGCCACACTGGAGCCCATTGGTCACCGTGCCACACTGGAGGCCATTGGTCACCGTGCCACACTGGAGCCCATTGGTCACCGTGCCACACTGGAGGCCATTGGTTGCCGTGCCACACTGGAGGCCATTGGTCGCCGTGCCACACTGGAGGCCATTGGTCGCCGTGCCACACTGGAGGCCATTGGTCACCGTGCCACACTGGAGCCCATTGGTCACCGTGCCACACTGGAGGCCGCCGTGCCACACTGGAGCCCATTGGTCACCGTGCCACACTGGAGCCCATTGGGCACCGTGCCACACTGGAGGGCATTGGTCACCGCGCCACACTGGAGGGCATTGGTCACCGCGCCACACTGGAGGGCATTGGTCACCGTGCCACACTGGAGCCCATTGGTCACCATGCCACACTGGAGCCCATTGGTCACCATGCCACACTGGAGCCCATTGGGCACCGTGCCACACTGGAGGGCATTGGTCACCGTGCCACACTGGAGCCCATTGGTCACCATGCCACACTGGAGCCCATTGGTCACCGTGCCACACTGGAGGGCATTGGTCGCCGTGCCACACTGGAGCCCATTGGGCACCGTGCCACACTGGAGCCCATTGGTCACCGCGCCACACTGGAGGGCATTGGTCACCGTGCCACACTGGAGCCCATTGGGCACCGTGCCACACTGGAGCCCATTGGTCACCATGCCACACTGGAGCCCACTGGGCACCGTGCCACACTGGAGGGCATTGGTCACCGTGCCACACTGGAGCCCATTGGTCACCGTGCCACACTGGAGCCCATTGGGCACCGTGCCACACTGGAGCCCATTGGTCACTGTGCCACACTGGAGTCCATTGGGCACCGTGCCACACTGGAGGTCACTGTGCTACACTGGAGCAGCGGGGAAGGAACAGGCAAATCCCAGCCGCACCTGCTAGGTGAGTGTGAACCGCACTGAGCGGACCAGCGAGAAGGACCTAGGTTGTACAATAAACAGTGATTGAATAAATACAATAAAATGAAGTAAAATAACCAAAATGCAAGGAAAGGCCTCAAACGGGAGCTGCACAGAACTGCCCCAGAGGAGGACATACCACGTGGGATTAAGTGCAGTTGTCCCTTAGTCGCCTGGAACAAGGCTCTCAGAGGCTTCCCCCCCCAAGTCAGCCACAGTAAGAACTCCCCAAGAGGTCGCCTTCACGTTTGGTGAACCGTCAGCCCAATCGCTGGCCTTGGGGTGGCTCCCCGGACCTGAGAGCCTGCCGTCCTCAGACCTCTTGTAGGGCCTGCCTGCGGATCGCCCCAAGACTGGGGCCCTGAACATGGGGCCTCTTACAGGGTGCCTGCACCCCTGTAACAAACACCCCACAACCTGGCACAGGTGGGTGGGGACCTGGGAGTGGTGGCCAGTGAGTGGCCAGATGAGCAGGTGGACTGGCTGGCTCTCTACCCGCTTCCCTGCAACTCAGTGCTGGGCTGAGACGAAGAAACTTGTCACCCCAGCTGGTGTGGTTCAGTGGATACAGCACCGGCCTGTGGACTGAAAGGTCCTGGGTTCAATTCCGGTCAAGAACACATGCCCGGGTTGCAGGCTCCTTCCCCAGTAGGGGGCATGCAGGAGGCAGCCGAGATCAATGATTCTATCAATTGATGCTTCTCTTTCTCCCACTCCCTCTCCTTTTCTCTGGAATCAATACACATATATTAAAGAAGAGAAGCTTCTGTTCTCCAGGAGGGTTCTTCCTCAGGGACCCCAAGGCCAGGGCGGGACCCCGCTAGCCATTTGGCGGTGGTCCCTGTGCCGTTCCGGGTGGCTGGAATCGCTGGGCCTGGCCCCCGAGCTCCGGAATGCAGGGGCCGTGGGGGCAGGGGGGCGCTGACCTCACAATGGCGGCTCTGTGCCCCCGGCTGCCCGCTGCCGCTGGGAGCTGCTGCCCTCCCGGCCCCCAACAATGCCGGGCCCGTCCCTCCTCAGCAGCTACGAGAGCCTGCGGCAGGAGATCCAGCGGCTGGCCCAGGAGAACGAGGAGCTGCGGAAGCTGGTGCAGCTGATCCAGGAGAACCAGGAGCTGAAGCTGGTGCTGCGGAACCGCGGCAGCTGCCTGAGCCTCTTCGGCTCCGAGCACCTCGCCGCTGAGGTGGCCTCCAGCCCCCGGCCGCCCCGGCGCAGGAACATCAATCTCTTGGATGCCCAGAGAGGTGAGCCGCGCGCGGCGTGCAGGGGCGGGCCCAGGGGCCCCGCGGGCGTCCCTCATGCGGCTTCTGCCAAGACAGAGGGGGGAACCGCCCGCCCGCCGGCCGGCCGGCTCAGAGGTCCCGGGCATTGACCTATGAACCAGGAGGGCAGGGTTCCATTCCAGGTTTGGGGCTCAATCCCCAGGAGGGGGCGTGGACGAGGCACTCATCAGTCATTCTCATCATTGAAGTTTCTATCTCTCCCTCTCCCTTCCTCCCTAAAATTATTTATATATACCGTATCCCTGACCGGTTTGGCTCAGTGGATAGAGCGTCGGCCTGCGGACTGAAAGGTCCCGGGTTCGATTCTGGCCAAGGGCATGTACCTTGGTTGCGGGCGCATCCCTGGTAGGAGGTGTGCAGGGGGCAGCTGATCGATGTTTCTAGCTCTCTATCCCTCTCCCTTCCTCTCTGTAAAAGAAAAAAAAATCAATTGAAAAAAGAAAGAAAGGAGGAAGAAAAGGAAAAGAAAGTGGATCCACGGTGGCTGTAGGGTTTGGCCAGGCGCTGCAGGGCAGGTGGGAGGGGACCCCAGGCCTCACCACACTAGGGAGGCCTCTGGCCCTACAGGTCAAGGGGAGGGAACCGGACAGCCGGGGTCCGGCCGCCTGTGGCTGCTGCAGCCGGCTGAGCGGAGGCCGGTGGGGTGAGTCCCGGGTGAGCGTTTATCCCGGTCCTGCCGGCAGCGTGGGGAGAGCAGGCCCCACAGACCTCTGCTCTGCACCCCAAGCGCCGCTGACTGGGTGGAGGAGGGAGGTTACAGGGGAGCAGGACGGACAGGCCAGGGGAGCAGGCCGGGGGGCAGGTTGGGGGCGGGGGTGGGCATCCAGGGTGGTGTTCTTCCCCTGACAGGCAGTTCCTGAGGGGGATGGACCTTCTCCCAGGCTGCCCCCCCGGGTCCGAGGCTGCCCCCCCCGGGTCCCAGGCTGCCCCCCCCGGGTCCCAGGCTGCCCCCGGGTCCCAGGCTGCCCCCCCCCCCCGGTCCCAGGCTGCCCCGCCCCGGGTCCGAGGCTGCCCCCCCCCGGGTCCCAGGCTGCCCCCCCCCGGGTCCCAGGCTGCCCCCCCCCGGGTCCCAGGCTGCCCCCCCCGGGTCCGAGGCTGCCCCCCCGGGTCCCAGGCTGCCCCCCCCGGGTCCCAGGCTGCCCCCCCCCGGGTCCCAGGCTGCGCCCCCCCGGGTCCGAGGCTGCCCCCTCCCAGGTCCCAGGCTGCCTGCCCCCCCGGGTCCGAGGCTGCCCCCCGGGTGGGGGCTGTCCTCCCCGCCAGTCAGCGTGTCCTCTCTTTAACCAGAACTGTCAAGCAGGGCTCAGGGACCATGATTAGTGTTTCCCAAACCACCGCTGGTCCCGGATGTCCGATTTCTGCCCCGCGGGGGCCACGGTGGGTGCGAGGGAGGCACCAGGCCAGGGGCCAAGGTGCGGGGGGGCCAGGCCTCGGGGGAGGGGAGGAGCCGGGCGCCGCTGGGGAGGGGGTGGCCGGCTGCCAGGGCAGAGGCAAATCCGGGCAGGCCGAGCCTGACGCAACCGGGAGCGGCGCCCGGACTGGCCCTGCGGGGGGCGGGCCGGCTTCCGGGCCGAGCGAGCGGGGGCCGGCGTGCAGCCGGGAGAGGGGAGAGACTGCAGCCGCCGGCCAGGTGGGTGCCTCAGCCATCGGACCTGCGTGTCCTCCCGCCGCGCTCCCCCCCTCCCCGCCCGCTCCCCCCCTCCCCGCCCTGCGCGGCGCCGCCTGGTCCCGGTCTGTCTGGTCCGGTCCGGTGCGTCCGGTCCCACAGGCCTGGGTCCGAAGGTCGCACCCCTGGGAAGCGGAGCTCCCCTCCTGCCGCCTGGTGCGCGGAGACGGGACCCCAGGCCCAGGGCTCCTCTGGCAGGCCTGCTGGCCCCAACCCCGCAGCCAGGCGGGGGGCATTAGGCCTGGCACCCCCCCTGCCCAGCCCTGGCCCTGCCCCAGGCTGACCTCTGACCTGGTCCTGCAGCTCCGCCTCCTCCCAGACCTGGATGCCCTCCCCGCTGCCCCCCTGAGGGCGCCCTCCCCGCTCTGCCCCCCTGAGGGCGCCCTCCCCGCTGACCCCTGCCCTCTGTCCAGTGCTCCCAGGTCTGCAGCCTGAAGAGGCCCCGCTGGAGCCCAGCCCCGCCGCAATGGGCAGCCCCGAGGGCCGCTTCCATTTTGCCATCGACCGCGGAGGCACCTTCACGGACGTCTTCGCCCAGTGCCCGGGGGGGCATGTGCGGGTGCTGAAGCTGCTGTCCGAGGACCCCGCCAACTACGTGGACGCCCCCACCGAGGGCATCCGCCGCATCCTGGAGCAGGTGGGGGCGGCGGGCGGGCGGGCGGGTGGCGGGCGGGCGGGGCCCAGGGCCTGAGGCCTGACCCGGCGCCGTTCCCAGGAGGGGGGCGTGCTGCTGCCGAGGGACCGGCCGCTGGACGCCAGCCGCATCGCCAGCATCCGCATGGGCACCACCGTGGCCACCAACGCGCTGCTGGAGCGGCAGGGCGAGCGGGTGGCGCTGCTGGTCACGCGCGGCTTCCGGGACCTGCTGCACGTGGGCACCCAGGCCCGGGAGGACCTCTTCGACCTGGTGAGCCCGCCCGCCGGCCGGCGGGGCCCGGGGGGCCATCCTGGGAAGGGGCAGTGCCGGCCCAGGGCCAGCAGCTGAGAGGCAGAGAGGCGGCTGGGAGTGCTCCCAGCATTCAGGCCTGCTGCCCGGGGCAGGGAGCAGCCGCCTGGGCGGGCCGTGCCGGGGCCGCCCACGGGCCTGCCGGGACGGACTTCCTTGCCGGCACCGCTGCCGGCGCAGCACGGCCCCTCGGGCCCCGGCCGCTCTGAGGCTCTGCCCCCGCAGGCCATGCCCATGCCCGAGAGGCTGTACGAAGAGGTGCTGGAGGTGGACGAGCGGGTGGTGCTGCATCGCGGGGAGCCAGGCCCCGGGACGCCCGTCAGAGGTGTGTGCCCCGCCCGGCCGGGCGGCTCAGCGGATAGAGCGTCGGCCTGCGGACGGAAGGGTCCCGGGTTCAATTACGGTCAAGAGCACAGGCCCGGGTTGTAGGCTCCGTCCCCAGGAGGGGGCGTGCAGGAGGCAGCGGATCCATGATTCTCTCTCTTCACGGATGTTTCTCTTTCTCCCTCTCCCTTCCTCTCCTTTCCTCTCTGAAGTCAATTTTAAAAAATATATTTTAAGAAAAGGTGTGTGCCTGCAGCCCTAGCCAGAGTGGCCCAGTGGATAAGAGTGTTGGCCTGCAGACCCACGGGTCCCAGGTTCCCTCCCGGTCAAGGTCAAGGGCACGTACCTCCCTGGCCTGGGCCTTGGTCAGGGGTTCATGCACGAGACAACCAATCAGTGTGCTTCTCTCACATGGACGTTTCTCTCTCCCCCTCTCCCGCTGTCCCTCACCCTGGAGAGAGATCCCGGGTGAGGCCTAAGGAAGTAAAGGGTGTGGGCTCGGCAGCGAGGCCGGGCGTCTGATGGGCGAGGGGCTTCCTTGCAGGCCGCACAGGAGACCTGCTGGAGGTGCAGCGGCCGGTGGACCTGGGGGCCCTGCGGGGGGAGCTGGAGGGGCTGCTGGCCCGCGGCATCCGCAGCCTGGCCGTGGTCCTCATGCACTCCTACACGTGAGTGGGTGCGCGGGGCGGGCGCCTCCCTCTGACAGGCCTGCTCCAGGCCCTGGCCCTCCTCGGGCTGCCCTCTGAGCCTGGCCCTGCAGCTCGGCCTCCTCCCAGACCCCGGGAGGCAGACGGCGGACGGTGGGGGCGAGGCCGGGCGGGCCGAGGGGCGGACAGTGCGGTCCCGTCACAGGTGGGCCCAGCACGAGCAGCAGGTGGGCGCGCTGGCCCGGGAGATGGGCTTCACGCACGTGTCGCTGTCCTCGGAGGCCATGCCGATGGTGCGCATTGTGCCCAGGGGGCACACGGCCTGCGCCGACGCCTACCTCACGCCCGCCATCCAGCGCTACGTGCAGGGCTTCTGCCGGGGCTTTCAGGGCCAGCTCCAGGTGAGCCCCTGCCGCCGCTCCAGCCCCTCCGGCCCCTCACCCCTCCCCACCTGCTCCCCTCCCCCCCGCTCCAGCCCCCTCCGGCCCCTCACCCCTCACCCCTCCCCGCCTGCTCCCTTCCCCGCCCGCTCCAGCCCCCTCCCGGGCACCCCGGCCCCTCACCCGTCACCCCTCACCCCTCACCCCCTCACTACCTGCTCCCCTCCCCCCCGCTCCAGCCCCCTCCGGCCCCTCACCCCTCACCCTCACCCCTCACCCCCTCACCGCCTGCTCCCCCCACCCCCCAGGACGTGCAGGTGCTGTTCATGCGCTCGGACGGCGGCCTGGCGCCCATGGACGCCTTCAGCGGCTCCCGGGCTGTGCTGTCCGGCCCGGCTGGGGGTGTGGTCGGCTACTCCACCACCACCTACCACGCCGAGGGCGGCCAGCCCGTCATCGGCTTCGACATGGGAGGTACGTGGGCCGAGGGGCCGAGCCCTCCTTCGCGGGGAGGCCAGCAGCCGGCGGCCGGGCTCACCGCCGGCTCCCCCCAGGCACGTCCACCGACGTGAGCCGCTACGCCGGCGAGTTCGAGCACGTCTTCGAGGCCAGCACGGCCGGCGTCACCCTCCAGGCCCCCCAGCTGGACATCAACACGGTCGCCGCGGGTGGGGGCTCCCGCCTCTTCTTCAGGTCAGCTCACCCCCCCATCTCCCCCCCGGCCGGACCCCTGCCCTCCCCAGCCCCCCTCCAATTCCCGTGTCCCTCCCCCAGGTCCGGCCTGTTTGTGGTGGGGCCCGAGTCTGCAGGAGCCCACCCCGGCCCCGCCTGCTACCGGAAAGGTAAGGTCTGGGTCCCCCACCTGCTGCCCGGGCCACCCACCTCCCCCGCTGCCCCGGCCACCCATCTCCCCGGCCAAACCCCTGCTCCCCACACCTGGCGCCCGACTTCAGCTCCCGCCCCCTGCCCTGTGCACACCTCCAGGAGGCCCCTTGACAGTGACGGACGCTAACCTGGTTCTGGGCCGCCTGCTGCCGGCCTCCTTCCCCTGCATCTTTGGGTCGGGAGAGTGCCAGCCGCTGTCCCCCGAGGCCTCCCGGAGGGCCCTGGAGGCTGTGGCCGCCGACATCAACGCCTTCCTGACCAGCGGGCCGAGCCCCCCCGCCCCGCTGAGCCTGGAGGAGGTGGCCATGGGGTTTGTGCGCGTGGCCAACGAGGCCATGTGCCGGCCCATCCGCGCCCTCACGCAGGTGCGCCGCCTGCCGGCCCGCCTCGCCCACCGGGCACCCCCTGGGGGTGAGGGGTCGGGGGTCGGGAGGTGAGCAGGGTAGGTTAAGCCCCTGACCCTCTTCTGGCTCCCCAGGCACGAGGTCACGACCCCGCGGCACACGTGCTGGCCTGCTTCGGAGGGGCGGGCGGGCAGCATGCCTGTGCCATCGCCCGGGCCCTGGGCATGGACACTGTGTACATCCACAGGTGAGCCTGGGCCCGGGGCCGCGGAGGGGGGACTGCCCAGAGGCTCCCCTCACCGCCTGTGGCCCGTCTCCGCAGGCACAGCGGGCTGCTGTCGGCGCTGGGGCTGGCGCTGGCTGACGTGGTGCACGAGGCCCAGGAGCCCTGCTCCCTGCCCTACGTGCCCGAGACCTTCCTGCAGCTGGACCAGCGGCTGAGCCGGCTGGAGGAGCAGTGCATAGACGCCCTGCGGGCCCAGGGCTTCCCCAGGTGCGGTCCTGGGGGCGGGGCGGGGCTGGGCTGGGCCCTGTGGTCGGCAAGCTGCGGCCCCTTGAGTGTGGCTCTTCCACAAAATACCACGGCCTGGGCGAGTCCGTTTTGAAGAGGTGGCGTTAGAAGAAGTTTAAAAAATGTGGCTCTCAAAAGGAATTTCAATCGTCGTGCTGTTGGTATTTGGCTCCGCGGCTCTAGCCCGATCAGCTCCTGGCTTCCCCCACAGTGCCGGGCCCCGCTCCGGGGAGGAAGGGACGGGCGTCCTGGCGGGGTGCCTGTGTGAATTCCCACCGGAGACCCCGCCCCCCGCAGGTCCCAGATCCACACCGAGACCTTCCTGCACCTGCGCTACCAGGGCACCGACTGCGCCCTGATGGTGTCCGCCCACCAGCACCCGGCCACCGCCCGCTCCCCCCGCGCAGGCGACTTCGGGGCCGCCTTCGTGGAGCGGTACGCAAGCCGGAGGCCTGGGCGCCCGGCGGCCCTGACCGCCGCCTCCCTCCCTGGGCCCGGCCGCCTGCCCTGACCGCCCCCTCCCGCCCCGGGCCCGGCCGCCTGCCCTGACCGCCCCCTCCCTGGGCCCGGCCGCCTGCCCTGACCGCCGCCTCCCTCCCTGGGCCCGGCCGCCTGCCCTGACCGCCGCCTCCCTCCCTGGGCCCGGCCGCCTGCCCTGACCGCCCCCTCCCTCCCTGGGCCCGGCCGCCTGCCCTGACCGCCGCCTCCCTCCCTGGGCCCGGCCGCCTGCCCTGACCGCCCCCTCCCTCCCTGGGCCCGGCCGCCTGCCCTGACCGCCGCCTCCCTCCCTGGGCCCGGCCGCCTGCCCTGACCGCCCCCTCCCTCCCTGGGCCCGGCCGCCTGCCCTGACCGCCCCCTCCCTCCCTGGGCCCGGCCGCCTGCCCTGACCGCCGCCTCCCTCCCTGGGCCCGGCCGCCTGCCCTGCCCGCCCCCTCCCTCCCTGGGCCCGGCCGCCTGCCCTGACCGCCCCCTCCCTCCCTGGGCCCGGCCGCCTGCCCTGACCGCTGCCTCCCTCCCTGGGCCCGGCCGCCTGCCCTGACCGCCCCCTCCCTCCCTGGGCCCGGCCGCCTGCCCTGACCGCCCCCTCCCTCCCTGGGCCCGGCCGCCTGCCCTGACTGCCCCCTCCCTGGGCCCGGGCGCAGGTACATGCGGGAGTTCGGCTTTGTCATCCCCGAGCGGCCGGTGGTGGTGGACGACGTGCGGGTGAGGGGCACCGGCCGCAGCGGCCTTCGCCTGGAGGACGTCGCCAAGACCCAGGCGGGGCCCCCCCGGGTGGACCAGGTCAGCGGCCCTCCATGCACCCCCGCCTACGCCCTCGGGGACATGGGGAGGCGGGGATGGGGAGGCTGGGGACCTGGGGACCTCCTTCACCCCACCTCTCCTCAGATGACCCAGTGCTACTTTGAGGGGGGCTACCAGGAGACCCCGGTTTTCCTGCTGGGAGAGCTGGGCTATGGGCACAAGCTCCAGGGGCCCTGCCTGATCATCGACAGCAACAGGTAGGCAGAGGCCCGGGCGGGCCGGGCCTGGGGGTGTGGGTCAGGGCCACCGCTGTGGGGGCCGGGCAGGGGGTTCTCGGCCGGAGGCTGCAGGAGTCTGAAGGACGCCAGGGTCCCATGAGGTGGGACCCCGGCCTGGGGAAGCCAGGGTCCTGGTTGGGATGGGGTCTGGCTTGGCCCCTCCAGCCCCCCGCACCCCTGCACCCCTGCCCCCAGCACCATCCTGGTGGAGCCAGGCTGCCAGGCGGAGGTGACCGAGACCGGGGACATCCGCATCTCAGTGGGGGCCGAGACCCTCGGCACGGTGGGCGCCCAGCTCGACCCCATCCACCTGTCCATCTTCTCACACCGCTTCATGAGCATCGCGGGTGAGTGTGCGGAGCCGCGGCCCGCCGGCCCTGCTCCCCGGGTCCGGTGCGCGGTCTGCCAACTGGGCAGAGGCGGCGCCCAAAGTGGTGCCCGGGAAGGGGCCAAAGCAGGATCGGGCCATGACAGGGCGAGCCGCGCGGCCCGGGCTCTGGGGGCACCGCCGCCCTGCACCCGCCGGCCGCCGGCAGAGCGCGCCTCTGGTTGTGGGCAGGAAACCGGCTCTGCATCTGAGCAGGGCAGGCCAGGGGAGCTGGGCCAGCAGCACCCCCACCCCAGGGACAGAGCTGAGGGTGAGCTGGGCCAGCAGCACCCGCACCCCCACCCCCGGGCGGGCTGAGGGTGAGCTGGGCCAGCAGCACCCGCACTTGTTGCTCCAGAGCAGATGGGCCGCATCCTGCAGCGCACGGCCATCTCCACCAACATCAAGGAGCGCCTCGACTTCTCCTGCGCCCTCTTCGGGCCCGACGGGGGGCTGGTGTCCAACGCCCCCCACATCCCCGTGCACCTGGGCGCCATGCAGGAGACCGTGCAGTTCCAGGTCTGCCCGGCCCCCCTTCCTGCCCTCTCCCGCCCCTCCCACCCCGCCCCTTCCTGACCCCCAACCATGTCCTGGCTTCAGATCCAGCACCTGGGGGCTGACCTGCACCCCGGCGACGTGCTGCTGAGCAATCACCCCAGTGCCGGGGGCAGCCACCTGCCAGACCTGACGGTCATCACGCCGGTGAGGGCTCTGCCTGGGGCCGGGAGCCGGGAGGGGGCCGGGGCCATACAGCTGACCGCGGCTCTCCACTCCCAGGTGTTCTGGCCGGGTCAGGCACGACCTGTGTTCTACGTGGCCAGCCGCGGGCACCACGCAGACATTGGGGGCATCACGCCAGGCTCCATGCCCCCGCACTCCACCTCCCTGCAGCAGGAGGGCGCTGTCTTCCTGTCCTTTAAACTTGTCCAGGGAGGCGTGTTCCAGGAGGAGGGTGAGTGGGGTGGCCTGGGGACTCGGTGGGCTGCTTGCACTGGGTTGGCACTGTGTCTGGGGGCTGCAGGCTCCTAGAAGGCCCAGGTCCACGTCGTTGGGTGGCAGGGCCGTGGGCAGCTGTGCAAGGCCCGGCCGGGTGCATGCCAGTCTGCCTGTGCCCCCTGCCTGCATGCAGAGTTGAAGGGTCCAAGGTGGCCCAGACCCTGGGCCAGGGGAGTGGGGAGGGGAAGCTGCAGTTACTCCGGGGGGTGCTGAGCCTTCCCCTGGGCAGGGAGGATAGAGTGGGGACAACAGTTGGAGGTTGGGAGGGTTGGCATTTGATGGGATTTGGGGGTTGGAGGGGACAGTGGAGTCTGACAGCTGGCGGACGGAGCTCCGGCTGAGGGGGTTTGGAGCTGCTGCGGGGATGGTGGGACCCAGGAGGGAGGAGCAGCCAACATGGGGCCCACAGTGCCCGGCAGGGGTGCAGCGGGTGGAGAGCAGGGCACCAGGCCGCCCCCGGGCTTGGAGGCTGGCTCAGGGGTGAGTCCATCCGTCCGTCTGTCCGTCCAGCGGTCACGGAGGCCCTGCAGGCCCCAGGCAAGATCCCCGGCTGCAGTGGGACTCGGAACCTGCATGACAACCTGTCAGATCTCCGTGCCCAGGTGGCAGCCAACCAGAAGGGCATCCAGCTGGTGGGGGAGCTCATCGGGCAGTACGGCCTGGACGTGGTGCAGGCCTACATGAGCCACATCCAGGTGGGCCGCTCGGTGCCAGCCCCAAGGCAGCAGCTGGGAGGGGAGGGGGTGCTCGGCCCACCCGGGAGGTGGCATGGTGGCCTCTAAACACACTCCCCGCCAGGCCAACGCGGAGCTGGCTGTGCGGGACATGCTTCGGGCCTTCGGGTCCTCCCGGCAGGCCCGGGGCCTGCCTCTGGAGGTGTCTGCGGAGGACCACATGGATGATGGCTCCCCCATCCGACTCCGAGTACATATCAACCTGAGTCAGGTCTGGCTGCCCGGCCCGGGGCCTGGGGCAGAGGGGATGACGGTGGCATGGCCCTCTCGTCGCTGATGGCCTCTCCCCCTCCCCTCGGTGGGCAGGGCAGCGCGGTGTTTGACTTCAGCGGCACCGGGCCAGAAGTGTTCGGCAACCTCAACGCCCCGCGGGCCATCACGCTGTCCGCCCTCATCTACTGCCTGCGCTGTCTGGTGGGCAAGGACATTCCGCTCAACCAGGTGTGCAGGCACGTCCCGTGTGGGAGGCAGGCGGGTGGACCCTACGCCCCAGGCACCCTGAGCAAGCCTGGGGCAAAGGCAGCCGGATGGTCCTAGGGGTACTGCTGGCGGTGGTGGGGCATAGATCTCCCAGTTGACCCTGCGGGCGGTCCTCCCTGCGCAGGGCTGCCTGGTCCCGGTGCGCGTGGTGATTCCTAAAGGCTCCATCCTCGACCCCTCCCCGGAGGCGGCCGTGGTGGGCGGCAACGTGCTCACGTCGCAGCGCGTGGTGGACGTCATCCTGGGGGCCTTCGGGGCCTGCGCCGCCTCCCAGGTGCGGTGGGCGCCGGCAGGCTTGTTGTGGGGAGCGGGACAGGAGGGCGGGGAGGCGGGGAGCGGACGGGGATGCTTCCGCAGGCTCAGCGACCGCTCGTCCCGCCAGGGCTGCATGAACAACGTGACCTTGGGAAACGAGCACATGGGCTACTACGAGACCGTGGCGGGCGGCGCGGGCGCGGGCCCCGGCTGGCACGGGCGCAGCGGCGTGCACAGCCACATGACCAACACGCGCATCACGGACCCCGAGATCCTGGAGAGCAGGTGAGGGGCGGGGCGGGGCGTGGGAGCCGGGCCCGGATTGGTGAGCGGGGAGGGCGGAGACGAGGAGCCAGTCCTGGGTTGGTGGGTGTGGCGAGGGCGGGGCGTGGGAGCCGGATTGGTGAGCGGGACGGGGGCGGAGACGAGGAGCCAGTCTGGGTTGGTGGGCGTGGAGAGGGCGGGGCGTGGAACCCGGACTCGCGTTGGTGGGCGGGACGGGGGCGGAGACGAGAAGCCAGTCCTGAGCTGGTGGGCGGGGCGTGGGACCGGATTGGTGGGCGGAGAGAGGGCGGGGCCAGGACCACCTAGCGGAGCCTCTGGCCCGCGCAGGTATCCGGTCATCTTGCGCCGCTTTGAGCTGAGGCTGGGGTCCGGGGGCCGCGGCCGCTTCCGGGGCGGCGATGGTGTTGTCCGCGAGCTGCTGTTCCGCGAGGAGGCGCTGCTGTCAGTGCTGACGGAGCGCCGCGCCTTCCGGCCCTACGGCCTCCACGGTGAGCGCCGCGCCCCACCCCCCAGCCCAGCCTCTCTCTCCCCCCAACGCGGTCTGTTTCTCCCCGCGCCCTGTCTCCTTACCAAGCCCCCCCCCCATCTCTCCCTTCCTGGCCTCCTGAGCCACCCGCGCCTCGCCTCCTGCAGGGGGGGAGCCCGGTGCGCGCGGCCTAAACCTACTGATCCGCAAAGACGGCAGGACGGTGAACCTGGGCGGGAAGACCTCGGTATCCGTGTTCCCCGGGGTAAGCATGGTCTCCCGTCCCGTCCCATCTGCGCCTCCCCGGCGGCTGCCGTCCCACAGAAGGTGCACAGAGTTGCAAAAGTGACTAGCGACCTAGTTTAATTCTGTTTCTGGGGGACCCCGTCCTTCTCCAAGCGCGGCTCCGGGGCTCAGACTGGGCTGTGCATGGGCTGCTGTGGGGATGGGGCCGCAGAGGGCGGGAGGCGGGGACCACGCCCGCGCTGAACTGTTGCTCTGCTCCACAGGACGTGTTCTGCCTCCACACGCCAGGCGGCGGGGGCTACGGGGACCCCGAGGACCCGGTCCCACCGCCCGGGCCGCCCCTCCAGCCCCCCCAGCCCCCGTCCTTCTCCAAGCGCGGCAGCGTGTACGAGTACCGCAGGGCCCAGGAGGCTGTGTGAGGGGGGGAGGCCCGCGCAATAAAGATCCACAATCAGACGCTCTGCTTCCGCGGCTGCGGCCCGCCCGGCTCCCTCTTGGCCGAATCGCGCTTGGCCTCCGTGCCCGCCTTCGCCCCGGGCCTCGCGGCGGTCTCCTGCGCGTCTCCGTGCGCGGAAACCCGGAGCCGAAGTCCCAGGGCCAGGTGGTCAGTGAGACCGGCCAGGGCGGTGCTGAATGTCACCTGCTCGACCTCCTGGGGGGCGGGAGTCAGGGTGAGGGGTCGCCCAGCGCCAGCCTGACCGACGTCCTGAGCTGGGGCACTTACTGGGCTCAGCGGGCCTCCGGGCACCCCCCGGTAGGTGATGTAATCCAGGCGCCGGCCCCGCCAGGGCTTAGCCCGGCGCCCCCCCTGCGGAGGGCCTGCCAGGTAGCGGTGGCGGCCTCGCTCCTGCTCCAGGGCCCTGAGGAGGGGCGGTGTCATCAAGGCCGGCGCGACCCGCTGTGCGGGGCTGCTCGGGCCGGGCTGCCTCGCCCCCAAGTCGCCACTCACCTCCGCAGCATCTCCGGGGAGCAGGCCACCGAGTGGTGGAGCCTGGACGTGCGCAGCATCGTTCCTGGGGGAGGGAGGCGGGGGAGGCGGGTCAGCGGAGCGCGCGTGGGCCGGCGAGCCCTCCTCCCTGGGTCTGTCCCCCTCCTGCCGGGGTTTGTCCCCTCCTCCCCGGGTCTTCCCCCTTCTCCCTGGGTCTGTCCCCCGCCCGCCCGAGCGCCGTACCCAGGGCCCAGGGCTGCTCCCGGCGGGTGTCCAGCCGGCAGGGGTCCCGGAAGCGGCTGAAGAGCTGGTGCTCCTGCTCCCGCGCGTCGTCTGCGGAGAAAGGCCGGCGCTGGGTGGGCGGGGCCGGGACCCCCGCGCCGCCCCGCCCCGCCCCGCGCCGCCCCCCGGGGCGCCCTCACTGAGGCAGCAGTTGTCAAAGTTGAGGTCCCCCAGGAGCACGCTGAAGGCCACGGCTTCGTCGCTGGAGCGGCTCTCGGCCTCAAACTGCTCGGCCCAGTTCAGCAGCAGCGTCAGCTGTTTGCAGCGCAGATGTCCGTCCCCTGCAGGAGGGGGAGGGGGAGGGGGAGAGGAAGGCTCGGCGCAGGGTGCCCTTCAGAACCCGGGACACACCACCGAACTCCCCGTCACCCACCCTGCCCACCCCCTGTGAGCCCGCCCAGGCACCCCAGGGATCCGCGGTGTCCGGGGCGTGAACAAACGGCGGGGGAGGCGGGTCAGCCCGCCCACGCGCCCCCATCCCGCCCTCCGGGCTCACCACTCGGGGCATGCAAGTGCGTGCAGTGCAGGAAGCCCACGACGCGGCGCCCGTTCAGGATGCCCACCTGCGCCTGCAACACCACGGACAGCCCCAGCAACCCTCTCCCGGGGCCCCGCGCCCGCCCCCTCCCGGCCTCCCGGAGCGCGGCCGCGGGCGGGCGGGTACCTGTGCAGAGAGGAGGCCCTTGGAGGCCAGCGCGTCCTCGCGGCGGGCCTGGGGGAAGGCCCGGAAGGCGGCGCGCAGCAGCGGGTAGCGCGAGGCCAGCAGCAGCCCGCTGCCCAGGAGCTTGAGGTGCGGCCCGGGCTGCAGGCCGAACGTGCCCACGTCATGCAGCACGGGGCCCAGGTGGGGGGCCAGGCGGCTCACCAGGGGCCGCGCCGCGCGCAGGTCGAACACCTCCTGCAGGCACACGAAGTCCAGGCCCGGCGGCAGGGCGGCCGTCAGCACCCCGGGGGGCGCAACGGGCTCGGGGGGCGGGCTGCAGCCCGTGGCCCCGTAGCGCGAGGGCGCGGCGCGCAGGCCGGCCACCAGCAAGGCGCCCGCGGCGTCAGCGCGCCGCTGGGTGTGCCGCAGGTTGCTGAAGCGCGCCAGCCCGTCGGGGAGCAGGCACAGGTTGGCGCTGAGGAAGCCGAAGCAGCGCGCGGGCTCCGCCGGGGGGCGCCAGGGCGCGGGGGGCGCCCAGCCCTGCGGGGGGGGCTGGTAGCAGAAGGGGCGGCGCCAGGCCTGCAGCGGCAGCCAAAGCAGCAGGCCCGGCAGCGCCAGCGGCAGGCCGAGCAGCAGCAGCAGGAGCGCCGCCCCTGCCCACACGGCCACGCGCAGCGCCGTCAGCAAGCTGGGGCGCGCCCTGGGGGCCCAGCACCCCAGCAGCTGGTCCAGGGCCCAGTAGGCGGGGAAGAGCAGCGCGCGGGCCAGGGCGTGCAGGGCGTGCAGCGCCGGGTGCGGGAAGGGCGAGGGCCGGAGCGCGCAGGGTACCGGAGGCCAGTCCGGCCGGGAGGGCATGGCGCGCGGGGCTCCTCGGCCGGCCGCGGGCGCCTCAGCCACTCATCTGCTAGGTGACCTGCCGGTGCGCCCGCCGGGGCAGGTGCGGGGCCGCAGGGGTCAAGGCCAGGGTCAAGGCCAGGCGGCGCAACCTGTGCGCGGACCCAGGAAGGTGCCCGAGTGCCCGGGGACACGCGCACGGGCGCAGATTTGCGTCCAGGAAACCGCCCTCTTCCCCGCGCGAAGTCTAGTTGGCGGTTGGAGAGAAGCAAAGGGAAAGCGAAAGGGACACCGGCCCTGCAGCCCCGCCCCGGCCCGCCCCGCCCTCCCCGGAAGGCCGCATGGGGAACTAGATGCGCCTGAGGGCTCCGGGGCTGCGGGGCGGCCCGCACCGCGCGGAGGGTGCTGCCAGGCGCGGGCGCAGCGCCGGCGAGGGGCCTGCGGTGGGCGCTGCGCCCCGCTCCCTCCCGCCTCCTGCACGTCCGCGTGGGACTGCCCGGGTGCTCAGGCTGCCGGACTTTGGGATGTGCTCCATCCCACCCCGCCGGCTCCCAGGGGCTCGGTGTCCAGCGAAGGGATGGTCTCCAGGCTCTGAGCGGCTTAACCCACCGCCCAAGCCGCGCCCCGCGGAGCCCCCCAAGGCCGGGCGCACAGCAGGGCGGCTCTTGGACCCCGCGGAGCTTCCCACCTGGGGGGCAGGGGCCGTTGGTTTCCACCCTGCGCGGCCGCTCCCCCCGCCCCCTCCCGGCACGAGAGCCCGTCTCCGTTACCAGCTGAGCCCGCTCCCACAGCTCAGGTGGAGGCTGGGGAGCTGCCCCCATCCTTCCGATGTTGCTGGGCCCCCACCTTTGTAACTGGAGCTGTGAACCAGTCCCTACAGCAGGTGCTTTTTTTTTTTTTTTAAGCATATTTTTAAAATATATGTTTATTGAGCCGGGACCGGTTTGGCTCAGTGGATAGAGCGTCGACTTGCGGACTGAAGGGTCCCGGGTTCGATTCCAGTCAAGGGTATGTACCTTGGTTGCGGGCACATCCCCGGTAGGGGGTGTGCAAGAGGCAGCTGGTCGATGTTTCTCTCTCATCGACGTTTCTAACTCTCTGTCCCTCTCAATTCCTCTCAATTCCTCTCTGTGTAAAATCAATAAAATGTATTTAAAATTTTAAATATATATATTGAATATGTTTATTGATTTCAGAGAGACATAGAAACATCAATGATGAGTCCTGAATCAGATGCTTCTCACACGCCCCCTACTGGGGATGGAGCCTGCAACCCCGGCCATGTGCCCTGACTGGAAGTGAACCACGACCTCCTGGTTCATAGGTCAACACTCAACCCCTGAGCCACGCCTGGGGCCGAGCTCTCGGCTCTGCCCACTTTCCCATCCTGCCTCTGCCCCTGCAGCCCAGTGGAGCTGCCTCTGCTTCCTGCCCCCCCCTCCCGCCCCGTGCCTTGGGAATGGGTCCCACCTCCCTGGGCCACCGGTGCCAGGTCTACGGAGGGCTTTCTCCTGGTTCCCTTCCCTCCTCTCAGGTCCCCCTGCCCTCAAGGGGGTCCAGAATCCCCCTTCCTCCCTGCCTGGCCCAGAGGGAGGAACTCCCGCAGCCACATCCTCCTCTCGCGTCCAGTCTGCCTTCTGCAAGGCGCCCAGGCCTCCGCTCCAATCTGTCGCCAGCGTGCAGGCACTGCCACAGCCCTTCCCTGCCACTGGGCTCCTTCCTGCTTCCTGCTCCTCCCCTGGAGTCCCAGGGCCTCTCACTGTGCCCACGGCCAGGCCAGGGGAACCTTGGGCCTTCTGATACCCCCCCCTCGGCCAGGCAGCTGCCCCAGGGCCAGCAGGACCGACCGGGCAAAGGGGAGCGGGCACTGGGAACCGCCCAAGGAAGCAGCACGGCCAGGCGTGCGGGCAGGCCCAGCGGCCAGCATCAGTGGGAATCTTTAATGTGTACGGTGGGGAGCTGGGCCGGCGGGCAGGGCCCGGTGGGGCAGCCGGCACGTCACCAGATGAACATGGGCTTGCCATCGTCGTGCGCCAGCTGGCTGAGGCAGGAGAGCAGCAGCAGCGCGTCGGTGAGCATGCTGGGGTGCACCGTCTCCACCAGCACGCGCTGCAGGAAGTCCACGGTGTAGGAGCCGCCCTCGGACACGGCCAGCTCCGGCCGCTCCCGCAGGATGCCGTAGGCATTCACCAGCTGCTCCGTCAGCGCCGGGTGCACCCGCCCGTTGTAGCCCAGGCTCTGCAGCCGGTTCATGATGCTCACGTAGCGCTGGGTGAGCGTCTGGCACAGCTCCTCGTCCAGCTTGTGGTCATTGGGGTTCAGGGAGGCCTGGGAAGAGGGAGGGGACACCGTCAGGGGAGGGGCAAAGGTTCCCTAAGCCCCATCCCCGGATCCATCACCCGGGGACTCAGGATGGAGCTGGGGCCAAGAGGAACTGAGGACCGAGAGCCAGAGCGTGGCTGGGAGCTGGGGTTGGAGGGACAGTGAGGGAGCGTTGCCTGACCCACCAGACGCCACTTGGGGGCTCTGCAAGGCTTCCTCCTGGCTCCCCACCCTTCCTCTCTCCAGCCTCCGCCTCCTCTGAACCCTGCACAGGTCCTGCTGGTGTCACTCCCACCTCTCAGGCTGACATGGCCGCCCAGGGCCTGGAGCCAGCCATGCTGCCCCAGCATGGGTCCTGCTGTCCCCCAGGTGTCTGCTCCTGGTGCCCGGGCCTGGGGGCTGGCAGCGGCTGGGGGCCGTCTCCACCTACAAGGCCTTCCTCACCCTTGCCAGGTGGTGGCCCCGTCCTCCATAGCATCTCACCACGAATTTGTCCCTCCTCCCCCGTCCCCTGCTGTGGCCTCCAGGACACATGACGGGGCAGTCACATGACCCCCGGCTCAGAGGGCCCTGCACACAGCCGAATGCCCAGCGGTAGCCTGGTATCTTCCTTGGCACCAGGCCCTGCACAGGGTGCACCTGTCACAGGTGCTGGGGGGGAGGGGCCAGGCCCGCAGAACTAAGGGTCGGAAGTGGGCGTCCGATAGGGTGTGTCCCTGCCTGAGCTGTTCTGTGGCTCCCACGGCTCCTGCTCTGGGGCCAGGGCCAACCTGTGAGGCTGTGGCCTGGCCCTGCATGCCCCCTTCCAGCCACTTCCTAGATGCTGGCTCCTTACCTGACGGGAAGGCCCAGACAAGAGGCTTAGGCACCGCCTCCTCCAGGAAGGCCTCTCTGTCCTCCCTCCTGTCCCCCCCACCCCCCGCCAGGTGGTCATGTGAGCAGAGCACTGGGCTTAGGGCTGGGCTCAGCTGAAGTGACCCCTGACCTCTGGCAGGTGACACCAGAGCTCTGGGCTCGGCTCGTCACTTCCTGTCTCTGATTCCAGCCTGCTCTCCAGGCCCCTGGGAAGGACTTCCGGAGCTCAGGCCACAGTGGGGGGTGAGCAGGGGAGCTGTCACCCAGGGCGGCAGGGAGCACCGTGGGTGCACAGCTGTGGGCCGGGCCCTGGCTGAGCTGCTGCTGCGCAGGGTCTGGGGCACGGATCTCAGGACGGGAGCAGGAGGTCAGTGGGGACCAGGCTGAGCCCACCCTTCAGGGAGCTGGGCCCTGGAGAGCAGTGTGGGCTGAGAGACAAGGCCAGGGCTGCCCTAGGAAGTAGCTCTTTAAGAGTGGAGGGGAGGGGACAAGCACCCTGGGCTGGGGAGCTGTGGGCATCCCCCCCCCCCCGTGCTGAGAGCAGAGCAGGGGGAAGGGCCCTGTCCTGAGGATTGGAGCCTCCTGGTGGGCTGTGTGTGTGTGTGTGTGTGTGTGTATTTTGCTAACCCTCACCTGAGGATATTTTTTCCATTGATGGTTAGGGAGAGTGGAAGAAAGAGGGAGAGACCGTGAGAAACATCAATGTGAGAGAAACACTTCGATTGGTTGCCTCTTGCACACGCCTGGACCAGGGCCCAGGCCAGGGAGGAGCTGCAACCTTTGACCGGAATCAAACCCGGGACCCTTTGGTCTGCAGGCCAATGCTCTATCCACTGAGGCAACCGGCCAGGGCGGCTCTGTGGTTTTAAATGTCAAGCTGACCACCGTACGGGATGGACGGGGTCTGGACATAGAGGGGAGGGCTGGGCTCGTCCACCCTGCAGGCACTCTCCGAAGCGGCAGCGGGTGGCAGACACAGGGCTTCCCCGCCAGCTGCTGAGCGATAGAACCGCTCCCTCGGCCCTAGACCCTGCCTCATCGTCCACTCCGGCTGGTGCTCCGCAGTAGCAGTGGTCCCAGGTTTTTACTGCCCCCCTCCATCCACCAGTCCTAAATGCTTCATTTAAAAGCAAAAGAAATGCAAAATAAAATGAAGTACTCAATCCAAGAAACAAATAGCCCAGCCTGTGGGTCTCAGTGGCTGAGCGTAGACCCATGAACCAGGGGGTCAGGGTTTGGTTTGAATCCTGTCAGGGCACATGCCCAGGGGGTTGAGGGCTCGATCCCAGTGCGGGGCGAACGGGAGGCAGCCGATCCTCCTGTACCCCTGTTTCTCCCTGCCCCTATTCCCTAACGGCTGTTTCTCTGGCTTCTGGGACAAGGCGTGGACCAACATTAACCTCAAAAACTTTTCTTGAATCCCCCCCGAGGACTGGGCTTTCTTACATTAAGAGTGGGGCCAGGTGTCAGCTATTTTCAAACTTGGTTTTCTCATCTGTCAAATGGACATGAGAATACAGGGGGCCCGCCTAGAAGGGTTGTTTTGAGAATCAAATGAAATATACTCTGTTACGTGTTTAGCACAAAGCCTGATTCTCACTGTGGATGTTTCTCTCTCCCCCTCTCCTTTCCTCTGTGAAATAAAAATATATTTTAAAAGAGACAAAACAAACACCGGGATTGGTTTATGATCAGAATATCTTATCTCGAGTCTCAAAATGTTAAGACAGTGGTCGGCAAACTCATTAGTCAGCAGAGCCAAATATCAACAGGACAACGACTGGAATTTCTTCGGAGAGCCACATTTTTAAAACTTAAACTTCTTCTAACGCCACTTCTTCAAAACAGACTCGCCCAGGCCGTGGTGTTTTGTGGAAGAGCCGCACTCAGGGGGCCAAAGGGCCGCCCGTGGCCTGTGAGCTGCGGTTTGCCGACCACGGTGTTAAGAGAAAAGGGAGGGAGGGGAAATCATGTGATCATCTCATCAGAGACAGAAAAACATTCTAAAAAATCCAATGTTTGTTCACAATTAAGAAAGAAAAATAAAATAAATAAAAAGCTCTTAACAAAGGAGGAAGAGGGGGAATTTCTCAACCTGATACTGAATCTGGCTCATCTGGTTTCTGTTCTAGAGCCTTCTAGTGCCCTCTGTCCTCAAGGGGCTGGACACTGAAAGCCACCTTTTCCCGACACCCCCGTGACCTGGGTTTCTGCAGAGGGTGTCTGTCCACGAGAAAGGCCCCTGTGGAGCTGGCATTTCTCCTGGTTGCAGAGCAGAGAACGCCCCGTGGTGTCTGCTTCCTGGAGCTTCTGGCCATGCAGATGTCATGACCCTTCCTGCTCACACCAGCTCGGAGGGTTCTGTCCTCTGCAACCAGGAACTGGCTGACCTGGCCAAAAGCCTGGCGCAGCCCTGCTGGCCTGGCTCAGGGGTTGGGCATCGACCTAGGAACCAGGAAGTCAGGGTTTGATTCCTGGTCAGGGCACATTCCCAGTAGAGGGCGTGCAGGAGGCAGCCCATCCATAGTTCTCTCATCATGGCTGTTTCTCTCTCCTTCCCTCTCTGAATTCAATGATTAAAAAAAAAAAAAAAAAAAAAGATATTTTTAAAACCTGGAACACACTTCCTACTTAACAGGAAGTGCCCCTCGCGGAGTCAGAAACAGGATGTTGCCACATCGGCGGCTTCCCGTAATTACTGCACAAAATGACTGCGTGGGAAACTGAGCTGATGAGAAGGGAGCTCTGAAAACTAGGAGGAGGCTTGGACTGGCTAACTAAATCGTCGCACAAAAGTCACAAACATTCCGGGAGCCACGGAGGGGGCTTGGGGAGCATCGCGGGGGGGCGGGCACCGTGTGACAACGAAAGACTGAGGGCACCTTAACAGCCGGAATAGGCAAGCGTGCCGCTGGGCGAGGATGGGCCCACTGGAGCCAAAGCCGCTCCTGCCCGTCACCCCCAGGAGGACGGTGCACAGACACGGGGCCTAGAGGAGGCGCGGGGGGCACCGGGGGCTGTTTCCCAGGGAAGGCCACCTGCACACCCCCTTCCAGTCTGGAGTGGGGGCGCTAGGAGCCACTGCACGGGCCGAGGGGGAACCACGCTCAGCCGCTCCCCTGCCCTGTTCTCCAGGGAGTCGGTGCAGCTGGGGACCACGGCCTCCTGCTGGTAGATGGTCCGGGCACTGCTGGCTTCGTGCTCCGTCCTTGGGGGTCTCTGTGCTCACCTGGCTGGAGTGCAGGGCCCCCAGCAGCCCCTCAGGGGCCAGCATGCTCCCCATGCCTGCCCTGTGCCGGCAGGCCCTCTGGCTGGGAGTGGGAGGGAGACGGGCACACACCTGGATGATCTTCTCGGGGATGTTGGAGACGGTGAAGCCATAGAGGCGCACGCGCTCCGGGAAAATGCTGGACAGGATCCTGCGGTCCAGCTGGAACGCGATCTCGCCCACCAACCTCTCCAAGGCCAGCTGCTTCGGCTCTGGGAACGGCAAGGGGTGGAGGGGGTGGGCAGTGGCGTGGTCTATAGCCCAGGCAGGCACCTGGAGGGGTCTCCGAGGGTGGCCAGGAGCCCCCAGACCGGAGTCCACCCGGGGACAGCACCGACCTCGGGGGGTCTCAGGGAACTTGCTGATCTTGCGGTGGGCCAGCTTCCGCTCCAGTTCCAGGTTGCTCTTCCGAGACGTTTCGGAGCAGCGTGGGCCGTTGACGGAAGCCGGGGAGGAGGTGGTGCGGGGTGGGGTGTGGGAGGTGGGTGCGGGCCGGGTGTTGGAGTGGTTCACTTGGGTGGCGGAGTGGGTGGCGCCCTGGGCCATGTGGACGGTGTTTGAGGGGCTGTGAGCGGTGGCAGCGGGGGGAGCAGGATCAGGGGTGTGGGGGAGGATGGGGCAGAGAGCTGGGGAGGTGGGGACGAGGCCAGCCGCTGCTTGTCCCCGAGGGGCACCCGCCTGAGTCTGGATCTCTGAGGTGCCGAAGGAGAAGGTGGTCGCGGAGCCCGGCGTGCCCACAGCGCCGACGGGGGTGGAGGTCATGATGGGCCCACCCACGAACGTCACGCTGAAGGACTCGGGGTCCTGGCTCGGCTGGGGGTGCTCGGTGGAGAGTGGGACTGGTTGACAAGGTGGGGCAGAAAGGAGGGGAGGAGGGTAAGGGCGAGGTGGGACCAGGGACCGGCCTGGCAGGGACACCCCCGCCCCCCGCACCCACCACTTACTTTTGCCGGTGGCAGCAGGCCCCGTGGTGCCAGGGGAGGGATGGGGTCCAGAGGTGGATCCTTGGAGGGGCTCTGCCAGCCGCACCCGGGGGGCCTCATTGGTCATGGGGTTGGCCAGAAGGCTCTGAGAAACACCTGGAGGGGCGGTGGTGGAGGTGAACTGGGGGCCCACCAGGGGGCTGCTTGACGCCAGGGAGCCGGTCGTCGGCAGGTCCAGGGAGCCGGTCGGCGTGCCCCCCAGGGGCACCATCATGGAGCCGCCGTGTGGTGTCAGGGAGCCGGTGGGCAGGCCCAGGGAGCTGGTCGGCGTGCCCCCCGGGGGCACCATCATGGAGCCGCTGTGTGGCGACAGGGAGCCGGTGGAGGGCAGGCCCAGAGCGCTGGCTATGAGGCTCGGCACGGACACTGCCAAGGGGCTGGTGAGGTGGTTGCCCAGGGGGCTGCCCAGGAGGTTGGTGAGCGCACTGCTCTGCGTCATGGGCCCGAGGGAGGGCAGCAGCATGCTGACGGCGGTGGGGCTGAGCTGCGGGCTGTTCAGTATGTCAGCCGTGGACGGCAGCCCACTCACCCCCACTTCTTCCGCGGCAGGGTCGTTGGCCGCGGCTGGCGCCTGGGGCAGGAAGGCACCTGGGAGACACAGAGAAGCACTGAGACCCCAGGTGGGGCCCCGGGAGAGGGCTTTCTCCCGACGGTGGTGGGGCCTGGACCAAGGTGCCCATCTACCTCGGAGGAGCTGACCACCCCTCTGAGCCTCCCCTCTTTGCGGGACCCCAGGCCAGGGGCCGGCCCCTCTGAAGGAGCCTTGCTCCTCCCAGGCTCCTTTCTCTAAACACCTGCTCCCCAGCCACAGGGACCTTCCACAGCTGCCCACCCCTCACCTGTGGGCCCCTCACAAAGCTGCTGACCCCTGGACAAGGAGAGAGGAGATTCAGAGGGACCCCTTCATTCCCTGGTGGGGAGGGTCGGGGCCCGGCCTCCTGACCTCCGTCCTTGCAGGGGCAGCCTCACCTCCCCGGGTGGGGAGACCCGCAGGGAGGCCAGAGCTAGAACAGGTGTGAAGCTTCGTGTGGTTTGTGCCCTTGACTGGGAATTGAACCCACAACCTTCAGTCCCTGGGCAGATGCTCCAATCACTGAGCACCCGCCAAGGGCTGTAATTTGTAATTGATTTAGATTTGTGAGTTGCAATCTCCTGGGTTTTAGGACAGTTTCAGAAACCTAAAGAGAATTTTAGGTTCGCTGCATTTATTTTATGTGTAAGAATTACTTAGTGTCCAAGGAGGATTGCTTGTTACCTCGGACAATTTAGGTTAAAAAGGGAGGCCAGTGCTTTAGATTTGCAAATGTCGTTTACGGTATTTTCAACAGTTTAACGGAAGGGACTCACTGTCCTCAGTGCCCCTAGCAGGGCAGCTCAGTCCTTCCCCCGAGACCAGTCTGAGTGGCCCCTGGGGTCTCCCACCCTCGGCGCAGGTCGGGGCGCCTCTGCACTGTCCTGACCTCCATCGCACCACGTCCACCGGCCTCCACTGGGCTGCAGCCGCCTCCCCCGCGGTCCCTCCCGGGTCTGCCCGGAAACCCGGTCCATGCAGGGACAGAGGGGCAACAGGTGACCGGAGGGGCGCGCCCTGACCTGGCAGAGACCCCGGGGCGGGGCTAGAGGCGGGGGCGGGGCCCGACATGAGCTAAATCTGATAGGCTGGTTGTTTCTGGGGCGGGGCCACGGCGAGGGCGGGGCCTGAAGTGAGGGCGGAGCTACAGCACCAGGTGGGCCCGGTGGGCGGGGCTCCGTGGGGCGGGGCGGAGCCCGAGGCTGGGCGGGATGACGCCTGCGGACCGAATGGGGAGGCGGGACGCCCTGGAAGTAGATGGTGAGCAAAGGCGGCTCCAGCCACGTTCTGGGGTCCTGAGGCAGCGGAAGGGGTCGAGGGAGAGGGGGACAGGGGCGGTCTGAGGGGAGAAGGTCCTGAGGAGAGATGAGGGGTCCTGAGGGGAGACGGGAGGGGGGGATCCTGATGGGAGACAGAGGGTCCTGAGGGGAGACGGGGGTCCTGAGGGGAGACGGGGGCTCCTGAGGGGAGACGGGGTCCTGAGGGGAGATGAGGGGTCCTGAGGGGAGACGGGGTCCTGAGGGGAGACGGGGTCCTGAGGGGAGATGAGGGGTCCTGAGGGGAGATGAGGGGTTCTGAGGGGAGACAGGGCTCATGAGGGGAGACGGGGTCCTGAGGGGAGACGGGGGTCCTGAGGGGAGACGGGGTCCTGAGGGGAGACGGGGTCCTGAGGGGAGACGGGGGGGTCCTGAGGGGAGATGGGGGGGTCCTGAGGGGAGACGGGGTCCTGAGGGGAGACAGGGGGTCCTGAGGGGAGACGGGGTCCTGAGGGGAGACGGGGTCCTGAGGGGAGACGGGGGTCCTGAAGGGAGACGGGGTCCTGAGGGGAGACGGGGTCCTGAGGGGAGACGGGGTCCTGAGGGGAGACGGGGTCCTGAGGGGAGACGGGGTCCTGAGGGGAGACAGGGTCCTGAGGGGAGACGGGGGGGTCCTGAGGGAGACGGGGTCCTGAGGGGAGACGGGGTCCTGAGGGGAGACGGGGGGTCCTGAGGGGAGACGGGGTCCTGAGGGGAGACGGGGTCCTGAGGGGAGACGGGGTCCTGAGGGGAGACGGGGGGTCCTGAGGGGAGACGGGGTCCTGAGGGGAGACGGGGTCCTGAGGGGAGATGAGGGGTTCTGAGGGGAGACAGGGCTCATGAGGGGAGACGGGGTCCTGAGGGGAGACGGGGGGTCCTGAGGGGAGACGGGGGGTCCTGAGGGGAGACGGGGTCCTGAGGGGAGATGAGGGGTCCTGAGGGGAGACGGGGTCCTGAGGGGAGATGGGGGGTCCTGAGGGGAGACGGGGTCCTGAGGGGAGACGGGGTCCTGAGGGGAGACATGGTCCTGAGGGGAGACGGGGTCCTGAGGGGAGACGGGGGCTCCTGAGGGGAGACGGGGGCTCCTGAGGGGAGACGGGGTCCTGAGGGGAGACGGGGGGTCCTGAGGGGAGACGGGGTCCTGAGGGGAGACGTGGTCCTGAGGGGAGACGGGGTCCTGAGGGGAGACGGGGTCCTGAGAGGAGACGAGGTCCGGAGGGGAGACAGGGTCCTGAGGGGAGACGTGGTCCTGAGGGGAGACGGGGTCCTGAGGGGAGACGGGGTCCTGAGGGGAGACGGGGTCCTGAGGGAGACGGGGTCCTGAGGGGAGACGGGGTCCTGAGGGGAGACGGGGGGTCCTGAGGGGAGACGGGTCCTGAGGGGAGACGGGGTCCTGAGGGGAGATGAGGGGTTCTGAGGGGAGACAGGGCTCATGAGGGGAGACGGGGTCCTGAGGGGAGACGGGGGGTCCTGAGGGGAGACGGGGGGTCCTGAGGGAGACGGGGTCCTGAGGGGAGATGAGGTGTCCTGAGGGGAGACGGGGTCCTGAGGGGAGATGGGGGGTCCTGAGGGGAGACGGGGTCCTGAGGGGAGACGGGGTCCTGAGGGGAGACATGGTCCTGAGGGGAGACGGGGTCCTGAGGGGAGACGGGGGCTCCTGAGGGAAGACGGGCTCCTGAGGGGAGACGGGGTCCTGAGGGGAGACGGGGGGTCCTGAGGGGAGACGGGGTCCTGAGGGGAGACGGGGTCCTGAGAGGAGACGTGGTCCTGAGGGGAGACGGGGTCCTGAGGGGAGACGTGGTCCTGAGGGGAGACGGGGTCCTGAGGGGAGACGTGGTCCTGAGGGGAGACGGGGTCCTGAGGGGAGACGGGGTCCTGAGGGGAGACGGGGGCTCCTGAGGGGAGACGGGGTCCTGAGGGAGACGGGGTCCTGAGGGGAGATGAGGGGTCCTGAGGGGAGATGAGGGGTTCTGAGGGGAGACGGGGGTCCTGAGGGGAGACGGGAGGTCCTGAGGGGAGACGGGGTTCTGAGGGGAGACGGGGTCCTGAGGGGAGACGGGGGGTCCTGAAGGGAGACGGGCTCCTGAGGGGAGACGGGGTCCTGAGGGGAGACGGGGTCCTGAGGGGAGACGGGGGGTCCTGAGGGGAGACGGGGTCCTGAGGGGAGACGGGGTCCTGATGGGAGATGAGGGGTTCTGAGGGGAGACAGGGCTCATGAGGGGAGACGGGGTCCTGAGGGGAGACGGGGGGTCCTGAGGGGAGGGGGGGTCCTGAGGGGAGACGGGGTCCTGAGGGGAGACGGGGTCCTGAGGGGAGACGGGGTCCTGAGGGGAGATGAGGGGTTCTGAGGGGAGACGGGGTCCTGAGGGGAGACGGGGGTCCTGAGGGGAGACGGGGTCCTGAGGGGAGACGGGGTCCTGAGGGGAGACATGGTCCTGAGGGGAGACAGGGTCCTGAGGGGAGACGGGGGCTCCTGAGGGGAGACGGGGTCCTGAGGGGAGACGGGGTCCTGAGGGGAGATGAGGGTCCTGAGGGGAGATGAGGGTCCTGAGGGGAGACGTGGTCCTGAGGGGAGACGGGGTCCTGAGGGAGACGTGGTCCTGAGGGGAGACGGGGTCTGAGGGAGAGACGGGTCCTGAGGGGAGACGTGGTCCTGAGGGGAGACGTGGTCCTGAGGGGAGACGGGGGTCCTGAGGGGAGACGTGGTCCGAGGGGAGACGGGGTCCTGAGGGGAGACGTGGTCCTGAGGGAGACGGGGGCCTGAGGGGAGACGGGGTCCTGAGGGGAGACGGGGGCTCCTGAGGGGAGACGGGGTCCTGAGGGGAGACGGGGTCCTGAGGGGAGATGAGGGGTCCTGAGGGGAGATGAGGGGTTCTGAGGGGAGACGGGGGTCCTGAGGGGAGACGGGAGGTCCTGAGGGGAGACGGGGTTCTGAGGGAGACGGGGTCCTGAGGGGAGACGGGGGGTCCTGAAGGGAGACGGGGTCCTGAGGGGAGACGGGGTCCTGAGGGGAGACGGGGTCCTGTGGGGGGAGGGGGGGTCCTGAGGGGAGACGGGGTCCTGAGGGGAGACGGGGTCCTGAGGGGAGATGAGGGGTTCTGAAGGGAGACAGGGCTCATGAGGGGAGACGGGGGTCCTGAGGGGAGACGGGGGTCCTGAGGGGAGACGGGGGGTCCTGAGGGGAGACGGGGTCCTGAGGGGAGACGGGGTCCTGAGGGGAGATGAGGGTCCTGAGGGGAGACGGGGTCCTGAGGGGGAGACGGGGTTCTGAGGGGAGACGGGGGTCCTGAGGGGAGACGGGGGGTCCTGAGGGAGACGGGGGTCCTGAGGGGAGACGGGGTCCTGAGGGGAGACGAGGGTCCTGAGGGGAGACGGGTCCTGAGGGGAGACGGGGGGTCCTGAGGGGAGACGGGGTCCTGAGGGGAGACGGGGTCCTGAGGGGAGACGGGGTCCTGAGGGGAGACGGGGTCCTGAGGGGAGACGAGGGTCCTGAGGGGAGACGTGGTCCTGAGGGGAGACGGGAGACGGGTCCTGAGGGGAGACGGGGTCCCTGAGGGGAGACGGGTCCTGAGGGGAGACGGGGTCCTGAGGGGGGACGGGGTCCTGAGGGGGGACGGGGTCCTGAGGGGAGACGTGGTCCTGAGGGGAGACGGGGTCCTGAGGGGAGACGTGGTCCTGAGGGGAGACGGGGTCCTGAGGGAGACGGGGTCCTGAGGGGAGACGGGGGCTCCTGAGGGGAGACGGGGTCCTGAGGGGAGACGGGGTCCTGAGGGGAGATGAGGGGTCCTGAGGGGAGATGAGGGGTTCTGAGGGGAGACGGGGGTCCTGAGGGGAGACGGGAGGTCCTGAGGGGAGACGGGGTTCTGAGGGGAGACGGGGTCCTGAGGGGAGACGGGGGGTCCTGAAGGGAGACGGGCTCCTGAGGGGAGACGGGGTCCTGAGGGGAGACGGGGTCCTGAGGAGACAGAGGGGCTGTGCTGGGCCCAGGGAGGAGGACGCTGAGGGGAGGGCTTGAGGCCTCATGGGTCCTGGTTGCTCCTGATCCCACGGGGCCGCCCGCCTCCACCTGCGAGTTAGTCCAGCCCCAGCCCTCATTCCCTGACCCCCGGGCGGGTCACCTCCCTGACCCCCGCAGCCCAGCCGTCCCCAGGTCCCTCGGCAGCTCCACCCGCCTTGGCTGAGCCGCCTCAGCCCGGGCCTCCCTCCACCACATGCTGCCGGAGAAGGCGGGCGCTGCCTTAGGGCCTCGGCACAGGCACCCACACCCCTTCCCCGTCCTCCTGCTCCCCCCCCCCCCCCCAGCCCCCGAGAAAGACATTTTCACGGAGAAAGGGAGTCGTGCTCTGGGGTCCTGGCTGCACCTGGCGTCCTCCCGCCCTGCCCTGCCCTGGCTCCTTCCCCCCAAACCAGCAAACTCGGGGTCTCTGCCCTCCTGAAAAGCCACTCTCGGTGCCAGAGCGATGTCTCCTGAAAACCAGCCTTCCTCTTGTCTCCCTCCCTCTTCACCACACTCCTGGCCTCTCCCACCCAGTCACTCCCACAAGGCCATTAACGCCAGCGAGGGGACCAGGGCCTTGACCGGAACCAAGCCAGGACCCTGTGGTCCGCAGGCTGATGCTCTGTCCACGGAGCCAACGGGCTGGGGCTGGCTAGCACACTCCTTGCTGGCCCTCTCCTCGGCCTTCATTTGCTGCCCCTGCCCCTAGGAACTGTGCAGGCTTCCCCGGCACCCACGTGGCTGGGCCTGCCTCTCCCTGACGCTCAGTGGCCAGGTCCCCCACCTGCCCTGACTGGGACTGGCTCCTCCGTCTGCTCTGTGTGTTCTGTCCTCCGATGCTCACCGCCGCCTCCTGCAGCTTTTGTCACCAACACAGAATCCTTCTCTCTGGCGCCCTGACCGCTCCCCTGAGCACCAGGCCCATAACTACCGCATGGACGTCATGCAAATGTCGGAAAGTCCGTGTGTCCCAAATAGAACGCATCCTCTTCCTCCCGAACTGCAGGTCCTTCTCCCAGGCCACTGGTCGGCAAACTCGTTAGTCAGCAGAGCCAGATGTCATCAGTACAACGATTGAAATTTCTTTGGAGAGCCACATTTTTTTAAACTTAAACTCTATAGGTAGGTACATTATTATTAACTTAATTAGGGTACTCCTAAGCTGGCCTTTGCTAAAAACTCAAGGGGCCAAAGAGCCGCATGTGGCTCGAGAGCCACAGTTTGCCGACCACTGTCCCAGGCTCACCCTGGGCCACAGCACAGAGAACACGCATACTGCATGTCAACATCGTTCAAAGCTATCAACTGAGCTAACCAAGTGTTAAATGATGGTCTAGCTTCCTACCTGACTAATGCACCTGTAACAATCTGGAAAGGTCAGAGTTCAACTTAGGATTTTGTCCCTGGAGTTCTGTGCCACAGTGTGGTAGCTTGGGAAGACCTGTCTCCCCCCCACCCCCCCGCCCATCTCTCACCCTTTTCTTCCTGTCTGGGCTGGGGAGGAGGGCTGGCACATGTTCTGTGAGCACCCACAAGCACTCCTCCCCCTCCCCCGTATTCCTCCTAAGTGGGGATGGGCTGGAGAGTACAGGAGGGAAAGCTGTGCACAAGAGTCCAGCGCAAGAAAGGAGGGGGGCGGGGGGCAGGAAGAGGAATTGAGGGCCAAGTTCACTAGAGCAAATCGAGAGAAAGAGCCTGACCCTGTGAGGGAGGCCGGTCACAGGAAAACAGGCAAGGGAGGCAGCGGCAAAGCCTCAGCCTAACCCTCTCCCTGCCTCTCTCTGGTCTCCCTCGATTCCTTTCCCCACAGCACCCGGGATCATCTTCCCGAAGCACAAACATGACTCCTCCCTCTTAGCCATCACCAGTGTTTGCCGCCTGCCTTTAGGAGTGGGCCGAGCTCCTGTGTGTGGTGGCACTGGCGTCCTTGGCAGCTGATGCCTGCCGACCTCTCCAGCTGCACTGTGCACCTCTTGTTGGCTCCGACATACACAAACAACTCCACACACATACACAGGTCATACACAGTAGCACACACAGCATAAACACACACCTTCATACATATCACACATAAAAACACACACACACTATCACACAACTCACAAAAGTCACACACACCATACATATAGCACACTTTCATAACACATACACTTTCCCACACTCACAACTCTCTCAAGGCACACATACCACACACTCACACACATCCTATCTAATTAAGAGGGAATATGCAAATTGACCATCACGCCATAACAAGATGGCAGGGATTCCATAACACAAGATGGCTGTGCCCACAGCAGAAGTTGAGTTCCCATAACGAGCCTTAAGGAGCAATCAGCAAGAACCTGAGGCTGTGTGGTGCTGGGCTGGGTCAGGGGATCTGAGCTGCACCCCCCAGCTGGTGGGGTTTGAGGTAACCTCAGACCACGCCCTACCCACCCCCGTCCCAGTACCAGGCTGGGGAACCTCAGGCTGAGCCCCCAACCTGGCAGAGTTTGGCCGGGAACCTCAGGCTGCACCCCCTGCCCTGGCACCAGGCCAGGTGACCTGAAGCCATGCCCCAAGCTCTGGCACCAGACTGTGGGACCTGAGGCTGTGCCTCCCATCCTGGTGCCAGGCAGGTGGACCTGAGGCTGCACCCCCTGCCATGTGGGGCTTCACAGGGAACCTTAGGCCACGCCCCTGGCCTGGGCTAAGGGACCTCAGGCTACACCCCCACCTGGTGCGGCTGGCCAGATCTGGATCTAGCCCACTGGGGGAGGGGACAGCTGGGTCTGGGTCTCACAAGATTTTGAGGTGCACATGGGTGGGTGGGGACTTGATTCTGGGTCCCGTGGTGCACCCCAGACTCTGATAGGAGGGAGGTTTTTGTATACATTTTACTAATTTTCTTTCATCTCTGACATTTCTATCATAGAGAAAGGGCAAATTGCAGTATTAAAATATTTTCTCTAATTAATTCTCCTTTAATGTGCACGAATCTCATGCACCAGGTCACTAGTTCTTATATATAATAATATACACAAGTACCACACACCCTAGTCACATACTGGCCCCACACACTGCATGCACATGCCACACAATACACATACACATCACACTACACACTACACATTTGTGGACCATACAGTTGCACACCACGTTCACATGCTTGCACACACGTGCTCACAGCTGAGACAACCGGTGATTCACATCACACATGCTCTGTTACCTCTCCCCCCATCAATACCCACCCCCACACCCTCTCTCACACACAGACCACACACTCAATATACAACACACACACACACACACACACACACACACACACACACACGGAGCCCGGGCTTTCACCACACCAAGCTGCTTTTCATTCCTGCACCTCCAAGGCCAGACCTTCCACATGTTGCTCCTCCCCCTGGAACATTCGCTGCCCCCTTCACCCCTCACTGACCGGGCTCACCTCCAGAAAGCCTTGCCTAGCCCCTAAGCTCGACCCTTCAGGAAACCAGAAGTGGCCCAGGATTTTATGAAGAATCAAACTTAAGCCAAAACCGGTTTGGCTCAATGGATAGAGCGTCGGCCTGCGGACTGAAAGGTCCCAGGTTCGACTCTGGTCAAGGGCATGTACCTTGGTTGTGGGCACATCCCCAGTAGGGGGTGTGCAAGGGGCAGCTGACCGATGATTCTCATAGATGTTCCTAACTCTCTATTCCTCTCTCTTCCGCTCTGTAAAAAAGTCAATAAAATATATATTTTTTTAAATTGAGAAAAAAGAATCAAACTTAAGCCCTAACCCAGTGGTCGGCAAACTCATTAGTCAACAGAGCCAAATATTAATAGTACAACGATTGAAATTTCTTTTGAGAGCCAAATTTTTTAAACTCAATTTCTTCTAATGCCACTTCTTCAAAATAGACTTGCCCAGGCCATGGTATTTTGAGGAAGAGCCACACTCAAGGGACCAAAGAGCCGCATGTGGCTCTCGAGCCGCAGTTTGCTGACCACAGCCCTAGCCAGTTTGGCTTAGTGGATAGAGCATCAGCCTGCGGACTGAAGGGTTTCAAGTTCCATTCTGGTCAGGAGCATGTACCTCGGTTGTGGGTACATCCCCAGTGGAGGGCGGTCAGGAGGCAGCTGATTGATGATTCTCTCTCATCTATGTTTCTAACTCTCTATCTCCCTTCCTTCCTCTCTGTAAAACATCAATAAAGCCAAAATCGGTTTGGCTCAGTGGATGGAGCGTCGGCCTGCGGACTGAAGGGTCCCAGGTTCGATTCTGGGCAGGGGCATGTACCTTGGTTGTGGACACATTCCCAGTGGAGGGTGTGCAAGAGGCAACTGATCGATGATTCTCTCTCATTGATGTTTCTAACTCCCTGTCCCTCTCTCTTCCTCTCTTGGGGCTCCTCCCGCCAGGTGGAGGGGACTGGTACCTAATTTTGCCTTTTGATTCTAAGGGTCCTGTGTCCTCCCCTGGTGGAGCCACTGCCTACCTGTGTGTTATTACCTGTGCCCTTCTCCCCGGGACTCCCATGACCCCAGCCTCCTCTCTCCTCTGTAGTGCAGCCTCACCCTTCCCTTCCTGCTCTCCTTGACTTCAGGTCTCCGATAGTTACCCTGGCGTTGAGGAGCTCCAGGTGGCGCTTCACCGACCCCACTGCTGAACCCGCTGATGCCCAGGGCACCCGCTTGCATCCTGATCGCCGACTTGAGCTCCTGGTTCTCCCGAATGAGCCGCACCAGCTTCTTCAGTTCCTCGTTTTCCCGCACCAGCCTCTCGATCTGATGCCGAAGCCCCTCGTAATTGGTGAGTAGAGACATGCCCCAGGGCAGCGGGAAGGGTGTGGCCTGCGGGATGGCACTGCACCTGGAGGCTGCCCAGGGCCCCGGGCCTTGCCCGGGCTGGAGGGGGGCGCCAGAGTTTGCAAGTTGTAAGGCTGGCCCAGTGGGTATTGTGAGGTCAGAGGCTGTCCAGACAACTTGGCTCCCATGGTGGCCCCTCTGGGAAGCTTCCTCTCTCCCAGGGAAAGCTCGTCCCTGCCCTGGAGGCCGTGGCTCCTCTGTAGAGGCGTTCCGTGTCAGAACGCTCCGTCTGGTCAGCTCACGAAGGCTGTACTACTCTCTGGGTGTTGAAGGCAGGGATTGTGGGACTCCCCAGAATTCGGCAAAGGGCCTGGTGCAGTGTAGGTAGGTAACCAGTGAATGTCTATTGAGTGAACACTCATCACCTCCCTCCTGGCCAGGGTGTCCTTTCCTTCTCACCGTGGGCACACCCAGGTGGAGCCTGTCAGCCTTCACCTGGGGACCTCCCTAGGGACCTCTGGACCCCTGGACCCTGGGCCATGCTTTCTGCCGGCCCCCGCGATCAGAGTCTTTCTCTGAGTGCCAGCCTGGGGCCTTCCTTGTCCAAGCATCTGGCTCCCTATCACTTGGAGTTTCCTTTTCTGGTGACTCCAGCTCCCCTCTTCCAAACCCCCCGCTGGGCCCCCTCCTCACCCATACCTCCGTTCTCTGGCTCCTTGGATTTTCCTGACTGTGGTCCTTCAAGAACCCGACCGCATTCCTCGTCAGGTTCCAAGAAGTCAGACCTCTGAGTCCCAATGGCGCTTCCTTTTTTAAGTGCTCCCTACACTGACACCTCTGTGGGCCTGACCTTGGAGTCAGGCGAGGCCGTGTCTTCATGATCCACACAGGCTCTGCGGGCATCCACTCCCCAACAGAGGAGGATGGTGACGTCCAGGGTGAGGCCGGAGGGCACTCTCCCAGTGGGAGGTTGGGGGCGAGGACGAGGTTGGAGGTCAGCCAGGACTGGGGTCCATCTGAGCTGAGCGTTCTATCTGGACCTCACAATGGGGGCTGGGGGGGGGGGCTTGCCCCCACCCTCCTCGGACACCCTGGACTGTACCCCTGCCTGGACTGTCACTGTGGCCCTGGGAGCCAGGGCCTGCATCCCGTCAGCGGAGAAGACCTCTGCTCTCGGTAGAACATCTCTGCTGGGCTGTCCTCCTGCGGGTGAGACTGGCTTCCCCTTTAGCCTGCCACACTCCCTCTCCCTCTCGTCTTGCCCCACTGGTGGCCTCTCCTGGGCTGATTCGATCTTCACCATCTGGGACGGTTCCATCTTATGGGTCTGTCGGGCTGGGCTGGGGTGCCCCAGGGCCGGTGGGAGGTACTTTGTCGATGTGATGGACACCGACAACTCTCACGGGGCGGGCTACAGCCAGCCAGCCGCAGGCCTGCCATGCAGCACCCGGCGGGCTTCCCGGGAAGAAGGACTCTTTCTCAGCCGTCCTACCAGTCCCGCTGGAGTCTCCAGCCTGCTGGCTTGCTCTGCAGATTTTGAACTTGCCAACCCTGCAATTGTATGAGCCAGTTCCTTCTGACCTTTGAATAGATAAGAACTCTGACTGATGCGTCATCTCTATTTGTCGGCATACGCTTCTTCCCCTCACCCCCGCCCAACAACAACAACAAAAATATATATATATTGAGCACCGACTGTGTATCAGGCATTGGGTTAGGGGTTGGGGGTTCAGTGCTTGTCACAATCTGGCACTGCCCCTGCCTTGCTGACCGTACAATGTAGCAGGGAGCACTGTGAACTGAGCAATCACCCGCCACTGTCAAGTGGGCATGGTGGTGAAGGCTGCTGGTTTTGCCGGGAGAGGGCATCGTGGGCGGGTTGGACCGGCCAGGCCAGCTCAGGGCAGCCTTTCCTGAGGAAGTTCCGAGCGAGATGCCCTGGGGGCTCTCTGCGGTGGGAAGACAGAGGCTGCCGGGCAGTGGCCTCACTGAGGAACAAAAGGGGCTGGCATGGGATGCGGCAGAGGAGGGGATGGGACATATGGGGAAGGACACAGGGCCCAGGCCACGTGAAGACCTCCTGGCCCCAGGCTGATGTGGATCTTCACCCTAAGGGCCTTGGGAAGCTCTTGAAAGGCTTAAGGGAGGGGCTGTGGGAGGGGGCTGAGGAGAAAGAGCCTCCGCAGTCTTTGACCCCAGTGGGGTGAGATGTGGGCAGAGGTGGTGTATGTCTAGCGATACAGGTGGACTGGTCGTGGGCATGAGCCAGAGCCAGGACGGTCTCATAGTTTCTGGTGTGGGTGCTGAGCCGGCTTCTGCCTCCAGCCTCTCCGTAGATCCCCAGGCCCCCAGCACCTGAGCGAGAGCCTTCAGTCTTTCTCAGCCCTTACCTCTCCTGGCTCATATGCACGCTCTCTCTCTCTCTCTCTCTTAAAAAATATTTTATTGATTTTTAAAATATATTTTATTGATTTTTTTATAGAGAGGAAGGGAGAGGAAGAGAGAGTAAGAAACATCAATGAGAGAGAAACCTCGATCAGCTGCCTCCTGCGCACCTCCTACTGGGGATGTGTCCCCAACCATGGTACATGCCCTTGACCGGAATCGAGGACCTTTCCGTCTGCCGGCCAACGCTCTATCCACTGAACCACACCGGTTAGGGGTCACCTGCGCTCTCTTAGCGCCTCTCATTGCACCTGCCTTACCTGTGTTGTTGTGTCAGGGTTGCGTTTGGGATAGAACAGCAGTTTGGAGAACAAGGTGATCAGCATTCATTGGGATCACGTGTTTGGAGGAGCGAGCCTGGGAGTGAGATCTGCCGGGCTGTGTCTCGTTGTCCTCTGTCCGCTCTGTCTGAGCTCTGGGACAGCGAGGCTTCGGACGGCCCCTGGTTCCGGGCCACCGGGAGGTCTCCCCTGCAGGAGGACCAGGAGCCTCCTCCCCCGGTGTCCACCCGGGTCTGTGCTCCTCGCGCACTTGCCGCTCGCAAACCTTCGGCGTTTTCCTACTTGCTTAGCTGACCCTCTGGTTGGGGGTCACTGGCTTTTGCAATGTTTCTCCCTCTTTGGATGAGCCCATTAGACTCAGCTGGCTTGGCCCCTTTTGGCTTGGGATTTTTTGTGGGGTTAACAGCTTTTCTTCCTTTCTTTCTTTCTTTCTTTCTTTCTTTCTTTCTTTCTTTCTTTCTTTCTTTCTTTCTCTTTCTTCCTTCCTTCCTTCCTTCCTTCCTTCCTTCCTTCCTTCCTTCCTTCCTTCCTTCCTTCCTTCCTTCCTTTCTTTCTTCTTTTTATTGATTTCAGAGAGGAAGGAAGAGGGAGAGAGCGATAGAAACACCAACGATGAGAGACAATCATCGATTGGCTGCCTCCTGCATGCCCCCCCCCCCCACTGGGGATCAAGCCCCTGACCAGAATCGAACCTGGGACCCTTCAGTCCGAAAGCTAATGCTCCATCAGCTGAGCCGAACCGGGTAGAGCAACAAGCTTCTTTGCAAAGCCATCTTCTCAAGGCATAAAGTTGTTGGAGGACAGGGACCTCGATCCCCAAGCCCTCTCTCTGTCCATACCTCCTACCTCCCATCCAGGCAGACAGTGTGAATGCCCCGTCCTACAGGTGAGGGCACCGAGGCGCAGTCATGTCAAGTTCCAGGGCTCTCCCCCAGGTCCCCACGAGCAGCCCGATTCTCGTTTCCCAGCTGTCAGGGATGGGGCTGCGTTGCCTGCCTCCAGCTCACCCATTCTGCTGCAGCCTCTCTCCACACCTGCCCAAGTGGGGGTTTTCTGACCCCCGGCTCCCCCTTCCCCATTGGATCTGGGCTGTGCTCAGAGAGGAGACGGAGGTGACGGGTTAGGGACCTCAGGGAGTCGCAGGAAGGGGGTGCTAGAAAGGCCTTCCTAGGATTTGGCTTGATGGCACCTGGGTGGACTTCGGGAAGCAGGGCTTTGCTTGGGATGGGGTGCTGCCAGGAAGGGGAGCCATTCTGTGAGCCGGTATCTCCACACACCTCTGGGGGGCAGACTGGAGGCAGGCCCGTGGCGCTCAGAGGGGGCAGGGCGGGGCGCGCTCGCTCTTACTGGCTGGGACGGGGCTCGTGTTTTCTCTGTGTTCAGATGTGATTATGGAGTGGCTTTTTTTTTTTTTTTAATCTTCACCTGAGGATATTTTCTCACTGATTTTTAGGGAGAATGGAAGAGAGGGGGACAGACAGACAGAAACTTCGATGTGAGAGAAACACGGCGGTGGGTTGTCTCCTGCAGGAGCCCCAACCAGGGCCGGTGTTGGGGAGGATCCTGCAACCGAGGCATGTGCTCTTACCAGGAATCGAACCCGGGACCCTTTGGTCTGCAGGCTGACGCCCTATCCACTGAGCCAAACCGGCTGGGGCTGGAGTGGTGTTCTTGTCTCAGCGGGTCACAGAGGGGCTTTGTCTGAGTCCGGTTCGTATGAAGTTGTTTATATCTAAACGGAGAACACCCAGGCCTGTATCTGGGCATGCGTGCCCACTGCTGGTGACAGTGGGCCTTGCTGATAGGCCCCTGCCAGGGCCCAGAGGGAGCCTGCCTCCTTCCCTCCCTGAAGAATCAACGTGGTTGACTTCACAACTGCTGTGGTTCCATTCAGCTTCAGGGATCAGTGTGCCCACCTTCTGCACCCCCACCTGCCCGCCCAGTCTTATCAGAGGCTGCCCCTTCCCCCCCTGGGTGGGTCACAGCAGGCCACAGTCCACTGGCAGGAACACCCACCTGCTTTGCCCTGACCCAGCCTGACCCCTTTTTGGCTCTAAAAACGACCTCCCAATGCCCCTGCCCTCACCATCTCCCCCCCCCTTCCCCCCAGCACTGCTCCAGCTCTTCTCTGGCCTGGCCGGCCCTCCTCAGCGTGTCTTCCTCCTGGCTTTCTTCACCTCTGGCACCCGCTCACCACGGCCTGGTCATCCTGTGGCTGGACTCGTCTGCCTCAGCACCCAACTGTGGCCCTGCCGGCGTCCCCTTCCCCCTGGACTGGTCTCCCTGCTGCAGGAAGGTCTCCTGGTCCTTGCCCGCCCTGTTCCCAGGGGCCTCCCCAGGTCTCAGAATTTATCCTCCTCGAACTTGAGGAGAGACTGTCCTTGCACAGTTCGCCTGCCGCTCATGCCTGAGCTCCTTCTGCCCCGCTGTTCTCTTCAGCCCGTGAGCGCTCCATGTCCCCTCCTCGGTGGGAAGTCCTGCTGGGTCCGGGAGCTGCCTCTGAGCAGAGCTCTGGGGGCAGGGCCCCTGGATGAGGAACTGCTCCTGTTCAGGAGGCAGCGCAGAGGCGTGGGGGAGGGCAGCAGGATGACCAAGGTGGCTGACAGCGGCTGGAACGGGCCAGGTGGCTGCCGAGAAGGGGCCCAGGTGGCTGAGAAGGCAGGCGGCCTCCCAGCCCAGGGAAGGGGGGCCTGCCCGTGGCTCAGGCCGTGCAAGGTCAGACCTGGGCGTGGAGGGCGAGGGGCCAGCGGGAGCAGCCTGAGGGCAGATGGCAGCCACCGTGTTCCAGGGAGGAATCTGGACTCCATCCCACCGGCAGCCGTCAGAGGGCTTGGGGTAGGCGGGTGATGCAATCCGTGTTTAGAGAGAAGGTTGTGGAGTGGAGCTGACAGGTGAGCATGGAGGGGCAGGCCTGGGGAGGCGGGAAGGTGGGCAGGGAGACAGGAGTTGAGGCAGGAGGCACAAGGGGAGAGAGACCAGCCCCGTGTGGCCTGGGTGCTGGGGTGGGTGCTTCTGAGGGAGAGGACACAGGAGCAGCAGGTTAGGGGGTAGGAGGGCCTTGGTGTGGGGCAGGCCTCAGCTGAGGTGCCTGCTGACATGGGGGGGGGGGCGTGCTGGCTCCGGCTGTGTGGATCTCTTCACAGATGCTGGGGCGCTGTGCCGGCTAAAGGAGGGGTTGATGGATTCCCAGGGAGGAGGAGCCCAGGAGGGTTCTCCAGCCAGGCAGGATAGGGTCCTGCGGAAGAAGGCTGCAGCGAGGAGGTGCTCTGGGTTAGGGGCTCAGGAAGGCTCAGGCAGGATCCTGGTCCTGAGAGCAGAGCCCAGGGCAGTAGAGGGACCCATCTCTGGGGAGCCAGGGTGGTGTGGACAGCCAGCTGGCACCTGGACATGCACCCGAGAGCCAGGGTGCAGATGGGCGAGGGCTGGAGGTGTGACAGCAAAGCCATAGGGGAGGACAGGACGTGCAGAACTCTCTGGGCTGAGGGTCCTGGAGGGGCGGGGCCGTCGAGGCCAATGGAAGGTGCCGGAAGCAGGCCAGGAGCCCAGCTGCTGAGCCTGTCTTTGCCCAGCTCTCGGCCGGGAGCTCTAGTCTGCAGGCGTCTCGTGGGGCGGGCGGAGGGCTGGGGAAGGCCTTTGTTGGAGCCAGGCCTGGGTGGCATGTCTGCCGCCCAAGGATGGCAGCCGGGGGCCCTGCAGAGCCTGAGGAGCCTGGCAGGGGCACTGCTCTTCAGCATGATGGTCGGGTCCCACATACCATCATGTCACCCAGGCACCTTGCTTTCCCAGGAGCCTCGGGGTCCTGTCCGCCACCTGGAACACTGGCTCACCCCTTAGGCCAGTGGTCCGCAAACTCATTAGTCAACAGAGCCAAATACCAACAGCATGTTTGAAATTTCTTTGGAGAGCCACATTTTTTAAACTTAAACTTCTTCTAACGCCACTTCTTCAAAACAGACTCGCCCAGGCTGTGCTATTTTGTGGAAGAGCCACACTCAAGGGCCAAAGAGCTGCATGTGGCTCATGAGCCGCAGTTTGCCAACCACGGCCTCAGGACATGGCCTGAAGAATGTCAGGAGGGAGGTGGAAGCGAGGATAGGGCAGAATTAGCTACTGCCGTTTGCTCTGCTGTGAGCTAACCCCACCGAGGCCCGGTCCTGCCCCTTCAGCACTGGAGGGAGGCCCAGGTTTCCGCCTGGCCTCCTGCAAGAAGTGGCACCGAGAAGCATGACAAGAAGAGCAGAGGGTCCCATTTATTGGCGTTTTAAAGACAGCAGATTGAGAGAGAGGCATCCTTCTCCCCGAAATATTCCATTCTCTCTGCCCTCCGGGCTCAGCACAGGAACGAGACCCATCCCCCGCAGGCCCCCCAGAGGGCAGCACTCCAGGGTGGGGCGGGAGAAGGGGATACTCTATGCCAGGCGGGGGAGCTGGGTCCGGAGGCGAGTCGTGCACCCTCGCCTCTCGGCTCCATCCTTCACCCCCGGGACCTGGGATTGCCCCCTAGGGTGGGCTGGCAGACAGGGCTCATGCAACAGTGAGTGGGCAGGAGGCGGCACGGAAACCCAGCCCCGTTGCCCATGTCAGAGCGGGAGGGCTAGAGGGCCATGCAGGCCACGGCGGGTCCACACGGAAGTATCTGCAGTGTACACACAGGAGGGCGGTAGGGGGGCTTCCTCTGCCCCAGGCTGCATCCGGGAGAGAGGGGGGAGGTCCAGATGGCACTGCCACGCCAGCCACACCCCCGCGTGGCAGGGCTCCGGCTACTCCTTGGCGCGGCCGATGATGGTGAGGATGAACAGGAAGATGTTGATGATGTCCGTGTACAGGTTGAGCGCCGCAAACACGTACTCCTCCGGGCTCAGCGACAGCTGCTTGTTCCCCAGCAGCAGCTGGGTGTCCACTGCCAGGAACTGAGGTGACAGCATGCCGGGCTAAGGGACCTGCCCGCCCCCCTGCCCGGTGCCCGCCCCGGTGCCCGCCCCACGGCCCTCACTCACGCAGGTGAAGAGCAGCGCGCCCAGCGAGGCGTACACGATCTCCAGGATGCGGTTGCGGATGAAGATGCAGAGGATGGCGAAGAGGATCAGCACCACCATGCTCACCAGCAGCACGCCCATGCACGACGTGAAGTCGTAGCGGGTCTGTGGGGACAGCGGACACAGGCCCTGGTGCCCCGGCCAGGCCCCCGGCCGGCAGCCACCCCCCGCCCAGCCCGGGGCCCTCCCAGGCACGGAGGAGACCCCGCCAGGACCCCCACCTGCAAGGAGAAGATGACCACTGTGAAGCAGACGATGGTGGTGATGCCCACAGCCATGATGACCGCCTCGGTGTTGTAGAAGCTGGCGATCACGCCCACCATGTAGGACAGGCTGATGGTCAGGATTGACTGCGGGCAGACGGGGCCTTGAGGGTGAGGGCTGCTCCAGCCACAGCCCTCCCCCCCCCCAGTGCCAACCGAGTGTGTGTAGCGGGGCGGGAGGCAGGGCCCTGGCGGCTGGGGGCTCGGGGTCTGGGGTTACCAGTGCAATGAGGTTCCAGGGGTGCTTTCGGCGGAATTCCCCGCAGCAGCTGAGGGCGATGAGGGAGATGAAGAAGACGGCGTAGGAGACATAGTAGGTCCAGACGTTCTCCCGGACGAAGCTCTTCACTTCCTTGACGAACGTGAACACGGCCACGGTGGACAGCGTCAGGGACAGCTGCAGGGTCAGCACGAGGAACACCTGGGGGAGGAGCCGTCAGAGCCCGCCGAGCGCGGCCGCCCCCCCCCCCCCAGCCCGGGGGCGAGGCCCACCTTCCGGATGAAAGCCTGGCGGATGCTCTTGTCATCCCAGTTGGTGGCAGGGAAGTCCTGGTTGCCATAGTAGGACGGGGGTCCATCCTCGTGATAGGTCCCATGCGGAGGGGCTGGGGAGCAGGGGGCCGGGTCAGGGCCACCTGTGGGTCCCTGGAGCCCCTGCCCTCCCCGAACCCCTGCCCGCTACTCACAGCCAGGGTCCTGGATGGGAAAGGCCTGTGGCTGTCCATAGGGGTTGGGTGGAAAGGGGCTCTGTGGATATGGCCCCTGAGGGTAGCCCCCTTGGGGGTAGGGGCCCTGGGGATATCCGCCTTGGGGGTAGGGACCTTGGGGGTAACCGACTTGGGGGTAGGGGGCCTGAGGGTAACCCCCTTGGGGGTAGGAACCGGGGGCCTGGGGATACCCTGGCTGGGCATAGGGGGAAGGCTGGAACTGGGCTTGTGGGTAAGGGGCCCCGGGGTAAGGAACCACGGGGGCCTGGTCCACCCCGGGGTATCCAGGGTTTGGGGGAGGATAGTTGTCCCCGGACACCAAGAAACTCTTCTCGTGGGGCATGGCCTCAGGTTCTGCGGCTCCCCCTAGAGGAGGGAGAGAGAACAGTCAGCCTGGGGCGACTTGTCCCCCGCAGCCCGGGGCGGCCCCACCTGCTGCCGGGAACGGAGGAAGGGGGAGGGCCCGCGACCTTTGCCTCCGGGCAGTCCCGGGCCCCCACGCAGAGGGGCCCTTGGGTCCGGGAGGGTCGATGGGTGGTGGGGCGAGGGCTTCCCGCCTGGAGGCCGCGCTAGACCCGCTCCCAAGGTGAAGGGGAGGCTGTCGGCCCGGGGTTTGGCTCCGGTTTTCTTAGAAGCAACTGGAAGGGCCTCCCAAAGCTGAGCCGGCGAGGGTGCGGTCGGGCGGGCGCTGTGGGGTGTGTCCAGACCGCCCCCTCCGCATCCCTGCCCTTAAGCAGCTTTCGGCCGGAGCCGAGCCGAGCCGAGCCGGCGGCTATTTCCATCCCAGGAAATCCCGGGCCGTCTGCGGGCGGGCTGACCCTCCGAGCGGCCCCGGCGGGGGCAGCGGCCTGGCTGGTGCGGGCGCCTGCAGCGGGGTGCGCCGGCGGCGGCGGGGTGCGGGGGTGTGTGGGGGATGGAAGCCGGCGGAGGCCGTGCGGGAACAAAGCGGGCGGGGGCGGGGGCGGGGGGCGAGCGGGAGCCGCGGCGCCGGGAACCTGCTCCCACGGCGGGGGCCCTGCCTGCCAGGGCGGGGGTCGCTCAGGCCGCGGGTCTCGCCGCCGCCGCCGCAGTTCGTCGGCCCCCCCCCCCCGCTCCAGGCCGCGGGCCTCCGACCCCCGTCACCACCCCGGTCCCAAACGGGTCGCGAGCCCCGGCCAGACCGACCGACCGACCGGCGGACCCACGGGGGCGCCGTTGGCTGCGCAGGGTCCGCGCGGGGCGGGGGCGGCCGGCGGCGGCTCGGCGAGCGGCCTCGGCGCGGGGCCGGGCCGGGGACTCACCGCTCGGCGGCCTCAGGCAGGTCGGTGCGTATGGTGGGCGGTGCGCGGCCGCGCGGTCGATGGCCGCTGCGCCCGAACCTGTCCCCGCACCCGCTCCGCAGCCGCTCGGCGGGGCCTGCGCCTGCGGCTCGGAAGACGCTGCGGGCCTTGTGACGGAGGGGGCGGGGCCTGGCGGCAGGGGCGGGGCCTGGGGCGGGGCGGGGCCTGGGGCGGGGCGGGGCCTCTCGGGGCGGACTGGGCCCGCTGCGGGCTCCTTCCCTGTCTGCCCGAGAGGTGGGCCTGGCCGTGGGGGTTGAAGACCTCTGACCTCTGACCTCTGCAGGCTGGCGTTCGCCTGGCCACCTTGGTTCAGGGGTTGAGACATGTATTCCCAAAGCACTCGCCATCCTTTCTTGGCCTTAACACACCACTTGTCCTTTAAAAAAAAAAAAAAAAAAAAAAAAAAATATATATATATATATATATATATATATATATATATATATATATAATGATTTTTTTAATTGTATCTACTTTTTACAAAGAGGAAGGAAGGGGGATAGAGTTAGAAACATCCATCAGCTGCCTCCTGCACGCCCTGCACTGGGGATGTGCCCCCAACCAAGGTACATGCCCTTGACCAGAATCAAACCTGGACCCTTGAGTCCACAGACTGACGCTCTATCCACTGAGCCACACCGGTTAGGGCCACCACCTGCCCTTTTTACCCAAGCCTCTCCCAAACCCAGAGGCCTAAGTACTCAACTGGTCCATCGCCTGCCCTGGTGTTTGAGAGCAAATCAGCCCAGTCCCTACAGTAGACCTTGACCCTCACGGTCCCCCTCACTGTCCTCCTCACACCTCACCACGCAGGCTGCAGTCCTTCCACCTGTTTCGCCGCTTAGCGGCTGAGGCTTCATTTCTTCCCTCAGCTCCAGCGGCCGTCCCATCCGGCCGTCCTGAGGGGGCGCTGACGGCCACAGCCAAGGACACCCTGCTGCAGTGCCTCTGCCCGGGGCCTGGCGCCTTGACAGTTCCGGCTGTGGCGTGGTGAGCCTGTCCCAGGCCCCGCCGTGGTGTGGGGAGCTCTGTCTGTCCTGGGCCCCTGAGGTGCTGGTCCTATGGTTAACGAAGGGCCTGGCAAGGGGGAGCCCCAGCGTGCACATGCTCGTGGTGTAAACACCCCATCATGACTGGTTTCAAGCTACCACTGGCCATGGCAAGAGCTGCCCGGTGCCCGCAGCAGCACGCCGGCTGAGCTGCACGGGTGCCAGGGGGTGTGCGCGCAGCGAGGAGAGGAGATACAGAGCAGGCAGGGATGCGTTGCCGCTTCGCGGAGCTAAACGCTCATACAGTTTGGGAGACCATCGAAGACGACGAAGACGAGGTTGAGGTCAGGGCCTTGGAAGTGGCCTGTAGAAGGTCCTTCAAGACTTTCAGCTTCGAGTTAAATCTGCTCCTGAGAGCAGGGTACGGGGCTGGGGGGCCGGGGGCTCTGAGAAAGGCCAGTGCAGGGACGGAGGTGGGATCGGCCTGCTGTCCCGGAGGACCAGGCTGGGGCTGGCTGAGCGTGGGGAGTTTAGGGGGGGGGCAGACCCCCCAAAGGATCTTCACTGGGAGTGACTGGCTTTTCTCATGTTCCAAGCTGTAGCCCCTGATGGTGCCAGGTGACCAGGCTCACTCTGCCTGCTCCCTGGAGGGACAGGGAGGCATCTGTGAGGGCAGAAGGAGGCTCGTCAGAAGATTGCTGTAGAGACAGATCCAGGTGAGAGACGGCGGAGGCTCGGGCCAGGGCAGGGGCGGCCCAGAGGCCGGTGTGCTGCTGGCCTGCAGGGTGTCGGGTCCTCAGTCCCTGGGAGGAGCAGCAACCAGGGTGGAGGCTGATGGGTAAAGGGGAGGTGGGAGGTAGCGCACAGCCCTGAGCACACCTCTCTGAGGGGCTGGAAGCAAATGGGCGTGGCGGAGGGGGCGGGGGTCGCAGGGCGCTGTTGCGAGAGGGAGTTGGATTCTCAAGGGGAAGCCTGGGTGTGCACACCCCGAGGGCCCTGTCTGCGCCCCCACTTCCCTCTCTGTGACGAGGATTGGCTGCTGGCAAGGCACGGGGCCTGCCCCCTCGGGGCCAGTCCTGGTGACAACCATGACGAGGGAAGGTGGGAAGGCTGTGCAGGCGCACCTACCAAGGAGGGAGGCAGAGGAGGGCATCGGGAGGCAGAGGCAGGACGTGCGGGAAAGCACCTGCAGGTTAGGGGTGGACTGGACCTGCTGCTCGCCCTCCACATGCGTTTCCGGTGAGGCCCTGCCACCTGCCCGCTGTGAAGGGTGAGGGGCAGGTTTGGGGAGGCTGCGGAGCACTGAAAGCCAGCCTGAGCTAGGGGCATGCCTGGGGACCCCCCACCCCCAGCTGCGGGGGAGGGGAACACAGGGGCTGAGGTCCCTGAGTCAGGGACAGTGACTGGAGCCCTCTGGTGGACTTAGTAAGAAGGGTGATTGGCCTTTAAAGGTTTGCAGAGAGAGGCTAATGGGAGTGGAGGACAGAGGGCTCCCGCCCCCACCATGCCGTCAGCAGGCCGGGTGGGACCTCGGGGCTGGAGGGCTGGGCTGAGTGGGCGCCCAGCCAACAGGTGCAGGCAGGGAGAAGGTTCTGCCTGAGGACCTGCCTGCAGGAGGCAGCCGCCGGCCCCAGCTGCAGGCCCCTCCCTTCCTCTGCCCTCAGACAGTTTCACTTTTGTTTCCTGGACCAGGGCTTCTGCCGGCTCAGCAGGTTTGGGGCGGCCCCAGCAGCCGGCAGTGTAGGTGAGGGTCTGGGTCGCCCAGGAAGGGGGTGCCAGAGGAGGCTGCGGGGGAGGGGAGCTGGTGGGGGCTGGACGGGGCGGCTGCCCACCCGCTGGCCCCGCCCAGGGCTCCGATGGCAGAGGAAGAGGCGGCGGGGGCGGCCCTGGAGCTCGGCGGGCTGCCCCCCGACATCCCGGACGAGCTGCTCACCCTCTACTTCGAGAACCAGCGCCGCTCTGGGGGGGGCCCCGTGCTGAGCTGGCAGAGGCTCGGCCGCGGGGGCGTGCTCACTTTCCAGGAGGCCTCAGGTGAGGGGCTGACGGGGAGGCTGGCCGGGCACGGCAGGTGGGCCGCCCGCCCTGACGCCCCGCCTGCCCCTGTCCTGCCCTGCCCACAGACGCCGCCCGGGTGCTGGCCCAGAAGGAGCACGTGCTGCAGGGCGCCCGGCTGAGCCTGCGGCCGGCCCCACCCCCCGCGCCCTCCCGCCTGCTGCTCCAAGGCCTGCCCCCGGGGACCACCCCCCAGCGCCTGGAGCAGCACGTCCAGGCCCTGATGCGTGCCACGGGGCAGCCGGAGCAGCCCTGCCGTGCCCTGGCCAGCCCCCGCCCAGACCGGGCCCTGGTCCAGCTGCCCCAGCCCCTCTCGGAGGCAGGTGAGAGATGGGACCAGACGGGACGGGGCCGGCGTGCGCGCAGAGGGCATGCGCTGAGCCAACGTGCACCTTCCCCGCAGAAGTCCGGGAGCTGGAGAAGCAGGCCCGGGCCCTGGACCTGGATGGGGCCACGGTCTCCCTGGCGGGGGTGCCCCAGGCCCGGGCGGTGCGCGTGGTGGGGGGCACGGCCCCTGCGGACCCGCTGCTGCTGCAGCTGTACCTGGAGAACGAGCGCCGGAGCGGAGGGGGCGCCCTGGCGGGCCTGCGCAGCCTGCCGGGGCCCCTGGGCGCCGTGGTCTCCTTCCAGCAGTGGCAGGGTGAGTGGGGCGGGGCACGCCCCCCACCGCTCTCACCCCGCAGGCCGCTCACGGGCCTCCCGGCCTCTCCCTTCCCTCCAGTGGCCGAGCGGGTGCTGCAGCAGGACCACCGGCTGCGGGGCTTGGAGCTGAGCCTGGTCCCCCACTACGACGTCCTGGAGCCCGAGGACCTCGCGGCGGACACCGGAGGAGGGGACCGCTCCGCCACGCTGGGGCCTGGGGCCGCTGAGCAGGCTCTTCTGGAGGCTGGAGAGCCAGCGAGGACCCTGCAGGGTGTGGGGACCGTGACCTCGGCCTCTGAGGAGGCGCCAGGCCCATCAGGAGTCCCTGGAAGGACAGAGCCCACCGGGTCTGTGGGGCCCGTGGGGGCTTGGGACCAGGAGGGGCTAGAGAGCCTGGGGCCCCCAGGGCCTTCAGGGCAGGCAGAGCCGGTCAGCTCCAGCCCTGCGGAGTCCCCGGGCCCCGTGGGCTCAGTGGAGACCGCCCTGGGGCCTGCAGAGCAGGTGGGATCCGGGAGCCTGGAGCCTGGGGGGTCCCCGGAGCCGGCGGGGCTGGTGGAGACGGTGCTGTCGATGGAGCCGGGCGCCATGCGCTTCATGCAGCTGTATCACCAGGACCTCCTCGCTGGCTTGGGCGACGTCGCCCTCTTCCCCCTTGAGGAGGCAGATGTGACCGGCTTTCGAGTGAGTGCCCTTTGCTGAGTCCTCCCCGGTGGCCCCTCTCCCCTGGGAGCTCTGGGGACCTTTCTGGTGCCCTAAACCGGGGAGCTGCCCCTCACTCACCCCTCGTCCGCAGCTCTGCGGAGCCCGGGCCCCGTGCCAGGCCGCGGAGGAGTTCCTGCAGAGCCTGCTGGGCAGCATCGGCTCCCACCTGCTGAGCCTGAGGCACCCGGGCAGCGCGAGGTTCCTGCTGGGCCCCGAGGGGCAGCACCTGCTCCGGGAGCTGGAGGCTCGGTTCCAGTGCGTCTTTGGGACGGAGCGCCTGGCTGGGGACGACCTGGACACAGACCCCACAGAGGTGGAGTCCCTGCCCCTTCCCGCCCCTTCCTCACACCTCCGCCCGGCACCGCCTCCCCCTGCTCAGAGGCCGGGGAGGGGTGTGAGCCGGGGACTCTACTGTTCTCTCCTGACAGGTGGACCCCACTGAGGCCCTGCAGGCCCCCCCTGGCCAGTCCCAGGCTCCGTGGCCCCCAGACAGCGAAGACGGGGACCTCGAGAGCCTGAGCCTCGGTAGGCCCTCTGGGACCCCGCACAGCCTGTGACCCTTTCTTGACCTCACCCTCTGCCTTGCTTTGCACGCCCCCCTCTCTTGTGATCCCGTATCCCTCAAGCACCTCATTTTCACCTGTTCCCCGACTCCTCCTATCCTTCAGCCTCACCTTGGCTGGTCTCAACCCCTCACCCTTGCCTCTCCCTGTCCCCAGAGGCGGTCCGAGAGCTGCTGGCCACTCTGGAGGGCCTGGACGGGGAGGACAGGCCACCCCTGGAGCTGGGGGAGGAGGAACCGGAGGAGCCGCCAGAGGAGGAGCCTGCACCCAGCGCCCGGGAGGAGCCCCAGGCCCCCGCGGGGCTGGAGGAGGCGGCCGCGCTGCAGCTGGCTCTCCACCGGTCCCTGGAGCCGCAGGGCCGCGCGGCGGAGCAGGAGGAGGCGGCCGCGCTGCAGCAGGCGCTGGCCCTCTCCCTGCTGGAGCCGGCCCCCCTGCAGGCCGAGGAGGAGCTCCTGGGCGGGGGCCCTGCTGGCCGGGCCCAGCTGGTGGTGCATGCGGACTTTGAGCAGGACATGGAGGAGCTGGACCGGGCCCTCGGGGCCGCCCTGGAGGGGCACCTCCGGGAGGAGACGGTGGGGCTCCGGGGCCCCACGCTGCCCGCGGAGCTGCGTGCCCGGCTGGAGCAGCGCCACGGCGTGAGCGTCGCCCTTCACGAGGACCGCGCCCTCCTGCGCGGCTTTGGGGCCCAGCCCGCCCGTGCAGCCCGCCACTTACGGGCGCTCCTGGCCGGCCCCTGGGGTCAGAGTCCGCCCGACCTTTCGGAGGCGTCCAGCCCCGCCGGTGAGCCTGCACCTGGGACAGGGGAGGGCGGCAGGGCCGGCTCTCCGAACCCACCAGACCTTCTCTCTCCCCACGTGGCAGGGCCGCGGCGGAGCCCGGAGGGGCCCCTGGGCAGGCTGGAGGGTCTGGCCGAGAACAGCCCCGAGTTCCGGGCGGTGGTGCAGGCCTTCTACGACACCCTGGACTCTGCCCACAGCCGGGTCCGCGTCGTCCGGGTGAGTGCAGGCTCCGCCTCGCCAGCCTCGGCCTCCTGGGCTCTCCGCAGAGCCTGTGGGCTGTCATTTACAAAAAAATAATATACAGGTTTTTATTGATTTTTAGAGAGAAAGGGAAAGGGCTAGAGAGATAAAACACACCAATGATGAGAGAAAAATCACTGATGGGCTGCCTCCTGCACATACCCCACTGGGGATCAAGCCCGCAACCCAGGCCTGTGCCCTTGGCCGGAATCGAACCCAGGACCCTTCAGTCCCCAGGCGGATGCTCTATACACTGAGCCGCACCAGCTAGGGCTGGGCTGTCATTTCTGCCGGTCAAGGTCCGCTGGCCAGGAGCGGCCGGGCTGGGGCAGGCTGGGAGCTGCTGGGGGAGGGAAGAGCACCAGGCTCCCAGCACCATTCCCCACCCGGAGGCCTGGGTTGGGGGAGACAAGGGCGTAGAGGTGGTGGGAGGTGGTGGGGGACAGTGGGGAGCCGTGACCCAGGCCCTGGCAGGCTGGAGCAGGCCCCTGCATTACCAGCTGCACCAGCGGCGCCATCTTGTGGCGCTTGTAAGGATGACTCACTCCACAGAGCAGGGGGTGGTGCTGTTCTGGGTCTCTTCTGCCTCTCACAGTGGCTCCAGCAAGAAGAGGGCTGGCCAGCCCTGGCTGGTGTGGCTCCATGGACAGAGCATTGGCCTGCAGACCAAAGGGTCCCGGGGTCGACCGCGGTCAAGGGCACATATCTTGATTGCAGGATCCTCCTCAGCCTGGGCCCTGGTTGGGGCTGGTGCAGGAAGCAATCAACCGATGTGTTTCTCTCCCATCGATATTTCTCTGTGTCTCTCCCTCTCTCTCCCATTCTCCCTAACGATCGATGAAGAAATACCCTCCGGTGAGGAGGGGTGAGGAGAAACCAAACAAAGAAAGAAGATGAGGGCTGGCTGCAGGGCCACCCCCCTCCTGGCATGTTACTTGCTAATTGAGGCATCTCTGAGCGTAGCTGCCCTTCACAAAAGGCTGGGACTCCCTTGGGAGCCATAGTGAAACCCCAGGGGTGCAGGGAGGAGAGGCTGAGGAGGGGCTGGGCAGGGGTGGGTGTTGCAGGGGGGCGAGGCCCAGGACAGCTGCAGGGCCAGAAGGAAGGACAGGAGGAGGCTCTGCCGGGCTGGTCAGCTGGCAGGAGGGTGAAGGCAGGGCTGGAGCCGGAGCTGGGCTGGGAGGACAGGATCCAGACCCAGGAGGAGCTGGTGAAGGGAGGCAGGCAGGGGAGGAGTCGCTGCGGCGGAGAGCAGGGCTGCGGGCTCACGGGCAGGCTCACGGAGAACGAGAAGGGAGAGAGCGTGGGAGCTGGCCCATGCGCCAGTGATGCCAGCCAGGTGCTCTCCACTCCTGACGCACAAAGTGTGGGTGGGCCCAGCTCCTCGGCGACCCGGAGCTGGTCAGAGCGGCAGGGCCTCTGGCCTTGCCCACCCCCGCCCTGCCAGCTGCCACCACCCGCTAACCCCCGGACCAGCTCCACTGCCTGCATCTGCACCTGGCAGCTGTCCCTCTGGGCGTCGGGAGGGGAGGGACACCCTGCAGCCGCATGCCGGCTCCCTGTGCGCGTGGGTCTCCCGCGCACCACCCGTGACTCTGGAGGATAACCCTGAGACCCTCCCCCGCCCCGCCCCGCCCCCTATAGTTAGGGCTTGTGTTTTATTTATTTAAATATATTTTTTATTTATTTTGTACAAACAGGAAGGGAGAGGGATAGAGAGTTAGAAACATAGATGAGAGAGAAACATCAATCAGCTGCCTCCTGCACAACCCCCGTTGGGGATGTGCCCACAACCAAGGTATGTGCCCCAACCAGAATCGAACCCAGGACCCTTCAGTCTGCAGACTGACGCTCTATCCACTGAGCCAAACCAGTTTCGGCTGTGTTTTTTGTTGTTGTTGTTGTTGTTGTTTTTTAAACACTTCTGTTCACTTATATGAGCACAGCTGGTTCTTGCCTATGTTAACGGGCCCTGATTTTTGTCCTCACCAATAACAGCTTGGCTGCATGTAGTGTTCAGGATCAGAATATGTCTTCTTTCCAGGAATCTTGGGAAAACATTGCTCTTTTTCTTTAAAAATATTTGTTCTTGAAGAACTAAAACAAGAAAATCTCTCTTTGGTTTCTGAGCACCCAGTATCGGCGGGGAGGGCCCTGTGTGAGGATGGAAGACGTTTCCATCCGTGCATTGACGGTGGTGTGGGTGTGGGCCTCACTAGTCTCTCGCTTCTGGCAGGATGTGTCCTCCCCACTGTCCCCGTCATCTCCGGGGTCCTTCTCACCCAGAGACGCCACCGTCGGCTGGGGGACACTGCCTTGCGTGTGCACTGCCTGCGCTCGCTCCCGTCACCGCTGCCCTCCTCCTTCCCCTTCGCCCAGGCCACAGCCGTCTCCACAGGCTCCGCTCTGTTCTCTGGCTCTGCAAACCGGTTTCGGCCCTTAAATGATTTAAAAAATATATATATTTTAATTGATTTCAGAGAGGAAGAGAGAGGGAGAAGATAGAAATGTCAATGATGAGACAAAACAGGTTTGGCTCCATGGATAGAGCACTGGCCTTCGAACTGAAGGGTCCCGGGTTCGATTCCGGTCAAGGGCATGTACCTTGGTTGTGGGCACATCCCCGGTGGGGGTTGTGCAGGAGGCAGCTGGTCGATGTTTCTCTCTCATCGATGTTTCTAGCTCTCTATCCCTCTCCCTTGCTCTCTGTAAAAAATAAATAAAATAAAAAAAGAAATGTCAATGATGAGAGAAATCATTGATTGGCTGCCTCCTGCACGCCCCCTATCGGGGATGTGCCTGCAACCAAGGTACATGCCCTTGACGGGAATCAAACCTGGGGCCCTTCGTTCCGCAGGCTGATGCCCTATCCATTAAGACACACGGGTTAGGGCTATAAAAATACATGTTTTTATTGACTCCAGTGAGGAAAGGAGAGGGAGAGACACAAACGTCCATGATGAGAGAGACTCACGGACCCACTGCCTCCCGCACGCCCCCCACTGGGGACGGAGCCCACACCCTGGGCCTGTGCTCTGATCCGGAGTCAAACCAGGACCTCCTGGCTCACAGTGGGCGCTCCTCTACCGAGCCACGCCGGGCCGGCCCACACAGGGCTCTCCGTTTCCGCCCCAGCGTGGCCCCTTTGGGCCAGAGGGTTGGGAAGGTCGGTCTCCAACGGACCCTGTGACCGCCTGGCAGGTGGAGCGCCTGGAGCACCCGCTGCTGCAGCAGCAGTACGAGCTGCACCGAGCGCGCCTGGAGCAGCGCTGTGAGCAGCGGCCGGTGGAGCACGTCCTGTACCACGGCACGTCCGTGCCCGCCGTCCCCGAGATCTGTGCCTACGGCTTCAACCGCAGCTTCTGCGGCCGCAACGGTGAGCCGGCGGGAAGCTGGGTGCCTGGGGGTGGGGAGTGGGGAGGGGGGCGTGGGCTCTGTGGCCCCGGGGCCCTGACCCAGCCCTGTGGCCCCGCAGGCACGCTGTACGGACAGGGCGTGTACTTCGCCAAGCGCGCCTCTCTCTCCGTGCAAGACCGCTACTCGCCGCCGGACGCCGAGGGCCACAAGGCCGTGTTTGTGGCGCGGGTGCTGACCGGGGACTACGGGCTGGGCCATCGCCAGCTGCGGGCGCCCCCTCTGCGCGCCCCGGGCCACGGGCTCCTGCGTTACGACAGCGCCGTGGACTGCCTCCGCCAGCCCAGCATCTTCGTCATCTTCCACGACACCCAGGCGCTGCCCACCCACCTCATCACGTGCGAGCACATACGCGGGGCCCCGCATCCGGACCCCTCTGGGCTCTCGGGCCCCTCCCCGGCCTCCTAGCCCCAGCGGCCCCCTCGGCTCTGTCTCTGGCCCCGTCTCCGGCCTCCTGTTCTCCGCAGGCCGCAGCCGCACACGGCCTGACAGACCTGCTGCCCGGGCCCCCTCCCCCCTCCCTGTGGAGGCGCGGGGACGGGGAGCAGCCGGGAGGGGGGCGGGTCCCCGCAGGGCGGGCCCGGCCGCCAGGGGTCAGCAGAGCCCAGGAGGAGGCTGACGCCGACACCCTCCGGAGGCCACACCTCGCTGCTGCGCGACTCTGTCATTTGAATAAACGTGGAGCCCGGCGGAGGGACCTGCTGGAGCAACTAGTCCGTCCGACCTCCTTGGACCGGCGGGAGGGACCCCGCGGTGAGGGGCGGCGGCGGCGGGGGTGCAGGGGGTGCGGCGAGGCAGGCCCGCTGCTTCCCTGGGGCGGTCCAGGGCGCGCACCCCACGTCGCCTTGGGGTCACGCACGCGCCCCCAGCAACGGCCCGGCCCGCCCCGTGCGCGCGGGGAGGTGGCCGCGCCTGGCGACGGGGGCTCCGCCCGGGCCGAGCCGCGCTGGTGCTCCAGCCGCGCCGCCGCCGTGGGCGCCGGGCCCCGCGCGCACGGGGCGCCCCACTGCACGGCGGGCGGCGTTCGGTCGGGAGCCTGGGCGGGGCTCCGGGCTCGCCCCGCCCGCGCCGCCTCCGAGACTCTCCGGGTCCAGCAGTCGGGCTGCGGCGGCCGAGCTCGCGGAGCGGAGCACCAGGCACGTACGACCGGGTCCGAGGCGGAGGCGCGCGGCTCCCGGGGGCCTGGGGCGGGGCGGGGGCTCCCCGGCCTCAGAGCCGGGAGCTGCGTCCCGGAACTGGGGGCGACGTGGCGGCCCATCCTCCTCGGGAGGACTCCACCTCTGCGCCCCGAGACTGCGGAACTGGTCGGGCGGGGCCGGGCGTGGACAGGAAAGATTGCCGGGCGGCTCCGCTGCCCCGGGCGCCGGGCGGGGGGCTGGAGCGCAGGCGGCCGGGGCAGGTGCCGGGAGAGGCGGGCGCAGTGGCCCCCCTGGCCGGTGCCCCTGACCCCCCCCACCTTAGCCCGAGGACGGAGGCACAGAGCCCACATTGTGCCCCACCCACCCCACCCCACCCCACCCCACCCCCGCGGGAACAGAGCCCCATTCACCGCGCACGCCAGCGCTCTGGGCGCGGGGAGCGGAGTGCACGCGTGGGTGTGCGTGCGCGGGCGGCGCCGGCGGTGCGGTGCGGGTGCGCCGGGTGGGTGGGCGCCCAGCGGCTCCCTCCCCGCCGCAGCCCGCAGCCCGCAGCCCGCAGCCCCGGCCCACGCGCTGCGGCGCCGGCTATTTATAGGAGTCACTGCGGAGCCTGCGGGGCGGGCGGCGGGGCCGGGAGCCCCGGAGGCTGAGGCCGCTGGGAGACGGCGTCCTTGTCCGGGGGATGGGGCCGGGGCCTGGGCGGGAGGGGCAGCGGTCAGTGCTTCCGGGTGGCCTGGTTTCCCCGTGGCCAGAGGCTTGAGCCGGGCCAGGTGGGGGGTGCGGGGCGCGGGGCGCGGGGCGGCGGTGTCAGTGATGTCGTGGAGGTGGGGCCCGCGTCCAAGGGGAGGTAGCCCCTCCCTGCCCCCGCCGTAGGTCAGGGTCCGTGTCCTCTGCTGTGGCGAGCCCGTGGGTGACAGCCCGGAGGGGTCCGCCATAGGGGTCACCGCCCTGCTGATGCCTGGGAGGGGTCTGCTGGTGTCGGGGGTGAGCCGGGGGTGGGGCCATGTGGGCGGAGCAGGTGGGTCAGTGGGTGCTGAGGTGGGACACGGGGGCGGGGGGGTCCGTGTCCAGGGGAGAGGGCGCCGGTCAGTGTGCAGTCCGCCGGCGTGACCCCTCCCGCTCCCTCTCCCGCAGGCCATGTCGGGGGAGGACCCTGAGGTGCGGCCGGCGGCCGAGGACGGCTCCTCCAGCGGCGGCAGCGGCTCCCCCAGCCCCGGGGACACGCTGCCCTGGAACCTGGGCAAGACGCAGCGCAGCCGGCGCAGCGGGGGCGGCTCGGCGGGCAACGGCAGCGTCCTGGACCCGGCGGAGCGCGCCGTCATCCGCATCGCAGGTACCGCCGGCCTGTCCTTGGTTTCTGGGCGCCGGCCTGTCCTCCGGTTCTGGGCGCCGGCCTGTCCTCCGGTGTATGGGTGCTGTCCTCCGGTGTCAGGGTGCCGGCCTGTCCTCCGGAGTCTGGGTGCCGGCCTGTCCTCCGGTTTCTGGGTGCCGGCCTGTCCTCCGGTGTCAGGGTGCCGGCCTGTCCTCCGGTTTCTGGGTGCTGGCTGACCGTCCTGGCGGCCGCCCAGAGCCGCGCCGGGCGCAGGTGTGGGGGCTGGAGGGACAGGTGAGCGGTCTGAGGTCGGAGAGGCCCGGTTTCCCCGCGATTGCAGGCGGCACGGCGCCACCTCCTGGCCGCACCTGGTCTCTGCACCAGGCAGAGCTGAACTCCCTCGGCGGTGCCATCACAGGCCTCCTGACCCAGCCCGATGCCCCATGCCCTGAGGGTGCATCCTGGGGCTCCTGGGGCCCAGCTGCCTTCCAGGCCCCCCTGAGGGGCGGGGGCGGTCCGTCCTCAGGGCAGGGCCTGGCCTGGCTCTCCAGGCGTGAGAGGGGAAAGCCAGGTGGAGAGGCCTCGGGCAGAGGAGGGCCGGCTGCTGGACCGGGCCTCTCCCGCCGTGGGGAAGTGGTGGCCTCTTTCTGGACGCCCCCCAGGATGTGCTGGGCACCGAGGAGCCGGGGAGGGTCGCTCTGCCAGGCTGTGGAGTCTGTCCGCACCCACCATTCGGACCCAGACGAGGAGGAGGCATTTGGAGGGCAGGGCTGGCTCTGAGGGGACTGAGAGGGTGGCCCGAGGCGGGTGGGGGCGAGGCTGGGTGGCCAGCTGCTGAGCAGGGATGGTGTGGGCAGCAAGGGACTCTGGGGTGGAAGCAGAGAGGACCAGGAGGGGGAGGGGGCTGACCACCCCCTACCCCCCCAGGGGCAGGTGTGAAGGGGACCCATGACTGACAGGTGGTTTTCAGGCGTCACATATGGAGTTTAAAAGTCCTGGCCCAGGCTGGTGAGCTCAGTGGATAGAGCGTCAGCCTGCGGACTGAAGGGTCCCAGGTTCGATTCCGGCCAACGATACATGTCTGGGTTTCTGGCTTGATCTCCAGTAGGGGGCGTGCAAGAGGCAACCAATCAATGATTCTCTCTCATCATTGATGTTTCTATCCCTCTCTCCCTCTCCCTTTTTCTGGTGAGCTCAGTGGATAGAGCACCAGCCTACTGACTGAAGGGTCCCAGCTTTGATTCCGGTAAAGGGCATGTACCTTGGTTGCGGGCACATCCCCAGAGGATCGATGTTTCTCTCTCATTGATGTTTCTGACTCTCTATCCCTCTCCCTTCTCTCTGTAAAAAAATCAATAAAATATATATTTTTAAAAAGTGATCCTTGCCCTGGCTGGTGAGCTCAATGGTTAGAGACCTCCACAGGGGTCACAGGTTGGGTTCCCAGTCGAGGGTTGAAGGATCCATCCTGGCCCCGGAGGCAACCAACCCAAGTTTCTCTCTTTCCCCCTCTCCCTCTCTTCCCCCCCTCCTTTCCATTCTTGAAAAAAAAAAGAAATCAGTGGAAAAATATCCTCGGGGTGAGGATTAACAACAACAAAAAACAGAGGCCCTTTTTCCCCCAAATGAAGGCCAATCAGGAATGTCCTTCCCTGGCCTCGCATTCCTCTCCGTGGTCCCTGCCCCAGCAGTGGGCTCTGGCCTGGAGGGGCCAGGGCGGAGCTGCAGGCATGGCCCTGGATGTTCTCAGCATTGATTCCCAGAGGGAGCTTGGGGTCTCTGTGTGGGGCGTCTGAGGAATATGCCCGGGGCATCTCAGAAAGCCAGGCGCCTGCCAGTGTGGTGGAAAAGAATGTCTCTTATTGGTACCAAGCCTTTTCTTCTAAAAATTCCCTATTTCAGTCCTTTTATATTGCATAAAGTTTATTTTTATTGTAATTGTCTTAATTTTTTTTTTGGGGGGGGGATGGGAAGATATATTTTTGTTTGTTTTTTCCTCTTTTAAAATTAAACTTATTGAGGCGACGTTGGTTAATTGGATCATATAGGTTTCAGTGTGGGTTTCTGTCACACGATCTGTACTTAATTTTTTTAATCCTTTTTTGTACTTAATTAAAAAAAATACTAGGTTACCAGTTAATCATGCATTTTTTTCAATAGATGGAGTTACACATATGTTGATATTCATGCAATGTGATGTGTATGCTATTTTGTTGTGTTGCTCCTTCAGATGACCACTTGTTCCGATCGATGGCACACGCACTTTCTGAGCAGCACTTAAGGACTATGAAGAAGTGGAAAACGGGGTCTCTGAATGGTCTGCCTCAGAACAAGGAAAGTTCTCTCGGGGCGGTATCCACCAGTTACCTGACAGATGGGGAAACGTGTAGCTAGCTTACGTCTTGAAGTGCTGCTCAGACAGTGTGTGTGCCACGATCGGAACACGTGGTCATCTGAAGGAGCAAGGTCTGGTGAACACGGCGGGTGGGTTAACACTTCCCAGGCAAGATCTTTTAACGTGTCTTTAGCTGGCTTTGAAGTGTGTGATGGTGCGTCATCATGAAGCAAAATTACTTTGCCGTATCTTCTGGCCCATTCTGGTTGTTTCAAGATCAAAGCGTGATTCAAATTGATTATTTGTTGTCAGTAGCGATCAGTATTAGCAGTTTCACCCAGTTTTAGAAGCTCATAATATACCACACCTTCCTGATCCCACCAAACGCAGAGCATTGTCTTCTGTCTGAAGCGTTTTGGCCTTGCAGTCGATGTTGATGGTTGACCTGGACCAACCCCTGATTTTGTGCGTTTGGGATTCTCCAAATAAATCCACCTTTCATAGCCAGTCACAATTCGATGCAAAAAAAAACTTTCTTTTGTGCAGTTGAAGTAACATTTTACTGATGACTTTTCTGTTTTCCATTTGTCTTTCGTTCAGTTGATGTGGCTCCCATGTTCCTTCCTTTAAAGTCTTTCCCATTGCTTGTAAATGATCGGAAATTGTTTGCTGAGCAACTTGTAATCTTTCTGCAAGTTGTTTTTGAGTTTGACACGCATTTTCATCCAATAATGCTTGTCACTGTTGGTCTTCAAACTTTTTCGGTTGACCTGGACGTTCTGTCTTTCACATTGAAACCATCACTTTTATAGCGTTTAAACCAGCGTTCACAAGGATCTTAAGATGGAGCATGTTCACCATAAGCTTCCCGAAGTATGGATAACTTTTTCTTCAAAATAATGAATTAAAACTCCCCGCAAATGCCATTTTTTGGCATGAAATTCGACATTTTTAAGTGTAAAAATGTCTATGATGTTAACACCTTTAGAAAATTTGAAATATGAAGTTTAGAAACTTGTCAATACAACAAAATAGCATACATATCAAATTGCATATATATCAACATATGTGTAACTCCACCTATTGAAAAAAATCTGCACTGTTAACTGGTTCACCTAGTAAGTTTTTATTGGTTTTATTGATTTTTTTTATTTTTTATTTTTTTAAAATATATTTTATTGATTTTGTACAGAGAGGAAGGGAGAGAGATAGAGAGTCAGAAACATCGATGAGAGAGAGTCATCAATCAGCTGCCTCTTGCACACCCCCCACCGGGGACATGCCCGCAACCAAGGTACATGCCCTTGACCAGAATCGAACCCGGGACCCTTCAGTCCCCAAGCCGACGCTCTATCCATTGAGCCAAACCGGTCCCGGCAGTTTTTATTGATTTTAGAGAGATGGAGAAGGAGAGGTAGAAACATCAATGAAAGACATATATTGACTGTCTCCTGCACGCCCCCTACTGGGGATCGAGTGCACAACCTGGCCATGTGCCCTTGACTGGAATTGAACCCCGGACCAGACCCTTCACTCTTTAGGTGGATCCTCTATTCACTGGGCCACACCAGCTAGGGCTCAAACCGAGCTTTTCATTTATTTATTTGTTATTTTAAAAAATATTTTTATTGATTTCAGAGAGGAAGAGAAAGGCAGAGAGAGACAGAAACATCCATGAGAGAGAGAATCACCCATCATCTGCCTCCTGCACGCCCCCTACTGGGGATCAAGTGCACATCCCGGCCACGTGCCCTGGACTGTAATCCAACCTCGGACCCCTCGGACCCTTCACTCGCAGGCTGACGCTCTATCCACTGAGCCACACCAGCCAGGACTCAAGCGGGGCTTCTTAAAAGAACCCTCCCGCCCCCGTTTTCTCCTTAAGTCCTCACCTGAGGACACCCATTGGGTTTTGTCGATTTTTGGAGAGAATGGAGGGGGGGGGAGAGGAAGGCAGAGGGGGCAGAGGAAGAGAGAGAAACATTGATGTGAAAGGGACACATGGATTGGTGGCCTCCTGCAGGCACCTCCACGGGCTGCCGCCTGGGGAGTCGAACCTGCGACCCTCTGGTGCGCAGGCCCGCGCTCTAACCACTGAGCCACCCGCCAGGGCTGAGCGCCTTTCTCTGTTGATACCAATTCTGGGTCCAAGGTTGCCCGGGAGGGGCTCCTGGCGGAGGCGGAGGCGGACGGAGAGGCGGACGGAGAGGCGGGGAGGAGGGGCCGGCGATCAGGTGGAGGAGCCGACCCCGGGGTCCGGGCGGCGGGGACGGCGGGGGCGGCGGGGCGGAGCGGAGGAGGCGGGGCGCCCGGTGCCGCGCCGCGGGCAGAGCTCGGCGGAGCGGTCGCCGGCCGCTCCCCGCCGCCCCGCCCCGCCCCGCCGCCGCCCTGGGGCATCCTGGGTGCGGGGGGGGGGGGGGGGCACCCGGCGGCGCCGCGGCCGCGGGGACAGAGTGGCCGCCGGGGCTGGAGGCTCCCGACGTGTCCAGCGCCGCCGCCCGCCGCCCGCATGGCCGCCCCGCCGCCCGGCCCGCCCGGCCCGCCCGGCGAGCAGGACTTCGTCCAGGCCTACGAGGAGGTGCGGGAGCGCTACAAAGGTAGGCGCCGCCGGCCGGCCTCTGTCCGCCCCGGCCCGGCCCGGCCGCCCGCCCGCCGGCCTGCTCTGCCCTGTCCGCCGGCCCTGCCTGCCGGCCCCGCCCGCCGGCCCGGCCCCTGTCCGCGGGCTGCCCAGGTGCCCGGCCCGAGCCCGGCCCGCCGCTGTCCCCGCTGCCCCGCCGCCGGCCCCCCGGCCCCGCGGTTCCCCAGCCCCTCGGCCCCCCGGCTTCTTGGCCCCCCGGCTTCCCGGCCCCGCGGTTCCCCGGCCCCGCGGCCGGCCCCCCGGCCCCGCGGTTCCCCAGCCCCTCGGCCCCCCCGGCTTCCCGGCCCCGCGGTTCCCCGGCCCCGCCGCCGGCCCCGCCGCCAGCCCCGCCGCCGGCCCCGCGGTCGGTCGGTCGGTCATGCCCTTAATAGGGCATCGCGCCGCGGAGGTGGTGGCCGCTCGGCGGGGGCTCCTCCCGGCCGGTCCCGGCCTCCCGGCCGCTCGGCAGACACGTGGGTCCGGGCTGTGCTGCCCGGCCCGGCCCGGCCGGCGCCTCCCACACGCCGGCGGCCGCCTCCGCCGCCTCCGCCTCCGCCTGGCAGTGGGTCGCATAGCTGTGGCCTCTGCTCACCTCCCGATCCGGCCTTGGCAGGGACCCGCCGCACCCTCTGCCGGCGGCAGCTGTGCCGGGAGTCCGGCTCCCCTCTCCCCCTCGGGGAGACCCTGCGGGCCTTGGGCAGCCCCCGTCCGTGACCCCGACCCCCTGGACCCGCCGGGACCCAGGCTGCTGCCAGCTGCCTGCAGCCCCCGGTGGGGGGGCCTCCAGGCCCCCGGCTTAGGGTCTGGGGTGAGCCCCTGGGCAGGGGAGGGGGCCCTGGGACAGCCGACCGAGCAGGTTCCAGCTCCGGGCGGCTGGTCCCGCTGGCTCTGCCCCGGGAAGGGCAGCTCGGGGAGAGCATGCTGCGGGGCTCTGCCCGGAGCCTGTGGGCACCGCTCTGCACCCGCTCCCATCGCCCAGGCTCCTCCGCTGCGGGGGAGGGGCGGGGTGGGGTGGAGGTGGGGGAGAGGCTGGGGGTGGGATGGGGTGGGGGTGGAGGTGGGGCTGGATCCTTCTCCAATAGTCGGGTCCTGAGTGGGATGGATGTGCTGTGAGTTTCTCCTTGGGGCCAGCCGTGGGCTTCTGTGCCCGTTGCCCTGGCCGGCAGAGACCCCCCCTGTGGCCCGCACAGGGAGGGCGGGCACACTGGGGGGCGGGCAGGGCAGGGCAGGGCAGGGCCTCACCGCTGGACAGACCTGGGCCAGAGCAGGCTCTCCCCTCTACGCTCAGGACTTCGCTCCAAGCCTCGTCCGGCGGGCGCGGGGCTGCGTGTGGCTCCGTCCAGAGCCTGTCCGGCCCCAACGCCCCAGGAGTGAGCTGTGGGGGGCCCTGGGCGAGGGCGAACGGGGTCCCGTCTCGGTCGCCGGGGTGGGTGTTGGACACACTGGGCTGCCCGGGCCATGGTCCCTCCTGGCCTCGGGGGGGTGACATTCCTGCGCCTGTGGGCACCGGGCACCTGCCGGCACTGAACTGGCTAGAATCAGGGTGCAGTGCCCGTGTGGCCCTCGCCCGAGGGTGGCTGGGAGTTGCCCACAGAAGAGGTGCTGGGGTCCCCGGGCGGCCAGGGTGTCTGGGGCACAGCAGGCACCCAGGCCTCCTCCGCTCCTGGCTGGAGCCCGGACTCGGTGAGGGCTGGGCCGGTGCTGAGCCCAGGCGTGGCCTAGAGAAGGCTGGAGGTGCCGGGCTCTGGGCCCGGGGCTGGCTGGTGAGCCCCCGGGAGGGAGGGAGGGAGAGGGAGCCGGGCCCTGGGGCCAGCCGGGTGTGGGGAGCCCCTGGCCGTGCTGGCGCTGCCTTCTGCCCGGCTGCACACCCCTCTTGGGCCCGGGAAGGGAGGCTCTGCCTCCGGGCCTGCTCCCCAGGGCAGTCACCCATCCCCAGCTCCCCTGTTCTTACTCACCAGCCAGCTTCGTCCTCCCCTCCAAAGGTCAGCCTAGCCTCTCACCCCTGACCTCCCACCGCACCCAGGCCCCACCCTGGACACGTCACCACCCGCTGCCGTCCCCGCGCGGCCCTGGGAATCCCGGCCGTTCCAGCTCCCAGCAGTCACAATCCTCCCAGAACATTCTTGATTTCCTGCCAGCCAGCGCCCCTTGCCCCTCCCCACCCTCCGCGCCTTCCCTCCAGGGCAAATTCCTGTGGGGCTGCAGCCCGCCTAGAGGCCAGGGGCCTGAGCCTGCTCCCGGGGAGGCAGAGGAGTGGGGGGGGGGGGCAGGGGGGCAGGGCAGGGAGGGTTTGAGGGGAGCAGGGTGTGCACAGGGCCTCTCAGGGCATGAGGTGCAGGACCGCAGTGGGAGGCGGGCTCAGCCAGGAGGGCCTGGGCAGCTGTGGGGGTGGGGGTGACCCCTCAGAGCTGGGAGCAGGTGAGGTTCAGTGTGGATCCGATCGATCGGAGGTGGGGCTGCAGAGGGCGAGGCCGGACGGAGGTCAGGAGGAGGTCACCGGCATCAGCCTGTCCGCAGGGCACCTGTGACTTTCTCCGGAGCTCAGCTGAAGACGCCCGGCCCACGTGGCTCAGTGGTCAGCGTCGACCTGTGACCCGGGAGGTCACAGTGCGTTCCTGGTCAGGGCCCACGCCCGGTCCGTGATTCACTCTCATCGTTAATGTTTCCCTCCTCCTCCCTTCCTCTATAAAATCAATAACGATATAAATCAATAAGTAAGTAAAGCGGCTCCCCCACCGCCCCGGCCGGCCGGGCCCTGTGCCAGGCACCCTCCTTGTCTGTCCGCCCCGTCCTGCCCTGGACTCTGAGCTCCGTTATCTGTGTCCTGGCAGCAGCCCTCAGCCCTCCGCCCGCGTGCAGGGCGCCCGCGTGGGGTGCGTGCCACCGTCTTTGGGGGCAGGAGCAGGGGCTGGCAGGAACCTGGTGCTCCTGGGAGAGGCTTTTGGTCTGTGCTTATTGTCGAAAGTGAACCGTGCTCAGCGCCCGAAGCACAGCAAGCTCGATGGGCGTCTCATAGAGAAAACGGTTTAACTCACAGCGTCACAGCTCTGGCCCTGGTCTCACCGGGTGCGGTGCCCACCACAGTGTGTGTGTGTGTGTGGGTGTGTGTGTGTGTGTGAGAGAGAGAGAGAGAGAGAGAGAGAGAGAGAGAGAGAGAGAGAGAGAATATCCAGGGATTTTTACATATATTTTTTAAAAATATATTTTATTGATTTTGTACAGAGAGGAAGGGAGAGAGATAGTTAGAAACATCGATGAGAGAGAGTCATCGATCAGCTGCCTCTTGCACACCCCCTACTGGGGATATGCCCCACAACCAAGGTACATGCCCTTGACCGGAATCGAACCCGGGATCCTTCAGTCCCCAAGCCGACGCTCTATCCATTGAGCCAAACTGGTTTCGGCGATTTTTACATATTAGTAGACTGTTTACATCACCTGACCCTGGGCAAACCCCGATCTGCTTCAGTCCCCGCGGTTGGCCTGGATACAGGGACCGCCTTCAGTTTTTAACTGATGGAAGGTTGTAGCAACCAGCACCCAGCTGCTCTGTGGGCACCGTTTCCCCACAAAGCAGGTGTTGGTGAGCGCTGCTCAGCAGTAAGGAAACTGAGGCGTGTAGTTCTGTTTTATTTTGTTTGCTGGTTGGCTGATCCTCACTGGTCGTTAGAGAGTGGAAATGAGCGGGAAAGACACAGAGAAACATCGATGGGAGGGAGACACACCGCCCGGTTGGCTCCCGCACAACCCTGACCAGTGCCTGGGCCAGGGAGGAGCCTGCCACTGAGGTACGTGCCCTGGACCAGAATCGAACCCGGCACCCCTTGGTCCGCAGGCCGACGCTCTATCCACTGAGCCACACCAGCCAGGGCCGTAGTTGTTTTTTTTTGTGTGTGTGTGTGTGTGTGGTGGTTTTTTTTTTGATGTGATGCCATCGTACACGTGATAGATGACACTGGATGGGTATGCGGGCTGTTTCCATCTTGTGGCGGCCTGAGCAGGGCTGCTGTGGGCATGGCGTGTGAGTTTCCGGGATTCGGTAGATTTTTATTGTCTTCGTCGCCCCTGGGCAGACACCAAGGAAGTGGAATTGCTGGGTCCGGGGGTCGTTCTCTCCGTAGCTGTGTGGAGAACTGCCAGTCGGTCCCCCGCCCTGCCTCCCCCCCTCTCCTCCCTGGCGTGCCCAGGAGCCTCCCGCACTCAGCACTATCTGCCCGGCTGATTGGGGACATCCAGTCGAGTGGCTGTCAAGTGGGCCGGCCGCTGGGTTTCGTTTGTGCTTCCTGACGCCTGGCCGGCCTCACGCCTTCTCGTCTCCTTGGCTCTGTGTGTCTTCTTGTGAGAAACCTTTGTCCAGATCCTGTGTCCATTTTATTTTATTTAAAAAAAATTATGGAGAAACTGATTTGCATTAGAATTTTAAATATATATATATATATATATATATATATATATATTATATATATATATTGATTTTTTTAGAGAGGAAGGGAAAGGGATAGAGTTAGAAACATTGATGAGAGAAAAACATCCATCAGCTGCCTCCTGCACGCCCCCTACTGGGGATGTGCCCGCAACCAAGGTACATGCCCTTGACCGGAATCGAACCTGGGACCTCCAGTCCGAAAGCTGATGCTCTCTCTATCCACTGAGCCAAACCGGTGAGGGCCCTTTGTCCATTTTAGAAAATATATTCTATTGATTTCAGAGGGGAACGGAAAGGGAGAGAGAGGAACACCCAGGATGAGAGAGAATCGCCCACGGGCTGCCTCCTGCACACCCCACACAGGGGATGGAGCCCGCCCCTGACCGGGAAGCCAACCGTGACCTCCTGGTTCATAGGTCACCGCTCAACGGCTGAGCCCCACAGCCGGGCCCTTTAACTGGGCTGTGGCGGAGTGGCTGGAGCGCCCTCTGTGGGTTCCTGATGGGGGCCCCAGCGAACGGCGGTTTGCAGAAACGCGGCCTGGTGCTGCAGGTGGGTTTTCACTTCCTGCGTGCGTTCTTCCTCATGTGAGCCCACTTCGTTTTTTCTTGGTTGCTAGAGATTCTGGTTTTAGTGCCTGTTCCGAAGTCGTGAAGATTTACGGCTGTTTGTTTTTTCCAGGAGTTTTATAGTTTTAGCTCCTGTGTTTAGGCCCGTGGTCCTCAAACTGCGGCTCTCGAGCCACATGTGGCTCTTTGGGCTCCTTGAGTGTGGCTTTTCCACAAAATGCCACGGCCTGGGCGAGTCTATTTTGAAGAAGTGGCGTTAGAAGAACTTTAGTTTGAAAAATTTGTCTCTCTCTTGCTGAAGCCGGTTTTGCTCAGTGGATAGAGCGTCGGCCTGCAGACGGAAGGGCCCCAGGTTCGATTCCGGTCAAGGGCATGTACTTCGGTTGTGGGCACATCCCCAGTGCGGGGGTGGGGGGTGGGGGGAGGGTGTAGGAGGAAGCTGATGGATGTTTCTCTCTCATCAATGTTTTTAACTCTCTATCCCTCTCCCTTCCTCTCTATAAAAAAATCAATAAAATATATTAAAAATTTTGGCTTTCAAAATAAATTCCAATCGTTGTTCTGTTGATATTTGGCTCTGTTGACTAATGAGTTTGCCAACCATTGGCTTAGGCATTTGATCCGTTTTGAGTTAATAATTGCGAGTGGCAGGAGGCAGGGTCCGCCTTGAGTCTTTCCGTGGAGGACCTGGGGGAGCTGGGAGCAGGGGCCGGGGTCTGAGACCGTGGGAGGGGACGCAAGGAGGCCAGGGCGGGATGGTGCAGGCGGCCCCGGGGCCACAGGCAGTGCCCGGGGCAGGCCCACAGGGGGCAGGGAGGTGCTGGGCTGGGTGCCTGGTGGGGCCCTGGGTGCTGTGGGCTGGGTGGAGGGGGAGCCAGGAAGTGTTAGGTGAGGAACTGGCCCCTGGGAAGACTTGGGGCGCCCCCTGCAGGGCCTGGGCGCCTTCACCTCCCTCTCATTTCGGGGGGCAGGGCAGAGGGGCCTGGGCCAGGAGGAGGACGGGCACCTGCTGCCCCCTCGGCTCCTGGGTGGGGCAGGTCCAGGGCCAAAGCCGTGGGAAAGGAAGGATCTGGAAGGAAGGTGGGGGGGCGGGGGCAGCTGGGTTCTGGGCGTCCTGGACCGCAGGGCACAGGGCGGGGGCGGCGTGGGGTCCCCAGCGGGTGTCTCAGCACGAGGCTTCTGTCACCCTTGTCCTGTTCCTTTTGGCTTTCACTGCGTGTGTGCGCTGACCTCTTGAAACGCATCTTTGTTCTCGTCTCTGAGCAAACGCCTGACTACATGGGAAGCTCATGAAACAGGCAGGGGATTAAGTATCCGGAGACACAATGGGCCTTCCTGTTCCCGATGCCGCGGGCCTCACCGCAGGGCTGTGTCCTGGGCAGCGGGACAGGGGAGGGGGCGAGACACAGACACGGAACCTCTCACGGTCCCGGAGGCCGGGGTCCAAAGCCATGGTGTCGGCAGGGCTGTGCTTGCTCTGACGGCTCCAGAACCTCCCGGCGGCCCTTGGCTTGTGGCCACATCCCCACCCTCTCCGCCCGCCGTCTTCACACGGCTTCCCTGTGTGGCTCTTCTTCTCTGTCCTGTGAGGACAGACACTGGTGAGATTCAGAGCCCGCCAACCCATCCAGGGCGATCGCCCGAGATCTGTAATTACCTGTATATATAAAAGGCTAACGTGCTAAGTGTCCGACCGGCCGACCGACTGCTATGACGCACACTGACCACCAGGGGGCAGACGCTCAATGCAGGAGCTGCCTTGACTCGCACTGCCACCATAGACCTGGCGCCCACACAGCCACACAGGCCCCGAGCGACACCCCTGAGCGACACCCCATCGAATCGAAGCCAACGCTGCCAAGGCCCCACGGTGCAAAATGCAGCCCACAGCCTAGCCCAGCCCAAAACGGGTGCTGTGGGCACCGGGCAATGACGTCAGGTAGCAGCCCCCGGCTTCCCCTCCCTAGCGGCTAGCCTCCTCGGAGTTTCTTCAGCCCAGGAACACGACTTGCTTTACAGCCAGGTGCAAACGTTTTACACTGTAACCAAATGTCTGTGAAGCGTTCCTCTGCCTCATCTGTGATCCTCACAGAGTCCTGGAGTAGGTTCGGTAGATAGGAGGTTCCTGAGGAATCCCATTTCTTTTGTGCCCCCCCCCCCCCCGAGATCCAAACCCTCAACCTCTTGGTGCAAGGAATGATGCCCAACCCACGGAGCCACCCGGCCAGGCCACACGGTGCACGTTTTTAAAGAACAGCAAGCAGCCGGGCCCGTGTGGCTCAGCGGTCGAGCGTCGACCTGTGAACCAGGAGGCCACAGTCCTCTTCCCGGTCAGGGCACGGGCCTGGCTTGTGGGCTCCATCCCGCTCCACCCCCCGAGCCAAGCCGGTTTCGGCTTTTAAAATTTATTTTGTTGATGTCAGAGAGGAAGGGAGAGGAAGAGAGAAAAGGAGACATTAATGAGAGAGAATTAGTGGTTGGCTGCCTCTGGCACACCCCCTACCGGGGTCCAAGCTTACAACGAGGGCCTGTGCCCTGACCGGGACTCAAACCCTGACCTCCTGGTTCACAGGTGGATGCTCGCCACTGAGCCACGCCCGCCGGGCCGAGGATGGCCTGTGGTAGACACACAAAACTCCTCTTTGCTCACTTCCAATCGGACATCTTCCTACAACATGAACGGACGATAAAACAGCCCCCTGAGTGGTAGCCCTGTCGTCATCTGAGCGGAGCCCCTGCCGTAGAACATGAGGTCGTTCTGTTCTGTTCTGTTCTGTTTTGTTCTCTGGGATTAGGATCTGCCGCAGCGCAGTTTTGTAGCGGGATTGCTGAGTGTGACTGGGACGGGGTTACCCACGGATTTCTGGGTCAGAGGGTGCGCACAATGTCGGCTTTATCTCCACCCGGATTCCCGGTTCACCCTCAGACTGGCAGGGGTCCCCAGCCCGGGTTTCTGGGTGGTGGTGGAGCCCGCCGTGGGACCCGGGCCAGGGGCGTGTGTTGGATCGGAAAGCGCCTGCCCAGGCGCCGGGCAGCCTGCAGGAGGGCGGGGCTGCACGCCCGGCCGGGAGACCTCCCTGCGCGGTGTGTGAGGAGCCACGTTGTGTGTTAAAAGGGGGAAAGCCGTTCCCCAGCCGGCGTGGCTCCGTGGTTGAGCGTCGACCTGTGAATCAGGAGGTCACAGGGTTTGGGGTTTGATTCCCAGTCAGGGCACATGTCCGGGTTGCGTGCATGTTGTTTGTGATTTTGTAATTGGGGGGCGTGCAGGAGGCAGCCGATCAATTATTCTCATCATTGATGTTTCCCTCCCTCTCCCTTCCTCTCTGAAATCAATGAAAAATATATTTTTTAAAAAGGGGAAAACCAAGAGTCCTGCCCATGTCGCCTGACGTTCCATAAAGGAATTCCAGAGGACACACCGGAATTGGGGGACAGTGAGCCCCCACACGTGCGGGGGGGGGGGGCCGTCGGGAGGGGGCGCACTGGAGTTGGCGGGATTCTGTTCGCATGGTTACGGCTCAGACGTTCTCCTCCCCACACCTGCCGCTCCCAGCCTGAGCGCTTCATCCACGCGGAGTGCCAGCGAGGGGGGGCAGAGGGGGGAACAGCGAGGGGGGGCAGAGGGGGTAACAGCGAGGGGGGGCAGAGGGGGGAACAGCGAGGGGGGCAGAGGGGGGAACAGCGAGGGGGGGCAGAGGGGGTAACAGCGAGGGGGGGGCAGAGGGGGTAACAGCGAGGGGGGGCAGAGGGGGGAACAGAGGGGGGGCAGAGGGGGGGAACAGCGAGGGGGGGCAGAGGGGGGAACAGCGAGGGGGGGGCAGAGGGGGGAACAGCGAGGGGGGGGCAGAGGGGGGAACAGCGAGGGGGGGCAGAGGGGGGAACAGCGAGGGGGGGGCAGAGGGGGGAACAGCGAGGTGGGGCAGAGGGGTAACAGCGAGGGGGGGGCAGAGGGGGGAACAGCGAGGGGGGGCAGAGGGGGTAACAGCGGGGGGGGGGGCAGAGGGGGTAACAGCGAGGGGGGGGGCAGAGGGGGGTGTCAGGTGGGGCCGCGGCAGGCGGGTCCGAGTCGCAGTTTTGGCAAATGTGTCGGTGACCGTGGGGGCGCCGGGGATCCTGTGGGGCTGGGCCTTCTGGAAGTCACTGTCCCCGGCCCCTGTGTTCCTGTGCGATGCTGGCTTCCTGCCCGTAAGTTCCTTCTGGTTTTCAGTCTTCACATTCCACAGTACTTGGTTGTTTAAATGTTTTTATTGCTTTTAGAGAGAGGAGGGGAGGGTACAGAGTCAGGCCCCACACGCTGGGGGTGGAGACCACAGCCAGCCATGTGCCCTGACCTGGAATCGAACCAGCGACCTCCTGGTTCATGGGCTGAGCAGTCCCAGCCTGGGCTGTGATGGCGGCCGCACAGCGTCACCAGCGGCCTCCATGGCCCCCGCTCAGCTGGGTCCACCCACAGGCAGAGCCGAGGCCCTGAAGGCCGAGCTGGGCCCTGAGCCTGTGGCTGAGGGGCGCTGGCTTGCTCCCCACGGGCACCCCTCGACCTGCGTGGCTCCTGCCCGTGTGGCCCAGGGGGTCTCGGTTTTGGGGATTCCAGTGCATCCTCTTTCCTAGAGTACGGGCCCCTTCTTACAAGAAATGCTGATGCCTTTGCTCAGATGAGTGGTCAGCACTTTTGAGGACAGCATACACATTTCTCCTTTTTTCCCTTAATCTTCACCCGAGAGTATTTTTCCCATTGATTTTTTTTTTTTTTTTAGAATGGGAGAGAGGGTAGCCAAAACTGGTTTGGCTCAGTGGTAGAGTGTCGGCCTGCGGACTGAAGGGTCCCGGGTTCGATTCCGGTCAGGGGCATGTACCTTGGTTGCAGGCACATCCCCGGTGGGGGTGGTGCGGGAGGCAACTGGTCGGTGCTTCTCTCTCATCGACGTTTCTAGCTCTCTATCTCTCTCCCTTCCTCTCTGTAAAAAAATCAATAAACAATATATTTAAAAAAAATAGAATGGGAGAGAGGGGAGAGAGAGAGAAACATCGATGTGAGGAGACACATGCAGTGGTTGCCTCCCGCACATGCCCTGACTGGGAATCGAACCCGTGACCTTTGGTGGGTGGCCGGCGCCCTAACCTGGGCGTTCCCCGGCCAGGCAGGCCTTCCCTCTCCTTGGTGAGTGAAGCTGGCAGGGGCCTTCCTGGGAGGTGTGGTGTCCCTGCCTTCCCGGGAGGAGACCGCCCGCCCGCCCGCCCGCCCCCCGCCCGCCCAGACCAGCGGCTCCGGGTTCGAGACGCGGCCCCGGCCGGCGGGAACCAGAGGGTGGGCCTGACGGGCGGAAAGGGGGTCTATAGCTTCTGTGCCCCGCACCCCGGCCGGCTTGCTGAGCGCAGAGGCAGGTGCCAGCGAGGGCCAGAGGGACGCTCCAGCTTAGGAGCGAGCGTGTGGAGGGCGGCTTGGGTGCTAGGCCAGGGTGAGCCGGCTGCAGGAGCCGGTGGGTGGGGGAGGGTGCCAGGGAGGGCCCGGGCAGGGGCAGGGGCAGGGGCAGGGGCGGCACCATGGGGGCGATGGGAGGTGGGGGTATGGATCCAGGTGATGAGGGCATGATCTAGGGCGGGCCTCGTCCCTGCCTGGTCACCGTCTCACCAGGTGGAGGCCCAGGCCCTGGTGGCTTGTGCAGGAGGGTCGGGTGCGGCTCCTGGAGGTCCCTGAGGGCCTGCAATGCGCCCGGACCGGGCGGCGGGCCTGGCCATCGGCCGGGTTGGGGTTGGTCCTGGGCGGCGGGGCTGGCGGATCGGGGTTGGACCTGGGCGGCGGGGAGCATGCCCGCGGCCATGCCCGGCATCGATCCGCTGGAGCCCCGCCCCGGCCCGCAGGCCCCGCCCGGCCCCGCCCCCTCCCGGCTGCGGCTCTGGCCCGGGCAGCGCGGTGCGGGCTGGACTCTGCGTGCGGCGCCCGGGCCCTCTGCGCCGGAGCATGGACCCCTCGCGAGCCATCCAGCAGGAGATCAGCTCCCTCAAAGGTGCGGGCGGGCCGGTGCGGGGTCCCCGGGCGGGTGCACCCCGGGGCCGGGTCAGGCTGCCGCAGGGACAGCTCCGGGGAGGGGCTGGGGCGCGGGGACCCCAGGCTCCGGCCGTCAGGGCCCCCGGGGCGGGGTCCGCCCGGACCGGCCGGGGGCGCCTCCCGCTGCCCCAGCCGGGCCGTGCGCCGGGGGCGGGGCGGCCCGGCGGGCGGGGCGGGGCGGAGGGCGCGGGCTCCGCAGCGGGGCGGCCGCTCCCCGCCGGCTCCCCGGGCCCAGGCCCCCGGCCCCCCATCCCCGGCCCCCCATCCCCGGCCCCCGGCCCCCGGCCAGCCCGAGGGCGCGGGGCCAGGCCGGTGGGTCCCCGCGCAGAGGCGCCGGGCCGGCGGCCCCGGAGCCCACACTGCGGCCCTTTGTTCCGGGCGGGGGCCGGCTGCCCAGGGCCCGGGCCGGTTGCTCTGGAAACTGAGGGCCGAAGGGGCCGGGGCCATGGTGCCGGCCTGGCCCTCCGGGCGCTGAATCAGCAATGCGGCTGCGGACCCGCGGGGAGGGGGCGGCGCGCGGGGAGGGGCGTGGCGGCGGGAACTTCTTGCTCCGGCTCCTCCCTCCCCCTCCATCGGGCGCGTGGGAGGCCGGGGATTCCCCGCGCGCCCCGCCCCTCCCCGGAGCCCCTCCCCGGAGCCCCTCCTGCGGGCCCGGCCGCCCCCTCCCCGGAGCCCCTCCCGGAGCCCCTCCTGCGGGCCGGCCGCCCCCCTCCCCGGAGCCCCTCCCGGAGCCCCTCCTGCGGGCCCGGCCGCCCCCCCTCCCCGGAGCCCCTCCTGCGGGCCCGGCCTGAGTGCTGAGTCGGGTCCGGGGGGCCGTGGCCGGGCGTCTCCCGGGGAAGGAGGGGGCCGGCGGGCTCGGTGGGCGCTCAGGTCGGGGATCCGCACCGGAGGAGAGCGGGGTGTGCGGGGCGCCGTGCGGAGCAGCGGGCAGATGGGGCCCGGGGACTCAGGGCCAGGCGGGGGCGGGGGCCCTGGCTTTGGGTCCGGGCTGGGCCACCGGCCTGTGCCGGCCGGGACCACGGCGGCGGGGAGTCCGCAGGCGCTTCCTCCTGGACCCGAGCTCCACCCCCGAGCGGGTTCCGGGCCCGCGGGCCGGGCTGTGGGGCGCCTGGCTCGGCCTCCAGTTTCCACCGCCGCTCCGTGTGCGCGCGCATGTGTGTGCGCGCGTGCTTGTGCGCGCGCGTGTGTGCATGCGTGTGTGTGTGCGCGCGCGCGCATGTGTGCGTGTGTATGTGCTTGTGTGTTTGCAGACGGCAGGGCGGTGCCATGGCAACGGCCGCATAAACCGGCCCCACGCGCTGCCTCTTGGCAGCAGCAGCGCCGCCGCAGGCGCCTCCCGCCTCGGGATCCCCACCCTCCCCTCCCGCCTATTTATAATCCGCCCCCGCGGGCGGGCGCTTGTGGGAACGGGTGTGTCCGCGGGGGGAGGGAGCGCAGATCCGGGAGTGGGTCTGTGTGGGAGGGAGCCTCGCTGTGCTGGGCCCGGGTGCCGGAGGCTGGGCTGGCACAGGATGGCCACGGTGCAGCCTCGGTCCTGGGCCTGCAGGCGCCGATGGGTGTGGCCGGGCCAGGCTCAGGCCCTCGTGGGGAGCCGCTGCGCTGGGTCCCCTTCCGCTGGGCCCCGGCCCTCCCTGCTCTGTGGCTCCTCTGACCAGCACTGTCCGGCCGGCTCTCCCGGGGCGGCAGGATTCGGTGACTTTGATCGCCAGCGGCAGCTGAATGTTTCTGGCCCGACAGCTGGCCTGTGGGGCTGGGAATGCAGGGCGGCCCCACCCCACGCCGAGCCCCCACCCGGCTCCCGGGCCCCATGTTCCCGGGTTGCCTGGGATCCGCCTGGAAGTTTTAAATAGGGTGGCATTGTCTGCGCCCGGCCGAGTGGGGCTGCGTGATGGACAGCAGCCAGCGGTGCCACAGCCTCCTGAGGTGCTGAGCCTCAGGCGGCCGGCAGTCCCCTTCCTCCTCTTCCCCAGACCCCAGCCCGCCCGCCCTCCCCCAGACCCCAGCTAACCCAGACCCGGGGCCGCACCCGCTTTAGCAGCCACCGCCCTGTGTGGGGCCCCTCTGCCTTCTGCCCCCCACGCCCTCGCCCACTCGGAGCGTCTGGGTCCCTCCTGCTCCCGTCCCGCCCCCTCCCGGCGGGGCACGTGGAAGGAAGCGTTTGGAAACTGATGTAATTTCTGATGATGGAGCGGAGCGGTGTTGCCGGGAGGGAGGGGACGGGGCGCCGGGTGGGTGGCTGCGGCCGGCGAGGTGCCCCCTCTCCGCGGCCTCGGTGCTGCGGGTGGGAGGGGCTGGCGGTGCTGAGTCAGAGGGGGCCGGCCTGGAGGGAGGCTCTCGCAGGGGTGGGCAGGCCCAGTGCCGGCAGGAATCAGGAATCGCAGGAGCCAGGCAGCCGGCGCCAGAGCCTCAGTCCGTGCCCAGGCCCGAGCCCGGCACCAGGCCTGCCCACCCGCCGCCCGCCGCCCAGGCCCCTGCCGCTCCCTCTGCCGGAGGGCCCCCCCGGCCTCGCGCCAGCGCCCGCAGCCATGGTGGCCGGCATGCTCATGGCCCTGGACCAGCTCAGGGCCATTTACGAGGTGCTCTTCCGGGAAGGCGTGATGGTGGCCAAGAAGGACCGGCGGCCCCGCAGCCTGCACCCCCAGGTGCCCGGCGTCACCAACCTGCAGGTCCAGCGGGCCATGGCCTCGCTGCGGGCCCGGGGCCTGGTGCGGGAGACCTTCGCCTGGCGCCACTGCTACTGGTACCTCACCGACGAGGGCGTGGCCCACCTGCGCCAGTACCTGCACCTGCCGCCCGAGATCCTGCCCGCCTCGCTGCAGCGCGTGCGCCGGCCCGTCGCCACGGTGATGCCCGCCCGCCGCGCCCCCCAGCACGTGCAGGCCGTGCAGGGGCCCCTGGGCTGCCCACCCAAGCGGGGGCGCCCGCCTCCCGAGGACCCCGCGGGTGAGGAGCGGAGGGTCTACCGCCGGAAGCAGCCGGAGGAGGGGGCCCCCGAGGCCCCCGTGGTGCCCGCCGCTGCCGCCCCCGGAGCCCTGTCCAGGCCTGGCCCGGAGCCTGCCCCGGCCACAGGTCAGCCGCAGCCCGGCCCCAGCGTGGGGGGCGGGAGGGGGAGCCGGGGCCCGGGCCTGGGGGGCTGGAGTGGGGTGTCGCACAGGCGGGGTCTGCTCCCGCCAGCAGGGGGTGCTCTCTGTGCCTGAGGGTGCTGGGTGCCCTGGGACCGGGCCACGTGGCTCCTCCTCCCGGCGTGAGGACCCGGTGGATAGGCCAAGGAGGAAGCACATGGGCCCCTGCAAGCTGGCCCCGAGCGCGGGGCGCGGGGTGGGGCTTGTGGCCCTGGACTGGCAGGACCAGCTGTTTGCCGGCCCTGCCCTCTCCCCGGTGCTGCCTCACCCAGGCCTGTCCGCCCCTCGGCCTCCTCCGCTCCTGGCGGCCCATCCAGAGGAGGTGCTGGTGCAGGGGGTGTACTCGGTCCAGCAGGGCGGTGGGCACCCTGCCTGCCCTTTCTGAGCCTCTTGTCCGTCCAGCGGGTGACCCCTGCCTGCACGGTCTTGTGGCTCAGATGCGAGACTGGTGCCTGGCTGCTTGGGGTTGGTGATGGCCTGGGGGAGACGAGCAGACCCCGGGCGGGAGCACACGGCGGGCCGGAGGGCGGGCACTGGCGGGCCCAGCCCCACACCGGGCAGGTCCTTTGTGGTCTCAGAGGATGGGACAGGCCCTGCGGCCCAGGGGCTGCCAGGGCCCTGGCTGTGGCCGGCTCTGCAGCATCCTCTGTCCCTGAGCACCTGTGGCCGGACCAGGGGGGTTGGTGACGGGGTGCTGTGCACTGGGGAGCTCACTGGCCCCCCAGCACCAGGCAGGCTGGACCCCGCTTCCCTCGTTGTGTCTCGATGCCTGGGGAGGAGCTGACATCTTAGGGGCTGGGAGGGGGGGGCCTGGATTTGGGGGGGCAGGGATTTGCCAGGCGAATGGGGGTCACGGAACCCAGGTGGGGAGCGGGAGTCCCCGTCTCAGCCGGGCAGTGTGCTGGGATGGTGGGGTTCAGGGGCCGCCTCTGGCTCTCCCGTGGCCTCTCTGGCTCCTGGCCATGAGATAGATGCCTGTTCCCATAAGGAGATGAGGCCAGGCAGCCGGCCAGCAGTGACTGGTCAGCACTGACCTTGTCTGGGCAGGTCCCCGCCCAGAGCCTTCTGCCCCGGCCTCCCCTGGCCGCACCCTGTGCCTCCGTGGCCTGCAGACCCCCCGCTCCCCGCCTCTGGTCCTGGTGGTCCCCACCCTCCCTTTCCCTCTCCTTCCTCCTCGGGGCCAGGCTGGACCGCGGGCCGCGGGGCAGGCATTGGCAGCAGCGCCAGAGGGGGCCTGGGTGTGGCCGCCGTGGGCAGGGGGGCACCCCCGGCCCCAACGGGGTGACTCAGTTCTCCCTTCCCTGCCCCAGCCCCAGCTGCAGCCGCAGCCGCAGCCACCGGTGGCCGCTCAGAGTTTCCAACAGGAAATGAGCTCCAGGCCCGGGTTGAGTCAGGGCCGGGTGTGGGCTCCCTCCTTCCCTGTCCCTCAGGCCCAGCCCGGACCGGCCCCTCTCCCTCCCCAGGGTGTGGCACCAGGCTTCCTCCTTGTGTGCGGGTCCTGCATGAGGGCTCCACACGTGGGCCGACACCTGGAGCCTCCGCTGCTCAGAGCTTTTCAAAAATTTTTATTTTATTTTTACGGATTACAGAGAGGAAGGAGAGGGAGAGAGAGAAACATCCATGATGGGAGAGAATCATGGATGGGCTGCCTCCTGCACGCCCCACCCTGGGGATGGAGCCCACAACCAGGGCGTGTGCCCTGACCTGGAATCAAACCACCATGACCTCCTGGTTCCAGTTCTGGCCCCTGAGCCACGCCAGCTGGGCTGCAGCTTAAAGATGGGCAAGTAGGGAGGTGGCAGAGGGCGAGGTCAGGAGCTTGTGGGCCGACGGCGCTGGTTCCTAGAATGACCTGGGTCGAATGGGCAGCCTGTGTCCGCCCGGCCCTGGCCAGGGAGCCCCTGTCCCTGCAGGTCATTCACGTGCCCCCAGCCCCACCCTGTGCCCTGGTGGTGTCTCCTCCGTGTGGGAAGGTCTCTACCAACGCTGTCCCCTGCATACCAGCCGGGCCCAGACCGAGCCCCAGACCCAGACCGAGCCCCAGGCCCAGACCGAGCCCCAGGCCCAGACCGAGCCCCAGACCCAGACCGAGCCCCAGACCGAGCCCCAGGCCCAGACCGAGCCCCAGACCCAGGCCGAGCCCCAGACCGAGCCCCAGGCCCAGACCGAGCCCCAGACCGAGCCCCAGGCCCAGACCGAGCCCCAGGCCCAGACTGAGCCCCAGACCGAGCCCCAGACTGAGCCCCAGGCCCAGACCGAGCCCCAGGCCCAGACCGAGCCCCAGACCGAGCCCCAGGCCCAGACCGAGCCCCAGGCCCAGACCGAGCCCCAGACCGAGCCCCAGACCGAGCCCCAGGCCCAGACCGAGCCCCAGGCCCAGACCGAGCCCCAGGCCCAGACCGAGCCCCAGGCCCAGACCGAGCCCCAGACTGAGCCCCAGGCCCAGACCCAGCCCCAGCCCCAGCCCCAGGCCCAGGCCGAGCCCCAGGCCCAGACCGAGCCCCAGGCCCAGGCCGAGCCCCAGACCCAGACCGAGCCCCAGGCCCAGACCGAGCCCCAGACCGAGCCCCAGGCCCAGACCGAGCCCCAGGCCCACACCGAGCCCCAGACCCAGACCGAGCCCCAGGCCCAGACCGAGCCCCAGGCCCAGACCGAGCCCCAGACCGAGCCCCAGACTGAGCCCCAGGCCCAGACCGAGCCCCAGGCCCAGACCGAGCCCCAGGCCCAGACCGAGCCCCAGGCCCAGACCGAGCCCCAGACTGAGCCCCAGGCCCAGACCCAGCCCCAGCCCCAGCCCCAGGCCCAGGCCGAGCCCCAGACCCAGACCGAGCCCCAGGCCCAGGCCGAGCCCCAGGCCCAGGAAGCCCCACCGTCTGGACGTCTGGACGAAGGGGCAGCTTTGAGGAGCAGCCGGGGAGGGCCCCTCGGAGGAGGTGCCTGAGCTGAGCCCTGACCGAGGAGGGGGAAGGGACCTGCTTGGCCACTAGGAGCCGAGCGAGGGTGGGACAGGGCTACCGGTGTGGACCTGCTTTGTGGGTGGGATGGGTTTCCATAAAGAACTTCATTTACATCTCAAAGCAGCCGCACTTTCTCCGTCTCCAAAGTCCCACTGAAGCCAGAGGTTTATAGGAAAGGACGCCCTGAGCTGTGCCTGCCCGGTGCCCCCACCCGCCTGCACCTTGATCTTCCTGCGGCTCCGCCCGCAGGGATGCTGAGTCAGCACCCGGAGCTGCCGTGCGCTGTCCGGCCCGTGAGCTGCGGGACACCAGGGTCTCGTCTGCTTTTCGTTTAATCTTAGGTTTTTATTTATCTCAGAGGAAGGGAGCGGGAGAGAGAGAAACCAATGATGAGAGAATCATCAGTCGGCTGCCTCCGATGGCCTGCTCTGCAGCATCCTCTGTTCCTGAGCCACACACCCCCCCCTCAACTGGGGGTCAAACCTGCAACCCAGGCCTGTGTCCTGACCAGGAATCGAACCGTGACCCCCGGGATCATAGGTCGCTGCTCAACCACAGAGCCCCGCCCCGGCCAGGCAGCTTTTTGGGAGAGTCCCCAGGCTGGCATCTGGGTCCCGTGTGCGGGAGGGTATCTGTCTGTAGATGGGGGGGAGGGTATCTGTCTGTAGATGGGGGGGTGGAGGGTATCTGTCTGTAGATGGGGGGGTAGGGGGGAGGGTATCTGTCTAGATGGGGGGGAGGGGGGAGGGTATCTGTCTGTAGATGGGGGGAGGGTATCTGCCTGTAGATGGGGGGGTAGGGGGGAGGGTATCTGTCTGTAGATGGGGGGGTAGGGGGGAGGGTATCTGTCTGTAGATGGGGGGAGGGTATCTGTCTGTAGATGGGTGGGGAGGGTATCTGTCTAGATGGGGGGGAGGGGGGAGGGTATCTGTCTGTAGATGGGGGGAGGGTATCTGTAGATGGGGGGGTGGAGGGTATCTGTCTGTAGATGAGGGGGGAGGGTATCTGTCTGTAGATGGGGGGAGGGTATCTGTCTGTAGATGGGGGGAGGGTATCTGCCTGTAGATGGGGGGGGAGGGTATCTGTCTGTAGATGAGGGGGGAGGGTATCTGTCTGTAGATGGGGGGAGGGTATCTGTCTGTAGATGGGTGGAGGGTATCTGTAGATGGGGGAGGGTATCTGTCTGTAGATGGGGGGAGGGTATCTGTCTGTAGATGGGGGGGAGGGTATCTGTCTGTAGATGGGGGTGGAGGGTATCTGTAGATGGGGTGAGGGTATCTGTCTGTAGATGGGTGGGGAGGGTATCTGTCTAGATGGGGGGTAGGGGGGAGGGTATCTGTCTGTAGATGGGTGGAGGGTATCTGTCTGTAGATGGGGGCCGGGGGATGGCAGGATCGGGGTTGCCTTTCAGCTGGTCCCGCAGTGGCGGTGGGACCCGGTGGAGGAGGACCCCTGAGCAGGGACGCGGGTGTGGCTCTGCCCAGCTGGTCCTGGGGAGGGGCAGGGGCAGGGGCAGGGGCAGGGCCGGCTCGGAGCGGAGGAGTTGGGGTGGGACGTCTGGGGCGGCGGGCTGTGGAGAGGAGGGGGCGTGGGCTGGCAGAAGAGCACAGTAGGGAAGATGGGTGCCCCGGGGGCCCTGCCTGTGGGCTCAGAGGGCTGGGCCGACCCGCTGGCCAGCCGGCCGCACGCTGCTCCCCTCTGACTAAGGGGCGGCTGTGAGGAGGAGCCAGGCTCCGGGCTGGGTGGGGAGCCCTCCCTCGGCCTCCCACCCCTTCCCTCCTTCCTGCCTGCCTTCCTCTCCTCTCGGCCCGGCTCGCGCGGCCCGGCGCGCTGGGCGCCATGGACAGGTACAGCATGGAGGAGCTGATCCAGCTGGGCCAAGGTAGGCAGGGCCTGCCGGGCTGAGGGCCTGTGGGGTGCGGGCCGACTGCCCACCGGCCGGGCTCCCCGGCAGGGCTCCCCGGCGGCTGTGGGGGGCCCAGGGGGAGGGGGGGGACTGGAACTCGGGGATGCAGGATGAGAGCGGCTTCCGCTCGGCGCTGCCCAGGGCGTGTCTGGTGAGGGATGGAGGTGCTGGCCCTGGCCCAGGTCTGGCAGCGAGAGCGTGCGTGCGTGTGTGTGTGTGTGTGTGTGCGTGCGTGCGTGCGTGTGTGTGCGTGTGCGTGAGTGAAGGGCTGCCCTCGCCCTCACGAGCTGGCCCTGGCCCCGGCCCCGGGCCCCGATGGGCCCCTCAGAGCTGGCCGCAGCGGGCCAGGCGCTCAGACAGGAGCCTCTGAGGCAGGGAGCGGGCCTTCCCGCGAGGGCCAGGCGGGGACGCCAGCGGCCGGGCCCGGTGTGGTTTGCTGGGCGTTGCTGCCGGCCGCCCGGGCTCAGGCCGGACTGTGTGCCCGCAGGCCGGCTCCCGCCCTCTCTGTGCCTCGGTTTCTCACCCGCCTGATGCGGGAACAGCACAGGACTCCGTCCCAGGGTCTGTGAGGGTTACATAGGATGGTGCCTGGCAGGGAAGTGCCACAAAATGCCCGGGTGTCATCCTCGCCCTGTCTCTGGGGCCTGGGCGGAGGGGCAGGATGGTGACCCCCGTATCCTGTTTCCCGGCACACCGAGCTCCAGCCGGACCAGGATGTCGCGGGGGCCTGGCTGCTGGCGAGCCCGGGCCCGGGGGGCGGGGCAGACCGGAGCGGCCTGGCGGGGCACAGCCCCTTCAGGGGGCTCTGGCCGCCGTGACCTTCGGAGGCTGCCCGCACCCTGGCCCACATAGCCGTTCCCAGAGCACCAGCCCGCTGAGCCGGCACACGCCCAGGCCCAGGGCCGGCGCGGGGGCGGGAGAGCCTGGGCCGAGGCCGGGGGGCGCCACCGCGCCCGACTGGCCTCCAGGGCCCAGGCCCCTGTGCCCTCGCTGCGCGTCATGTTCTAAGTCGGGACAGATGACGGCCCTGCTTGTCCCCGGATATTTATATCCCGCGGGCCCCCTGCCCACCCGCCCCTCCCCCACGGCCACAGGCGCCGCCGCTGACCGCGCACGCCCGTGCCCTCCCTCCCGACACCGCTGCCCGGCTCCGCCGCCTCCGAGGGGCCTGCGACCCTCCCTCACCCGCGCCCACTCCCGTCCGCGAGGCCTCTCGCCGCCGTCCCCAATGAAGGTCGTGCCTGGTAGGTGGGAGCCCAGCCCGCCGGCCTCTCTCCCTGCACACCGCCCGCCGCCCGCCCGCCCGGACCCTCCCCGGCCCGGCCCGTTCGCCGTCCGTGTGGCCCGGGACTCTGTGGGGCCAGAGCCGGGGCCGGGGCTGGGGCTGGGGGCCGGGCCTCCATGCCTCCCTGGGGCGCCTGGCAGCTGTCTCAGGGGGCACCCTCGGGGGCAGAGTGGGTGCTTGGGCACGGACGGGGTCACCCTCCGGTGGGGGTGGGGAGCCGGGCGCGGCCGCGGCGGCGCCGGGGGTGCTCCTTGGCGGGGAGTCAGCACGCCGCAGGCCCCTCCCTCCGCGGGTGTGGCCGCGGGTAAACAGGGGTTAAGGCTCCCGCTAACCTTGAGCGGAGCCGCGCGCAGGGACAGCTGAGCTGGGCTGGGCGGCCCGGGACGGTGCCCAGTGACCGGCGGGAGGAGGGGCGAGGCGGTGGGAGCCCGGGCGGTGCAGGGGCCGCGCCAGTCCCAGCCCGGCCGGCGGAGCTGCAGGCGGTCCACGCCCCCGGCCGCCTCGGAGGGAGGGAGGGAGGGGGCCGGCCTCGCAGCCCGCGCCGGCTCTGCCCGCACACAGCCGCCGCCATGGAGCCCGCGGGCGGCCTGTTCCCCTCCCTGGTGGTGGCGGGCCACGTCGTCACCCTGGCCGCCGTGTGGCACTGGCGCCGCGGGCGCCGGCGGGCGCAGGAGGAGGAAGGTAAGCCGCCGCCGCCGGCCGTGCGGGCGCTGTCACCCGAGGGAGCGGGGCGGGGCGGGGCGGGGCGGGGGCCGCGCCTCTCACCCCGCATCCCCGGCCCTCCCCTTCCTGTCCCCGAGCCCACGTGGCCGGGGAGCCGTGCCGCCCACGCCCGCCGCCCACGCCGCCACGCCCGCCGCCCGGCCGCCCGGCTCCCCTCTGGCCGGGGCTGCGGCCGGCGCGGGGCGCGGCGGGGCGGGAGCCCGGGCGGCGGTCAGCACGGCCCGCAGGTGCCCGGCCGCTCCTGCCCCGCGCCCGCCCCCTGCAGGCCGAGCTGCCCAGTGGAGGCAGGTGCCTCCGAGCCGGTGCCAGCGCCCTGTGCCCGGGACAGCCCGGCGGCAGCCAGGCTGCACCTGCCCCCGCCCCCGCCCGGCTCAAAGTCACCGCCCTGGGCTGCACCCGCAGCCCGCAGCCCGGCCCCCACCGGACGGCGCGGACGGCTCTGCGCCCGCGGGGCTGGGGGCCGGCTGCTGGCCCGAGGGGCCGCCCTATGGGGCGCGGGGAGAGTGGGCAGGGTCTGCGCCCACGGCCTGGGTGCAGGCCTCGTCCCCGTAGGAATGACAGGAAGCCCCCTGGCAGGCCCGCTGCCCCGAGGTCTGAGTCAGGATGGGGCGTCAGGGCGTGGTTTCGGGGGGCTGGGGAGCCGCGGTGACTCAGCTGTGGCCAGTCCGTGCGCAGGCCGGCTGCTCCCCTGGGCCCGCCCTCCTCTCTCCCTCCCTCTCTCCCTCCCTCCCCCCCTCCCTGCCCCCGGGAGCCCTCCGCCCGGTCCCGGCTGCACCCCTGGGCCCGCCCTCCCTGGCCCCGGGGAGCCCTCCGCCCGGTCCCGGCTGCTCCCCTGGGCCCGCCCTCCCTCTCTCCCTCCCTCTCTCCCTCCCTCTCTCCCTCCCTCCCCCCCCCTCCCTGCCCCCGGGAGCCCTCCGCCGGGTCCCGGCTGCACCCCTGGGCCCGCCCTCCCTGGCCCCCGGGAGCCCTCCGCCCGGTCCGGCTGCACCCCTGGGCCCGCCCTCCCTGGCCCCCGGGAGCCCTCCGCCGGTCCGGCTGCTCCCCCCGCGGTGCCCTGGGCTCGGCCTCTGCCCGTTTGGGGCCGATCTCCCCAGCGCCTCCCAGCCCCCCATCTCCCCGCCGCGCCCTGGCTCCCGCCGGGAGGGAGCCTCCTCTCGGGAGTTCCCGGCTGGGGGGGGTCCCCTCCTCGGAGCCTGGGCGCCCCGCTCCCGGCCCCTCCACCGGGGGTGCGGCTTCCGGGCCGCGGGGCGGGGCGCCCGCGGGGGCAGGTTCTCCGGGTCTGGGCGCCGCGGGAGGGAGGGCCAGAGCCGGCGCGGGCTGGAGCGCACTCGCCGCCGCCTCGGTGCAGAGGGATCGGAGCGATCGCGGGCCCATGGCCGCGGCCGGCGCGTGGGGGGCGGGGGGCGCCCTGGCCGGGGCGGCGCTGCTGGAGCGGCCGTGCTGGCTGGACGGCGGCTGCGAGCGCGCCCGCAGGGGCTACCTGTACGGGCTGCTGTGCTGCGTAGGTGGGTGCGGCCGGGGGGCGGGCGGGGGGGGGGGGCCGTCCCGTCTCCGTCCCGAGCTGCCGGGGTGGGAGGGCCCGGTGCCTCCAGGTGCAGCCCCGCCCCCGCCCTTCCCAGAAACACCTGGGAGGAGGGAGGGGGGAGGGAGGCAGGAGGGAGGGGGGCGGGGTCTGGCCTTGGATCGGCCAGGACGAGGGCGGAGGGAAGCGGGCGCCAAGGGCGGGGTCTTGCCTGCTGGGCTGTCCATGGGGCCGCGGTGCCCGCAGGGGCCTCGGGCAGCTCCGGGGACACCGATGGGGCCCCGGGCAGCTCCTGGGACACCGATGGGGCCCCGGGCAGCTCCGGGGACACCGATGGGACTGAGGGGCAGCTCCGGGGACACCGATGGGACTGAGGCAGCTCCGGGGACACCGATGGGACTGAGGGGCAGCTCCGGGGACACCGATGGGACTGAGGGGCAGCTCCGGGGACACCGATGGGGTCCCGGGCAGCTCCTGGGACACCGATGGGACTGAGGGGCAGCTCCTGGGACACCGATGGGGCCCTGGGCAGCTCCTGGGACACCGATGGGACTGAGGGGCAGCTCCGGGGACACCGATGGGACTGAGGGGCAGCTCCGGGGACACCGATGGGGCGGAGGGCAGCTCCGGGGACACCGATGGGGCGGAGGGCAGCTCCGGGGACACCGATGGGGCTGAGGGCAGCTCTGGGGACACCGATGGGACTGAGGGGCAGCTCCGGGGACACCGATGGGGCCCCGGGCAGCTCCGGGGGCTCAGGGTCAGGCACATGGAGGAGCCGGTGCGGGTAGTGTGTCCTGCGGTCGGCTGGGCTGGGGCAGGGGCGGGGCCCGCGGGAGGGGTCTGTGGAGGAGGGGAGGGGATGAACCCTGAGACCCCGGAGGGAGGGCCTCAGAGGAGGGGGCCTCCAGGGGATGGCGGTGCCACTCCCCCCCCCCCCACCTGCACCCGTGGGCCCCCAGTGGAGGAGAGAAGGCGGGGGAGGGGTTTGAGGGGCCCTCCCACCAGTCTTGGGTGTCAGGCCTGGTGCCCCTGGCTGCATTCATCTTCTGGGGTCCCTGTCCTCCTCCGCACCCGTTCCTGGGGCCTCTGGAGTGTCCCCTAACCCAGTGCCCGCCCCCTGCAGGCAGGGGCCCGCGCATTCCCGCTGGCCCAGCCCAGCGCCGGCCCAGCCGTCAGCGGGTGCTCACACAGACCCCTGGACTCTGGCCGCTGCTGGGTCCTCAGAGACTCCAACCTGGGGAGGGCCCGGTGGGGGTGATGGGGTTGGGGCTGAGACAAGTTCTGGGTGTGCCTGGTGCTGGGAGCCGTGGCCGGCCCTGCCCAGGTGAGGGTGGGAGCGGCGGCTGCGGAGGAGGAGGGGGGGGAGGAGGGGGGAGGGGAAGGAGGAGGAGGAGGGGGAGGAGGAAGGAGAGGAGGAGGGGGAGAGGACTGAGACCTTGAGAGAAGGTGGGGGCCCAGCCAGCTCCTCCGGGCTTGGGCCCCGCCCCACAGGGGTTGGGCGCCCTCCTGTGGCCGCCGAGGGCAGCGGAGGGGATAAGGGGGGCGGCTTTTCCGGGAATGGGGCCCGAGTGGGGAGTGGGAGGGGGCTGCCCACAGCTGGATCCCATCAGGCAGAGGCTCGGCTGGAAAATTCTTGCGGTCGGGGCGCATTCTTTCCCTCGAGGGGAGCCCTCTGCTCCTCCTCTTCCACCTTCACAGCCGGAGCTGCTATCTGTGGGCCCTCCCAGGGCAAACATCCCCACACCCTGCGCCCCCCGCCCGCGCGGCTTCCTGTCCCGTGAGTCACCGCCCCCTGCCCAGCTCTGACTCACTGCGCCCCGTCCGCCCCCCGCCCCCCGGCCCAGCCCCCTCCCTCCCCGATGGGCAGAGTTCCTGCGCTCGGGCTGGGCCGCCCTGCGGTGAGTCAGCGCCCAGCTATGTGCCGCTCTGCCCACCGCCCTGCCCACCGCGGCTCTGCCTGCAGCCCCTGCAGCCCCTGCAGCCAGGACGGGCCGGACGGGCAGCGCCAGGCCTGCCGGGAGCACCGAGTGGCTCAGTCAGGGCAGCACCAGCCCAGCAGCGGGCACGTGGGCCTACGAGGAGCTGGGGTTTGGGGGCCAGTGGGTCCCCCAGGCCAGGAGTCACTCGGTTTCGGGGGCCCCTCCAGCAGGTGGGGTAGGCACCCTGGGCCCAGCCCCCCACTAACTGCAGGCCCTGTGCAGGGGCTGCCCCGGGGGCGGCCATGGGGATGCAGACGGCGGCGTGCGGCAGAGCCGGGCCCACACACACACACACACACACACACACACACACTCAGTCCCGCTGTGGGCAGGATGGGTGAGGAAACCCCTGGGTTTCCTGTTTCTGCTGGCGGAGGGTGGGGCGGGGGGAGGGCTCCTGCCTCTCTCCGGAACACTCCCTCTGGGGGTGGGGTGGGGCCCCTGGGCGGGGACGGAGCTGGGGAGCACCGGGCAGGGAGTGGCCGGGCAGACTGGGCCGGAGGGAGCCGCGGTGAGCGCGGAGCGAGGGCGTCTGCACTGCCGCAGCCTCTGTCCGTCCGTCCGTCCGTCCGTGCGCGCACGCACACCGAGGGCGTCCGAGCGCAGACCCGGCCGGACAGCGAGGGCGGGGCGCCATGGCTCAGCACCGGCTCCGAGTGCCTGAGCCCCAGGGCCTGGGCGGCAAGAGAACCAGCTCGGAGGACAACCTCTACCTGGCCGTGCTCAGGGCCTCGGAGGGCAAGAAAGGTAGCCCCGGGCGGCGGCCTCTCCGCGGCCGGAGGCCTGGCTGCAGCGGGGCGGGCGGCTCTGGAAGGCGGGCAGACGGCCCGGGGCTGAGGGAGGGGCTGGGCCCAGGTTGGCGAGGCTGGCGTGGCCTCGGGGCCTTGGGTTCGGGGCCTCCTGGGCGGGGCGCTCTGGCCCCGCAGAGGGCCCATCACCCGCTGGGGGACACGGCCCGGCCCGGCCCGGGAGCCTCTCTCCGCTCGGGCGTCTGGGAAGCGTGGGGCCGGGCAGGCTGGGACTTGTGCGCTCCGGCTCCGGCTCCGGCTCCGGCTCCGGCTCCGGGCGCGGCTGCGGCTCTGGACCCTCCCACTTGTGGGGGGCAGCGGGGCACTGAGCAGTGGGCACCGTGGACCCCCGTCTGTGGGGGGCACTGAGCAGTGGGCACCGTGGGCCCCCGTCTGTGGGGGGCACTGAGCAGTGGGCACAGTGGACCCCCGTCTGTGGGGGGCACTGAGCAGTGGGCACCGTGGGCCCCCGTCTGTGGGGGGCACTGAGCAGTGGGCACCGTGGGCCCCCGTCTGTGGGGGGCACTGAGCAGTGGGCACTGGTCTGGCCTCCTGCCCCCTCCCTGCCAGGACACCGTGGCCGGGCCTGGGCCCCGTGGCCTCTGCCAGGCTGGTGGGCGCGGGGTCTGTGTGGCTGGACGGCGTGGGGCTGCCCCCGGGCTGCTCCGGCCCCGGGTGACCGGCTTTGTCTCTGCAGACGAGCGGGACCGTGTGCAGAAGAAAACCTTCACCAAGTGGGTGAACAAGCACCTCATCAAGGTGGGCGCCTGTGTGTGTGCGGGGGCCGGGGGGCTGGGGGGCCGGGGGTAGGGAACGAGGAGCGGGTGGAGGGGTGCCGGGCCCTCTGCCTGTCCTGTCCGAAGGTGCCCCACCCCTGTCCTCAGGGCCCGAAGGCTGGGAGCTCACCTTTCATCTCCAACCTGTGGTTTTCTCTCTCTGGCTTCCTCCTGTCTCCTGCCTCCTCCTCCTCCTCCTCCTCCTCTCTCTCTCCTGGACTCTCCTGGTCTCTCCTGGTCTCTCACCTGCCCTGTAGCACTGGAAGGCAGAGGTAGGTGCCTCTGAACACGCAGGGGCCTGGGCCCGGGCCTGGGGTGGCGCGGGGGAGCCTGTGGCTGATGCAGCCCCGTCCCGCAGGCTCAGAGGCACATCAGCGACCTGTACGAGGACCTCCGCGATGGCCACAACCTCATCTCCCTGCTGGAGGTGCTCTCGGGGGACAGCCTGGTACGTGCGCCCGCCCGCCCGCGCCCCTGCGGCCGCCCGCCTCACCCGGACCCTGTCTGCCTTCCTCCCTCCAGGCCTCCCCGGCTCGCGCCTCCCTGGGCCTCGGGCCGGCCGGGCCCGCCCCCGCTGCGGGCGCACGGCCCTGCTGCTCTCCCCGACCCGATACAATAACCTCACGCTCTACTCTGCTTTGGTTTCTCTGCTGCTTGGACTCTGAACCTTGACCTCTGCCCTTTACCCTTTGCCCTGCTCTGGCCGGGCAGCCAAGAGAGCGGGACCTAATCAGGAGCTCGCGCCTGGTGAGTGGCTGTGCCCGCTGGCCGCCGCGGCTGGGCTCCCCGAGGCCGGACCCCAGCTCGCCGGCCGACCTGCGCCTGGCACGCGCCCGCTGCCCTGCCCGGCCAGGCTGGGACCGGCCGGGGCTGCCCCCGCGGGCGAGAGGACCCCTCCCCCACGCCACTGCCCTCCCTCCGCCCGGCTTCCTGGCTGTTGTCTCCTCCCCAGCCCCTTCCTTCCTTCCCTCAGCCTGGGCCTGGCGGCTGGACTTCCCAACCCGCTGGGCCCGGCCCCGGGTCCACGGCCCCCTTTGCAGCTGTGGGGGGAGGGGAGGGGGGCCACACTGGGTGCCGATGCCTGGGGTCGGAGGGGCGGGATGCTGCCTCTGCTCCTGACGCCGCCCGCCCCCCTCACAGCCCCGGGAGAAGGGGAGGATGCGCTTCCACAAGCTGCAGAACGTGCAGATCGCCCTGGACTACCTGCGGCACCGCCAGGTGAGGCCCCGCCCGCCCCAGCCCCGCCGGCCCGCCCCCAGCCCGCGGGCTCCACTGAGGCCTCTCGCCCGCAGGTGAAGCTGGTGAACATCAGGAACGATGACATCGCCGACGGCAACCCCAAGCTGACCCTCGGCCTGATCTGGACCATCATCCTGCACTTCCAGGTAGCGCCCGCCGCCTCCGCCCGCGCCCGGCCCGCTCCCCAGCCCCGGCTGCCTCTCCTGCGCCCTCGGGCCCTGTCTGGGCACGGCGAGCGGCTCCCTGCGGAGGAATGCCTGCCTGGGGAGGCTGTGGAGGAGCTCCCTGCACCGGTGACTCATCCGCTGCCCGCCCGGCTGCACAGGAAGCCGCAAATCTGAGGCTGGGCAGGCACAGCCCTGCTGGCAGGGGCTGAGTCAGAGGCCGATGGGCAGAGACGGGAGGAGACAGGCCGCCAGGCCTGAGGGTGGGTCCCACAGGGCCAGGCGGGTGCCATGGCGGCCGTGCCCAGACCCGCGAGGGGCTGGCCGCCCGCCCCTCACCGTGGCCTTTGCTGGGCCCGAGCTGCGGGGGCTCTGGGACCTGCAGCTGCTCTTCCCGGCCCCCTTCACCCGGGGCGCAGGCTGTGCTCCGGCGGAGGGAGCCCCTGGGAACAGGCGGGTCCACGGGGGGCTGAGGGGGCCCTGACTTGGGCTCCGGCAGCTGCAGGCGGATGTGGCCTGGCCTCTGGGGTTGCAGTGTGGTGGGTCCCAGCTGCTCAGGAGGGTGAGGGTTAGGGTGCCACAGGCCGCCTCTGCCCGGCAGGCGGTGGTGGGTGGTGGGAGGTGGCACGGCGGCGGGCGCCTGCTGAGCTCCCGCCCGCGGGCAGATCTCGGACATCCAGGTGAGTGGGCAGTCGGAGGACATGACGGCCAAGGAGAAGCTGCTGCTGTGGTCCCAGCGGATGGTGGAGGGCTACCAGGGCCTGCGCTGCGACAACTTCACCACCAGCTGGCGGGACGGCCGGCTCTTCAACGCCATCATCCACCGGCACAGGTGGGCGCGGCGGGCGCGGCCGACAAGCCGGGGCCGGGAGGTGGCGCAGGGGCGGCCGCTCAGCCCACAGGAACCCCTGCCCCGGGGGCCGGAGCCCGTCCAGCCTGCTCGCTGGGCAGACGCAGGCCCAGCCACGCCTCACCCGCACGCCCCCGCCGGCCCTTCCAGCCCCCCGGCCGGGCTCCCGGGGGCCTGGGTGGCCAGGCCGCGTGGGGGATGGTCCTCAGGGGGCCTGGGCCCCCACCCAGGAAGGGCCTGGGGCCGCCCCGCTGACCGGCACCCCCGCTCCGCACACGCCACCTGCACCTGTGCCCACAGGGGGCTTGGAGCACCAGGGGCGGGCCCAGAGGCAGAGGGCGCCTGTGTGGGCGGGCCGGGCCTGGGGGGGCAGGGTGCTTTACAGGGGGGAGTGGGGCTGGGGGTTCGATACGGGACGGCTGTGTGCTGACGAGTCCTCGGCCTCGCCGGCCCCGCGCCCCCGCCCGCCGGCCCCACGGACGCCTGCTGTGCCCACAGGCCCACGCTCATCGACATGAACAAGGTGTACGGCCAGACCAACCTGGAGAACCTGGACCAGGCCTTCTCCGTGGCCGAGCGGGACCTGGGCGTGACCCGGCTGCTGGACCCGGAGGGTGGGTGCCCTGCCCTCCTCCCGCCCTGCCCCCCGGTCCCCTCCTCCCGCCCCACCCCCTTCTCCCCCCTTCCCCTCCTCCCACCCCTCCCCTCCTCCCCCGTCCCCTCCTCCTGCCCCTCCTCCCCCCTTCCCCTCCCCCCCTTCCCCTCCTCCCGCCCTGCCCCTCCCCCCCGCCCCTGCTGACCTCCGACCTCCCCCCAGACGTGGACGTCCCTCAGCCGGACGAGAAGTCCATCATCACGTACGTGTCCTCCCTGTACGACGCCATGCCGCGGGTGCCGGACGCGCAGGACGGGGTGAAGGCCAACGTGAGTGGCGGCCGGGCCCGGGTTGGGGGTGGGGTGGGGGTGGGGTGGGGTGGGGTGGGGTGGGGTGGGGGTGGGGGTGGGGTGGGGTGGGGTGGGGTGGGGGTGGGGATGGGGGTGGGGGTGGGGGTGCCCCTGTGCCCTGACGGACGGCCCGGCCCAGGAGCTGCAGCTGCGCTGGCAGGAGTACCGGCAGCTGGTGATGCTGCTGCTGCAGTGGGTGCGGCACCACACCGCCGTCTTCGAGGAGCGCAAGTTCCCCTCCAGCTTCGAGGAGATCGAGGTGGGCGTCCGTCCCCCGGCCGGGCGGGCGGGCGGCGGGCGGCGGGCCAGGCCGGTGCTGACCGCTCGGCCCCGCAGATCCTGTGGTGCCAGTTCCTGAAGTTCAAGGAGACGGAGCTCCCGGCCAAGGAGGCCGACAAGACCCGGTCCAGGGGCATCTACCAGTCCCTGGAGGTGAGCGGGCGCAGGGCCTGGGGGCGAGGTCTCAGCTGGGGGGGCCTCTGGAGCCAGCGCCTGGAGGGGCCTGGCCTCCCCGAGCCTCAGGGCGGCGGTGGCGGGCTGGGTGCCTGGAGGCCGGGGGCTGGCCCGGGCCTGAGTTCGGCTCCGCCCGCAGGGGGCAGTGCAGGCGGGCCAGCTCAAGGTGCCGCCCGGCTACCACCCGCTGGACGTGGAGAAGGAGTGGGGCAAGCTGCACGTGGCCATCCTGGAGCGGGAGAAGCTGCTGCGGAGCGAGTTTGAGAGGTGGGCGGGCCGGGCGGCGGGCCGGGTGCTGGGCGGGCCGGGCTGCGGTCGCCGGCGGGCGGGCCCTGCGGTGGCAGGGAAGCCACCCGCGGATGAGTCACCGCCTGGGAGGAAATCCCCCCCGCCCCGGGCTGCACACCCTCACCGGCTGGCCGGCCGCGGGACACTGGGCTGCAGCCGGCGGGGCGGCCGGGCGGGCGGGCACTGCTCTGCCATCGGAGCCGGAGCCGGCGGGCGGCCCCGGGCAGCCCCTCACGGCGGTCCCTGGCCTTGGGCCTTAGGCTGGAGAGCCTGCAGCGCATCGTCAGCAAGCTGCAGATGGAGGCCGGGCTGTGCGAGGAGCAGCTGAACCAGGCCGACGCCCTGCTGCAGTCGGTGAGGGGGGCAGGGCTGGGCTGGGCCAGGGACGGGGGCGGGAGGGGTACGGGGAGTGGGGAGGAGCCCACACCTGCCCCGCCCCGCCCCCCCCCCCCCCCCCCGCCCGCTCCTCCCTCCTGGCATGGGGCCCATGCTGACTGCTAGTTGGGCTGAGCTGGCTCCGGGCACCATGGCTCAGAGGGCGTGGCGGGTGATGCCCGGGAACTGAAGGGGCGGTGACTGAGCCATGAAGGGCCTGGCTGCTGGACCCAGGGAGGCGCCTGGACAGGGTCCTGGTCCCCTCGAGGGCCAGGGCTGGGAATTAAAAAAAAAAAAAATTTATTGATTTCCGAGGGGAAGGGAGAGGGGGAGAGAGAAACATCAGTGATGAGAGAATCATTGAGAGTCTGCCCCCTGGTGGTCAGTGCATGTCCTTCATAGTGACCAGCCCGTCCACCATTTGGCCGATTTGCATATTAGGCTTTTATTTTTTTATTTTTTATTTTAAAATATATTTTATTATTTTTTTACAGAGAGGAAGGGGGAGGGATAGAGAGCTAGAAACATCGATGAGAGAGAAACATCGACCAGCTGCCTCTTGCACCCCCCCCACTGGGGATGTGCCCGCAACCAATGTACATGCCCTTGACCGGAATCGAACCTGGGACCTTTCAGACCGCAGACCAACGCTCTATCCACTGAGCCAAACCGGCTTCGGCATATTAGGCTTTTATTGTTCTAGATTATTATAGATTGGTTTCAGAGAGGAAGGGGGAGGGAGAGCCAGGCAGAAACATCAGTGATGAGGGAGAATCATGGATCGGCGCCTCCTGCACGCCCCACACTGGGGATCGAGCCTGCCACGGGGGCGTGGGCCCTGACCGGGAATCAAACCGTGACCCTCCAGGCCGCACTCTACCCACTGAGCCACCCAGGCTGGGCAGGGCCGGCAGCTTGTGCATCGGGAGGATGTGCAGGGAGGGCAGGGGAAGGCCGGGGCCGGGGTCTGAGTCACGGCGCCCACCACGCAGGACATCCGGCTGCTGGCTGCGGGCAAGGCGCCCCAGCGGGCGGGCGAGGTGGAGCGGGATCTGGACAAGGCCGACACCATGATCCGGCTGCTGTTCAACGACGTGCAGGCCCTGAAGGACGGGCGGCACCCGCAGGGCGAGCAGATGTACCGCAGGTGGGCGGGCGCCCGCGGGGGCCGGGGCCGGGGGCCGGGGGCCCAGGCCGGGCCAGCTCCGCGCTCACCTCCGCCCCCCCCCAGGGTTTACCGCCTGCATGAGCGCCTGGTGGCCATCCGCACCGAGTACAACCTGCGGCTGAAGGCGGGCGTGGCCGCCCCCGTGACCCCGGTGACCCAGGTGACCCTGCAGGCCCAGCGGCGCCCCGAGCTCGAGGACTCCACGCTGCGCTACCTGCAGGACCTGCTGGCCTGGGTGGAGGACAACCAGCACCGTGTGGACGGCGCCGAGTGGGGCGTGGACCTGCCCAGCGTGGAGGCGCAGCTGGGCAGCCACCGCGGCCTGCACCAGTCCATCGAGGAGTTCCGGGCCAAGATCGAGCGGGCGCGGAGCGACGAGGTGCGTGGTGCCGCGGGCGGGCGGGCGGGCGGGCGGGGCGGGCGGGCCCGGCACACAGGCCTCACCCTCCCGCCCACACAGGGCCAGCTCTCCCCGGCCATCCGGGGCACCTACCGCGAGTGCCTGGGCCGGCTGGACCTGCAGTACGCCAAGCTGCTGGTGAGCGGGCGGGCGGTGCGGGCGGGCGTGGGCGGCGCCCCCGGCTCTGGGGCGGCGTCCGGTGGCGGGCACGGCCGTTGTGGACACACCCCGCTCCCCCCAGAACTCCTCCAAGGCCCGGCTGCGGGCGCTGGAGAGCCTGCACGGCTTTGTGGCCGCCGCCACCAAGGAGCTCATGTGGCTGAGCGAGAAGGAGGAGGAGGAGGTGAGCTTCGACTGGAGCGAGCGCAACGCCAACATGGCCGCCAAGAAGGAGAGCTACTCGGTGAGGCCCAGCACCCTGCACCCCGAGCTGTGGCCCCTAGTGCTGGCCGGCGGTCAGCTCCAGGCCCCGGGGAGGGCCCTCCGGGCGGTCAGCTCCAGGCCCCGGGGAGGGCCCTCCGGGCGGTCAGCTCCAGGCCCCGGGAGCCCCCTGCGGGCGGTCAGCTCCAGGCCCCCGGGGAGCCCCCTGCGGGCGGTCAGCTCCAGGCCCCGGGAGCCCCCTGCGGGCGGTCAGCTCCAGGCCCCGGGGAGGGCCCTCTGGGCGGTCAGCTCCAGGCCCCCGGGGAGCCCCCTGCGGGCGGTCAGCTCCAGGCCCCGGGGAGCCCCCTGCGGGCGGTCAGCTCCAGGCCCCGGGAGCCCCCTGCGGGCGGTCAGCTCCAGGCCCCGGGGAGGGCCCTCTGGGCGGTCAGCTCCAGGCCCCCGGGGAGCCCCCTGCGGGCGGTCAGCTCCAGGCCCCGGGGAGGGCCCTCCGGGCGGTCAGCTCCAGGCCCCGGGGAGGGCCCTCCGGGTGGTCAGCTCCAGGCCCCGGGGAGCCCCCTGCGGGCGGTCAGCTCCAGGCCCCGGGAGCCCCCTGCGGGCGGTCAGCTCCAGGCCCCGGGGAGCCCCCTGCGGGCGGTCAGCTCCAGGCCCCGGGGAGCCCCCTGCGGGCGGTCAGCTCCAGGCCCCGGGAGCCCACTGCGGGCGGTCAGCTCCAGGCCCCGGGGAGGGCCCTCCGGGCGGTCAGCTCCAGGCCCGGGGGAGGGCCCTCCGGGCGGTCAGCTCCAGGCCCCCAGGGAGCCCCCTGCGGGCGGTCAGCTCCAGGCCCCGGGGAGCCCCCTGCGGGTGGTCAGCTCCAGGCCCCCGGGGAGCCCCCTGTGGGAGCCGGCGGACCGGGTGTGGCCCGACGCTGTCCCTGAGACGCTGCCCATCTGTCAGGCGCTGATGCGTGAGCTGGAGCTGAAGGAGAAGAAGATCAAGGAGATCCAGACCACGGGGGACCGGCTGCTGCGCGAGGACCACCCTGCTCGGCCCACCGTGGAGGTGGGGCTCGGGGACGGGCTCCGGACGGGGCTGAGGGGGAACCGGGGCCGAGCGGGGACCGGGGCTGAGGGCACCGGGGCTGTGAGGTCGGAGGACGGCAGGGCCAGGGCTGGGGCTGCAGGCTGACAGGGGCCCGTGTGCAGTCCTTCCAGGCGGCCCTGCAGACCCAGTGGAGCTGGATGCTGCAGCTGTGCTGCTGTGTGGAGGCGCACCTGAAGGAGAACACGGCCTACTTCAAGGTGAGCCCGCCGCCCGCTCGGGTGCCCCGGGCCCTAGGCCCCCCGGGGCATGCGCCCCCCCCTGCACCGCCCTGCACCGTCCCCCTCCCCCCACCCCTGCGGTGTGCGTGTCCACCCTGAGCCCGCCTGGCCCCTCCCTGCAGTTCTTCTCAGACGTGCGGGAGGCGGAGGAGCAGCTGCGGAAGCTGCAGGAGACCATGCACAGGAAGTACACCTGCGACCGCTCCATCACCGTCACGCGCCTCGAGGACCTGCTGCAGGACGCCCAGGTGAGCCAGCCCGGGAGGGGCAGGCAGAGCGAGGGGCTGCAGCCCTTCCCCGAACACGGGCCCTTGGGTGTCTCAGCTGGTGCCGGAGGGGCTGGCGCCGCGGGGCTGAGGCGGGCGAAGGCGGCATGCCCTGGGCTGGGGTGGGGCGCCCGGAGGCCTGGCTTTGGCGGTGCTGGGGGAGGGACGGAGGAGAGAGAAGCAGGGAGCTGCTGGCTGGGCTCGGTGCTCAGAGGGAGGCCCAGTGGAGGCTGGGGGAGCCCTGGGCAGTCCTTGGTAGGTGTGGCCCCCTGGAGAGCTGAACGGGAGGGGGTGACGGGCACGGGGAGGGAGAGGGGAGAGGAGACGGGCTGCTTGGGGACCAGAGTGCAGCTGGGCCGTCCCTGGGGGTGCATGCAGCCTGTGGCCTGGGGTCGGCGCTGGCGAGGAAGGCAGGAACCCGGGAGGCCACGCTGGGGACCTGCCTCGGCCCCGTGTCCCGTTGCCACGCGCCCGGCGCCCTCCCTGAGCCGTGGAGGCCCCCGGCCTCCGGTGGCGTGCCCAGCGTGCCGGCTCCTTGCGCGGGGGAGGAGGGTGCGGGGGGCTCACGGCCGGTCCCCTGGGCACCTGCTGCCTGGACGCGGGGTGACGGCCCTCCCTGCAGGACGAGAAGGACCAGCTGACCGAGTACCGGGGGCACCTGTCCGGCCTCGCCAAGCGCGCCAAGGCCATCGTGCAGCTGAAGCCCCGCAACCCGGCCCACCCTGTGCGCGGCCGCGTGCCGCTGCTCGCCGTGTGCGACTACAAGCAGGTGGAGGTGCGCTGGGCCGGCGGCCGGGGAGGGTGCGGGCGGGGCCGGGGGCCGGCGTGGCCGCACTGACCGCTCCGCTGCCCCAGGTGACCGTGCACAAGGGGGACCAGTGCCAGCTGCTGGGCCCGGTGCAGCCGAACCACTGGAAGGTGGCCAGCAGCGCCGGCTCCGAGGCCGCCGTGCCCTCCGTGTGCTTCCTCGTGCCCCCGCCCAACCCCGAGGCCCAGGAGGCCGTGGCCAGGTGGGTGGCCGGTCTGGAAGCGGGGGCGGGCGGCGGGGTGGGGGGTGGGTGGCCGGTCTGGCCGCGGGGGCGGACGGCGGGGTGGGGGTGGGTGGCCCCGGTCTGGCCAGGGGGGCGGGCGGTGGGGTGGGGGTGGGTGGCCGGTCTGGCCCCGGTCTGGCCGCGGGGGTGGGCGGCGGGGTGGGGGTGGGTGGCCGGTCTGGCCCCGGGGGCGGGCGGTGGGCGGGGTGGGGGTGGGTGGCCGGTCTGGCCCCGGGGGCGGGCGGTGGGCGGGGTGGGGGTGGGTGGCCGGTCTGGCCGCGGGGGCGGGCGGTGGGCGGGGTGGGGGTGGGTGGCTGGTCTGGCCGCGGGGGCGGGCGGTGGGCGGGGTGGGGGTGGGTGGCCCCGGTCTGGCCGCGGGGCGGGCGGCGGGTGGGGGGTGGGTGGCCGGTCTGGCCGCGGGGCGGGCGGCGAGGTGGGGGTGGGTGGCCCCGGTCTGGCCGCGGGGCGGGCGGCGGGGTGGGGGTGGGTGGCCGGTCTGGCCGCGGGGGCGGGCGGGCGGCGGGGTGGGGGTGGGTGGCCCCGGTCTGGCCGCGGGGCGGGCGGCGGGGTGGGGGTGGGTGGCTGGTCTGGCCCCGGGGGCGGGCGGGCGGCGGGGTGGGGGTGGGTGGCCCCGGTCTGGCCGCGGGGGCGGGCGGTGGGCGGGGTGGGGGTGGGTGGCCGGTCTGGCCGCGGGGCGGGCGGCGGGGGTGGGGGTGCCTGGCGCCGCTGACCACACCCCTGACCTGCCAGGCTGGAGGCCCAGCACCAGGCGCTGGTCACGCTGTGGCACCAGCTGTACGTGGACATGAAGAGCCTCCTGGCGTGGCAGAGCCTCAGCCGCGACCTGCAGCTCATCCGCTCCTGGTCCCTGGTCACGGTAGGCCGGGCCCCGGCGTGGCGGGGGCTTCTGCCGGGCGGGCCGGCCCTGTGCTCAGCTCCCCGTGCCCCCCCCACAGTTCCGCACGCTGAAGCCCGAGGAGCAGCGCCAGGCCCTGCGCAACCTGGAGCTGCACTACCAGGCCTTCCTGCGCGACAGCCAGGACGCCGGCAGCTTCGGGCCCGAGGACCGGCTGCAGGCCGAGCGCGAGTACGGCTCCTGCAGCCACCACTACCAGCAGCTGCTGCAGGGCCTGGAGCAGGGTAGGCCGGTGGCCTGAGCCGGCGGGTGGGCGGGCGGGCGGGTGGGCGGGGGGCCGGTGGCCTGAGCCTGCGGGTGGGCGGGCGGGCGGGTGGCGGGGGGCCGGTGGCCTGAGCCTGCGGGTGGGCGGGCGGGTGGGTGGGCGGGTGGGTGGGGGGCCAGTGGCCTGAGCCTGCGGGTGGGCGGGTGGGCGGGTGGGCGGGGGGCCGGTGGCCTGAGCCGGCGGGTGGGCGGGTGGGCGGGTGGGCGGGGGGCCGGTGGCCTGAGCCGGCGGGTGGGCGGGTGGGCGGGTGGGCGGGGGGCCGGTGGCCTGAGCCGGCGGGCGGGCGGGCGGGTTTGTGGCCTGGGTGGACAGGTGGGCGGCGTCTGAGCAGCCCGCGCCCCCAGGTGAGCAGGAGGAGTCCCGCTGTCAGCGCTGCATCTCGGAGCTCAAGGACATCCGGCTGCAGCTGGAGGCCTGCGAGACGCGCACCGTGCACCGCCTGCGGCTGCCGCTGGACAAGGAGCCGGCGCGGGAGTGCGCCCAGCGCATCGCCGAGCAGCAGGCAGGCGCCCGCCCCGCCCCCCCCCCTCCCCTGCCCGCCCCTCCCCGGGCCCGTGCTCAGCTCCCTCCTCTCCTCGCTCTCTCAGAAAGCACAGGCAGAGGTGGAAGGGCTGGGCAAGGGGGTGGCCCGGCTCTCCGAGGAGGCGGAGAAGGTGCTGGCCCTGCCCGAGCCCTCCCCGGCCGCCCCCACGCTGCGCTCGGAGCTGGAGCTGACCCTGGGCAAGCTGGAGCAGGTCCGCAGCCTCTCCGCCATCTACCTGGAGAAGTGAGTGTGCCCGGCCGGCGGGAGGGCGCCGAGCAGAGGGGAGGCCCGGCCGGCGGGAGGGCGCCGAGCAGAGGGGAGGCCCGGCCGGCGGGAGGGCGCCGAGCAGAGGGGAGGCCCGGCCGGCGGGAGGGCGCCGAGCAGAGGGGAGGCCCGGCCGGCGGGAGGGCGCCGAGCAGAGGGGAGGCCCGGCCGGCGGGAGGGCGCCGAGCAGAGGGGAGGCCCGGCCGGCGGGAGGGCGCCGAGCAGAGGACCCCCCGTGGGGAGGACAGGGGGTCTGTGGAGGGGGTGCTCAGGGGGCGGTGGGTGTGGCCCTGGCCGGCGTGGCTCAGTGGTTAGAGGCTCAGCCTATGGACCGACGGGTCCCGGGTTCGATTCCGGTCAAGGGCATGGTGCTTGGCTGCAGGCTCCTCCCGGCCTGGACCGTCGGGACGTGTGCATCAGGCACCCTATCTCTGTGTTCCTATCACATGGATGTTTCTCTCTCCCTCTCGTCCACTCTCTCTAAAATCAATGGGAAACATCCCTGGATGGGGATAAACAAACAAACAAAGAGGTGGTGGGAGTGGACCAAGGTGGGGGGCATGGATGTGGAGAGGGGTTCAGCCCTGTGCCTGGAAGGCGGGACTTCCTGATGACTGGACCCGGGCTAAGGGGTGGCTCCCGGAGGTGGGGGCTGTGGGAGTGAGGACTCGGGGGGACCCCCGAGTGATGTCAGCAGCTGGGTGTCTGAGGAACATGTGGACGGGGACGGGCAGAGCGGGGAGCCCAGGAGGGTGAGGAGGGCCCCCGGGGGAGGTGACCCTGGGCAGGTTGGGGGTGGCAGGGGGCGGGTGAGCAGGGCATGGGGCTGTGGGTGTGGGAGGCGCCATGCCGAGGTCGTGAGGGGGGACCTACACCTGCCTCCCCCGTCCTGCCCCCTTCCCCCGGCCCCCGTGGCTCAGCTCATCAGCCTGCACACCGGGGCTCGCTGCTTCTCCTTCACCAGGGGAGAGAGGACCCCTCCCCCATCGCACCTCAGATGCCCCCCCTCCTCTGCCCCATCGCATCTCGGACCCCTCCCCCAGGCCCGCCCGGGTCCCCCGTCCTGGTTCCCTTCGACATGGTGGCAACCTCTCACCACCTTTTCTTTTTATTTTATGTTTTTATTGACTTCAGAGAGGAAGGGGAGAGGGAGAAGATAGAAGCATCAGTGATGAGAGAGAATCATTGATCGGCCGCCTCCCACATGCCCCACACCTGGGATCGAGCCTGTAACCCGGGCCTGAGCCCTGAACGGAATTTAGCTGTGACCTCCTGATACGTAGGCCAACACTCACCCCCTGAGCCACACCGGCCGGGCGTCACCCCCGAGGCCCACAGCCGGCGGGCGCCACCCCCGAGGCCCACAGGTCTCTCCTGGGGGGAAGCTGAGCTCCCAGGCCCGTGTGAGCTCTGTGTCCGGCCAGCACGCCCCCATCGCGGCGCCGGCACCGGCCGAGGTCCCCGGGCAGCTCCCCGCGGTCCTCCCGGCCCGGCCAGAGCCACCCCAGCTCCGCCCTCTCTCCCCCAGGCTCAAGACCATCAGCCTGGTGATCCGCAGCACACAGGGGGCCGAGGACGTGCTCCGGCGCCACGAGGAGCAGCTCAAGGAGGCCCAGGCGGTGCCCGCCACCCTCCCGGAGCTGGAGGCCACCAAGGCCTCGCTCAAGGTACGGCCTCCGACGCCGGGCGGGGCCGGGGCCGGGCCGGGCCGGGCCGGGCCGGGCCGGGCCTCGGCTCACGCGGCGCCCTCCTCCCCACAGAAGCTGCGGGCCCAGGCGGAGGCGCAGCAGCCCGTGTTCGACGGCCTGCGGGACGAGCTGCGGGGGGCGCAGGAGGTGGGGGAGCGGCTGCAGCAGCGGCACGGCGAGCGGGACGTGGAGGTGGAGCGCTGGCGGGAGCGGGTGGCCCAGCTGCTGGAGCGCTGGCAGGCGGTGCTGGCCCAGATCGACCTGCGGCAGCGGGAGCTGGAGCAGCTGGGCCGGCAGCTGCGCTACTACCGGGAGAGCGCCGACCCGCTGGGCGCCTGGCTGCGCGACGCCAAGCAGCGGCAGGAGCAGATCCAGGCCCTGCCGCTGGCCAGCAGCCAGGCCGTGCGGGAGCAGCTGCGGCAGGAGAAGGTGGGCCTGGCGGGGTGGCTGGAGCCGGGGTGGGGGTGTGAGTGTGACGGGGTTGGGGGGGCAGGGCCGGGGCTGACCTCCGCTCCGCCCCCAGGCGCTGCTGGAGGGAGGGGGGAGGGGGGCGGGGGGCAGGGCCCGGGCTGACCTCCGCTCCGCCCCCAGGCACTGCTGGAGGGAGGGGGGCGGGGGGCGGGGGGCAGGGCCCGGGCTGACCTCCGCTCCGCCCCCAGGCGCTGCTGGAGGGAGGGGGGAGGGGGGTGGGGGGGCAGGGCCCGGGCTGACCTCCGCCCCGCCCCCAGGCGCTGCTGGAGGGAGGGGGGGGGGGGGGCAGGGCCCGGGCTGACCTCCGCTCCGCCCCCAGGCGCTGCTGGAGGAGGTTGAGCGCCACGGAGAGAAGGTGGAGGAGTGCCAGAGGTTCGCCAAGCAGTACATCAACGCCATCAAGGTGAGGCTTCTGTCCGGCCACACTGCTCAGCGGCTGAGCGCTGACCTATGAACTAGAAGGTCACAGTTCGATTGCTGGTCAAGACCATAGGCCCGGGTTCCGGGCTTGACCCCAGTGGGGGGCGTGCAGGAGGCAGCCGATCCGTGATTCTCTCTTATCATTGCTGTCTCTTTCTCTCTCCCTCCCTAAAATCAATTAAAGGTAATTTTTTTTTTCAAGCCCTAGCCAGTTTGGCTCAATGGGAGGTACAGCGTCGCCTGTGGACTGAAGGGTCCCAGGTTCGATTCTAGCCAAGGGCACAGGCCCGGGTTGCAGGCTCCATGCCCGGTGTGGAGCATACAGGAGGCAGCCAATCAATGATTCTCTCATTGATGAAATTAATAAAAATATATGTAAAAATTTTTTTTTTCCGAAGTGAGGTTTTTGCTTCCTGCTGTCTCAGCCAGGCTGGGTCCTGGGGCCTAAACCCTCAGGGGTGGCCCCAGGCACAGGCCTAGCTGGTGGGGCCGGGACGGGGGTGAGCCGGCAGCTCACGGTGCCTCCCCGTGTCTCCCCGCAGGACTATGAGCTCCAGCTGATCACATACAAGGCGCAGCTGGAGCCTGTGGCCTCTCCGGCCAAGAAGCCCAAGGTCCAGTCCGGGTCTGAGAGCGTCATCCAGGAGGTGAGGCGGCGGGCGGGGCCGGGTGGCTGGGGGCAGGGCCGGTGGCTGGGGGCGTGGTGGGGCGGGATTGACACTGGCTGCCCCCCTCCCGCCCCCAGTATGTGGATCTGCGCACGCGCTACAGCGAGCTGACCATGCTGACGAGCCAGTACATCAAGTTCATCAGCGAGACTCTGCGGCGCATGGAGGAGGAGGAGGTACAGCGGGGGGCGGGGCCGCGGGGGGGGGGGGCGGGAAGGCGGGGCTCCCGCTGCCGGGCGCAGCCCAGAGCTCGGGTTCATCACTTCCTCGGCCCCCCACTCCTGCTGCCTGATGCCACCAATGCCCACCCTGAGCTCGGCCTGCTCCCCACGGTGGCTGGCACCTCTTCCTCCCCCTCCTCTGGTCTGCACCTGCCCCACCGGCTCTCCTTGGGGTTCTTCCTCCTCGGGAGCCCACGTCGCCGCTTCTCGCTCCTCGCGGCTGCCGCTCTGGAAGGGCTGGGTGCTGGGGTGCTGGGCTGCGGGCTGGGCGGGTGTCCTTGGGTTGGCGGGGGTACAGGCTCTCTGGCTCCTCGGGCGGCCTCGCCGTGGCCACCTGCAGCCTCCTCTGTGTTCAGCCCAGGGTGCGCGTCCTGAGCTGGCGGTCTGCGCCGGGTTCCGCCGGCCGCCTCAGGGTTGGGTCCCGCGCTCACGTGCTCGGGCAGGGCTGGTGGTGTGCGGCTCGGGGCCTGCGAGCCCCTGCTTTGCTCTCTCTCCTCGCCTGTCTCGCCGCCTGTCTGAGGGAAGAGGGCCGTGCCTGCGCCTCCTCCCGGGGCCGGTGAGCACTGTGCCAGCTGCGCTCGCTGCCCTGTGTGCCAGGCGGGTGCACGCTCCCTCCGCGCCGGGCTGTGACCTGTCTCCCTGACCCCCCACCGTGCTGTCCGCGTGGACTGGTGGTGCCGTGCCCCCTGCGCGCCGGGCCGCACTCACACTCTCTCTGGTTCTCTCCCTCTCTCTGCCGCGGCCACAGAGGCTGGCCGAGCAGCAGCGGGCAGAGGAGCGGGAGCGCCTGGCCGAGGTGGAGGCCGCGCTGGAGCAGCAGCGGCAGCTGGCGGAGACACACGCGCAGGCCAAGGCGCAGGCCGAGCGGGAGGCCCAGGAGCTGCAGCGGCGCATGCAGGAGGAGGTGGTGCGGCGCGAGGAGGCCGCGGTGGACGCGCAGCAGCAGAAGCGCAGCATCCAGGAGGAGCTGCAGCAGCTGCGGCAGAGCTCGGAGGCCGAGATCCAGGCCAAGGCCCGGCAGGCGGAGGAGGCGGAGCGCAGCCGCATGCGCATCGAGGAGGAGATCCGCGTGGTGCGCCTGCAGCTGGAGACCACGGAGCGCCAGCGCGGCGGGGCCGAGGGCGAGCTCCAGGCCCTGCGGGCGCGCGCTGAGGAGGCCGAGGCGCAGAAGCGACAGGCGCAGGAGGAGGCGGAGCGCCTGCGGCGGCAGGTGCAGGAGGAGACTCAGCGCAAGAAGCAGGCGGAGGCCGAGCTGGCCCTGCGCGTGAAGGCCGAGGCGGAGGCCGCCCGGGAGAAGCAGCGGGCCCTGCAGGCGCTGGAGGAGCTGCGGCTGCAGGCGGAGGAGGCGGACCGCCGCCTGCGGCAGGCGGAGGCCGAGCGGGCCCGCCAGGTGCAGGTGGCCCTGGAGACGGCCCAGCGCAGCGCCGCGGCGGAACTGCAGAGCAAGCGCGCCTCCTTCGCGGAGAAGACGGCCCTGCTGGAGCGCACCCTCCAGGAGGAGCACGTCACCGTCACGCAGCTGCGCGAGGAGGCGGAGCGGCACGCACAGCAGCAGGCCGAGGCGGAGCGCGCCCGGGAGGAGGCTGAGAGGGAGCTGGAGCGCTGGCAGCTGAAGGCCAACGAGGCGCTGCGGCTGCGGCTGCAGGCGGAAGAGGTGGCGCAGCAGAAGAGCCTGGCGCAGGCCGAGGCGGAGAAGCAGAAGGAGGAGGCCGAGCGTGAGGCGCGGCGGCGGGGCAAGGCGGAGGAGCAGGCGGTGCGGCAGCGGGAACTGGCCGAGCAGGAGCTGGAGAAGCAGCGGCAGCTGGCGGAGGGCACAGCCCAGCAGCGCCTGGCCGCGGAGCAAGAGCTTATCCGGCTGCGGGCGGAGACGGAGCAGGGGGAGCAGCAGCGGCTGCTGCTGGAGGAGGAGCTGGGGCGGCTGCAGCGCGAGGCCGCCGAAGCCAAACAGAAGCGCCTGGAGCTGGAGGCCGAGCTGGCCAAGGTGCGCGCAGAGATGGAGGTGCTGCTGGCCAGCAAGGCCCGCGCCGAGGAGGAGTCGCGCTCCACCAGCGAGAAGTCGAAGCAGAGACTGGAAGCCGAGGCCGGGCGCTTCCGGGAGTTGGCGGAGGAGGCCGCCCGCCTGCGCGCCCTGGCGGAGGAGGCCAAGCGGCAGCGGCAGCTGGCGGAGGAAGACGCTGCGCGGCAGCGGGCGGAGGCGGAGCGGGTGCTCTCCGAGAAGCTGACCACCATCACCGAGGCCACGCGGCTCAAGACGGAGGCGGAGATCGCGCTGAAGGAGAAGGAGGCGGAAAACGAGCGCCTGCGGCGGCTGGCGGAGGACGAGGCCTTCCACCGGCGGCGTCTGGAGGAGCAGGCGGCCCAGCACAAGGCGGACATCGAGGAGCGGCTGGCTCAGCTGCGCAAGGCCTCGGAGAGCGAGCTGGAGCGGCAGAAGGGGCTGGTGGAGGACACGCTGCGGCAGCGGCGGCAGGTGGAGGAGGAGATCCTGGCCCTGAAGTCGAGCTTCGAGCGCGCGGCCGCCGGCAAGGCGGAGCTGGAGCTGGAGCTGGTGCGCATCCGCAGCAACGCGGAGGACACGCTGCGCAGCAAGGAGCAGGCGGAGCTGGAGGCCGCGCGGCAGCGGCAGCTGGCGGCCGAGGAGGAGCAGCGGCGCCGGGAGGCGGAGGAGCGCGTGCAGAAGAGCCTGGCGGCCGAGGAGGAGGCTGCGCGGCAGCGGAAAGCGGCGCTGGAGGAAGTGGAGCGGCTCAAGGCCAAGGTGGAGGAGGCGCGGCGCCTGCGGGAGCGCGCGGAGCAGGAGTCGGCGCGGCAGCTGCAGCTGGCCCAGGACGCGGCGCAGAAGCGGCTGCAGGCGGAGGAGAAGGCGCACGTGTTTGCGGTGCAGCAGAAGGAGCAGGAGCTGCAGCAGACCCTGCAGCAGGAGCAGAGCGTGCTGGAGCGGCTGCGCGGCGAGGCCGAGGCCGCCCGGCGGGCCGCCGAAGAGGCCGAGGAGGCGCGGGAGCAGGCCGAGCGGGAAGCCGCGCAGTCGCGTATGCAGGTGGAGGAGGCGGAGCGGCTGAAGCAGTCGGCGGAGCAGGAGGCGCAGGCCCGGGCACAGGCGCAGGCCGCCGCGGAGAAGCTGCGGAAGGAGGCGGAGCAGGAGGCGAAGCGGCGCGCGCAGGCGGAGCAGGCGGCCCTGCGGCAGAAGCAGGCGGCCGACGCGGAGATGGAGAAGCACAAGAAGTTCGCGGAGCAGACGCTGCGGCAAAAGGCGCAGGTGGAGCAGGAGCTGACGACCCTGCGGCTGCAGCTGGAGGAGACGGACCACCAGAAGGGCATCCTGGACGAGGAGCTGCAGCGGCTGAAGGCGGAGGTGACGGAGGCGGCGCGCCAGCGCAGCCAGGTGGAAGAGGAGCTCTTCTCGGTGCGCGTGCAGATGGAGGAGTTGGGCAAGCTCAAGGCGCGCATCGAGGCGGAGAACCGCGCGCTCATCCTGCGCGACAAGGACAACACGCAGCGCTTCCTGGAGGAGGAGGCGGAGAAGATGAAGCAGGTGGCGGAGGAGGCCGCTCGGCTGAGTGTGGCGGCCCAGGAGGCGGCGCGGCTGCGGCAGCTGGCGGAGGAGGACCTGGCGCAGCAGCGGGCGCTGGCCGAGAAGATGCTCAAAGAGAAGATGCAGGCGGTGCAGGAGGCCACGCGGCTCAAGGCTGAGGCTGAGCTGCTGCAGCAGCAGAAGGAGCTGGCGCAGGAGCAGGCCCGGCGCCTGCAGGAGGACAAGGCGCAGATGGAGCAGCAGCTGGCGCAGGAGACGCAGGGCTTCCAGCGGACCCTGGAGGCCGAGCGGCAGCGGCAGCTGGAGATGAGCGCCGAGGCCGAGCGCCTGAAGCTGCGCGTGGCCGAGATGAGCCGGGCGCAGGCGCGCGCGGAGGAGGACGCCCAGCGCTTCCGGAAGCAGGCGGAGGAGATCGGCGAGAAGCTGCACCGCACGGAGCTCGCCACGCAGGAGAAGGTGACCCTGGTGCAGACGCTGGAAATCCAGCGGCAGCAGAGCGACCAGGACGCCGAGCGCCTGCGGGAGGCGATCGCCGAGCTGGAGCGCGAGAAGGAGAAGCTCAAGCAGGAGGCCAGGTTACTCCAGCTCAAGTCGGAGGAGGTACCGGGCCCCTGCGCTCAGGGGCGGGTGGGGCGGGGTGGGAGGGCACCCCCGGGCCGAGGTCCCTGACCACCCTCCCCCTTCGCAGATGCAGACGGTCACGCAGGAGCAGCTGCTGCAGGAGACGCAGGCCCTGCAGCAGAGCTTCCTGTCGGAGAAGGACAGCCTGCTGCAGCGAGAGCACCTCATCGAGCAGGAGAAGGCCAAGCTGGAGCGGCTGTTCCAGGACGAGGTGGCCAAGGCGAAGACGCTGCGGGAGGAGCAGCAGCGGCAGCAGCGGCAGATGGAGCAGGAGAAGCAGCAGCTGGTGGCCAGCATGGAGGAGGCGCGGCGGCGGCAGCGGGAGGCCGAGGAGGGCGTGCGGCTCAAGCAGGAGGAGCTGCAGCGCCTGGAGCAGCAGCGGCAGGCGCAGGAGAAGCTGCTGGCCGAGGAGAACCAGCGGCTGCGGGAGCGGCTGCAACGGCTGGAGGAGGAGCACCGGGCCGCGCTGGCCCACTCCGAGGAGGTCGCTGCCTTGCAGGCCGCGGCGGCCAAGACCCTGCCCAACGGCCGGGACGCCCCCGACGGGCCGGCCGCGGAGGCGGAGCCCGAGTTCGCCTTCGACGGGCTGCGGCGGAAGGTGCCGGCCCAGCGGCTGCTGGACGTGGGCATCCTGCGGCCCGAGGAGCTGCAGCGGCTGGAGCAGGGCCGCACCACGGTGGCCGAGCTGGCGCAGCGGGAGGACGTGCGCCGCTACCTGCAGGGTGGCAGCAGCATCGCGGGGCTGCTGCTGGAGCCCGGCCGGGAGAAGCTGAGCGTGTACGCCGCCCTGCAGCGGCAGCTGCTGAGCCCCGGCACTGCCCTCATCCTGCTGGAGGCCCAGGCCGCCTCAGGCTTCCTGCTGGACCCCGTGCGCAACCGGCGGCTGTCCGTGGACGAGGCCGTGGCCGCGGGCCTGGTGGGCCCCGAGCTGCACCACAAGCTGCTGTCGGCGGAGCGGGCGGTCACCGGCTACAAGGACCCCTACACCGGGGAGCAGATCTCCCTCTTCCAGGCCATGAAGAAAGACCTGATCGTGCGGGACCACGGCATCCGCCTGCTGGAGGCCCAGATCGCCACGGGCGGCATCATCGACCCGGTGCACAGCCACCGCGTGCCCGTGGACGTGGCCTACCAGCGCGGCTACTTCGACGAGGAGATGAACCGCGTGCTGGCCGACCCCGGCGACGACACCAAGGGCTTCTTCGACCCCAACACGCACGAGAACCTCACGTACCTGCAGCTGCTGGAGCGCTGTGTGGAGGACCCCGAGACCGGCCTGCGCCTGCTGCCGCTCACCGACCAGGCTGCCAGGGGCGGTGAGCTGGTCTACACGGACTCGGAGGCCCGGGACGTGTTCAAGAAGGCCACCATCTCGGCGCCATTCGGCAGCTTCCAGGGCCGCACGGTGACCATCTGGGAGATCATCAACTCCGAGTACTTCACGGCGGAGCAGCGGCGGGACCTGCTGCGCCAGTTCCGCACGGGCAAGGTCACCGTGGAGAAGATCATCAAGATCGTCATCACCGTGGTGGAGGAGCACGAGCAGAAGGGGCAGCTGTGCTTCGAGGGCCTGCGCGCCCTGGTGCCCGCTGCCGAGCTGCTGGAGAGCCGGGTCATCAACCGCGAGCTGCTCCGCCAGCTGCAGCAGGGCGAGCGCTCGGTGCGTGAGGTCGCGGAGCTGGACGCTGTGCGGCAGGCCCTGCGGGGCAGCGACGTCATCGCAGGCGTGTGGCTGGAGGAAGCCGGGCAGAAGCTGAGCCTCTACGAGGCCCTGAAGAGGGAGCTGCTGCCGCCGGAGGTGGCCGTGGCCCTGCTGGAGGCCCAGGCCGGCACCGGCCACGTCGTCGACCCCGCCACCAGCGCCCGGCTGACCGTGGACGAGGCGGTGAAGGCCGGCCTGGTGGGGCCCGAGCTGCACGAGAAGCTGCTGTCGGCCGAGAAGGCCGTGACGGGCTACAAGGACCCGTACTCGGGCCAGAGTGTCTCCCTGTTCCAGGCCCTGAAGAAGGGCCTCCTCCCCCGGGAGCAGGGCCTCCGGCTGCTGGACGCCCAGCTGTCCACGGGCGGCATCGTGGACCCGGGCAGGAGCCACCGCGTGCCCCTGGACGTGGCCTACGCCCGGGGCTTCCTGGACAAGGACACCCGCAAGGCCCTGAAGGCGCCCCGGGACGAGGCCAAGACCTACGTGGACCCCCGGACGCGGGAGCCGGTCACCTACGGCCAGCTGCAGCAGCAGTGCCGGCCGGACCCGCTGACCGGCCTGAGCCTGCTGCCGCTGTCGGAGCAGGCCGCCCGGGCCCGGCAGGAGGAGCGCTACTCGGAGCTGCAGGCCCGCGAGGCCTTCCAGAAGGCCACGGTGGAGGTGCCGGCCGGCAGCTTCCAGGGCCGGGCGGTGAGCGTGTGGGAGCTGATCCACTCCGAGTACTTCACGGAGGAGCAGCGGCGGGAGCTGCTGCAGCAGTTCCGCACGGGCAAGGTCACGGTGGAGAAGATCCTCAAGATCATCGTCACCATCGTGGAGGAGGTGGAGACGACGCGCAGGGAGCGGCTCTCCTTCAGCGGCCTCCGCGCCCCCGTGCCGGCCGGCGAGCTGCTGGCCTCCGGCGTCCTCAGCCAGGCCCAGTTCCAGCAGCTCCAGGACGGCAAGACGTCGGTCAAGGACCTGTCGGAGGTGGAGTCGGTGCGGACGCTCCTGCAGGGCAGCGGCTGCCTCGCGGGCGTGTACCTGGAGGACACCCGGGAGAAGGTGACCATCTACGAGGCCATGCGGCGCGGCCTGCTCCGGCCCAGCACGGCCACGCTGCTGCTCGAGGCCCAGGCGGCCACTGGCTTCCTGGTGGACCCCGTGCGCAACCAGCGGCTGTACGTGCACGAGGCGGTGAAGGCCGGCGTGGTGGGCCCCGAGCTGCACGAGAAGCTGCTGTCGGCCGAGAAGGCCGTGACCGGCTACAAGGACCCATACTCGGGCAGCACCATCTCCCTCTTCCAGGCCATGCAGAAGGGCCTGGTGCTCCGGGACCACGGCATCCGCCTGCTGGAGGCCCAGATCGCCACGGGCGGCATCATCGACCCCGTGCACAGCCACCGCCTCCCCGTGGACGTGGCCTACCAGCGCGGCTACTTCGACGAGGAGATGAGCCGCGTGCTGGCCGACCCCGGCGACGACACCAAGGGCTTCTTCGACCCCAACACGCACGAGAACCTCACGTACCTGCAGCTGCTGGAGCGCTGTGTGCGCGACCCTGAGACGGGGCTGCGCCTGCTGCCGCTGAAGGGGGCGGAGAAGGTGGAGGTGGTGGAGACCACGCAGGTGTACACGGAGGAGGAGACGCGGAAGGCCTTCGAGGAGACGCAGATCGAGATCCCAGCAGGCGCGGGCGCGGGCGGCGGCGCCGGCGGCTCCACCATGTCGCTGTGGGAGGTGATGCAGTCAGACCTGATCCCCGAGGACCAGCGTGCCCGGCTGATGGCCGACTTCCAGGCCGGCCGGGTGACCAAGGAGCGCATGATCATCATCATCATCGAGATCATCGAGAAGACGGAGATCGTGCGCCAGCAGAACCTGGCGTCCTACGACTACGTGCGCCGCCGCCTCACGGCCGAGGACCTGCTGGAGGCGCGCATCATCTCCCGCGAGGCCTGCCGCCTGCTACAGGAGGGCGCCAAGAGCCTGCGGGAGGTGCTGGAGGCCGAGGACGCCTGGCGCTTCCTGTACGGCACGGGCTGCGTGGCCGGCGTGTACCTGCCCGGCTCCCAGCAGACGCTGACCGTCTACCAGGCCCTCAAGAAGGGGCTGCTGAGCGCCGAGGTGGCCCGCCTGCTGCTGGAGGCCCAGGCGGCCACGGGCTTCCTGCTGGACCCCGTCAAGGGCGAGCGGCTGACGGTGGACGAGGCCGTGCGGAAGGGGCTGGTGGGCCCCGAGCTGCACGACCGGCTGCTGTCGGCCGAGCGGGCGGTGACCGGCTACCGGGACCCCTACACGGAGCAGCCCATCTCGCTCTTCCAGGCCATGAAGAAGGACCTGATCCCCGCCGAGGAGGCCCTGCGGCTGCTGGACGCCCAGCTGGCCACGGGCGGCATCGTGGACCCGCGCATGGGCTTCCACCTGCCGCTGGAGGTGGCCTACCAGCGCGGCTACCTCAACAAGGACACGCACGACCGGCTGTCGGAGCCCAGCGAGGTGCGCAGCTACCTGGACCCCTCCACGGACGAGCGCCTCAGCTACACGCAGCTGCTCCGGCGCTGCCGCCCGGACGACACCACCGGCCAGCTGCTGCTGCCGCTCTCGGACGCCCGCAAGCTGACCTTCCGCGGGCTGCGCAAGCAGATCTCCGTGGAGGAGCTGGTGCGCTCGCGGGTCATGGACGAGGCCACGGCGCGGCGGCTGCAGGAGGGCCTGGCCTCGGTGGAGGAGGTCACCAAGACGCTGCAGAAGTTCCTGGAGGGCACGAGCTGCATCGCCGGCGTGCTGGTGGACGCCACCAAGGAGCGGCTGTCGGTCTACCAGGCCATGAAGAAGGGCATCATCCGGCCGGGCACGGCCTTCGAGCTGCTGGAGGCCCAGGCGGCCACGGGCTACGTCATCGACCCCATCAAGGGGCTCAAGCTGACCGTGGAGGAGGCCGTGCGCATGGGCATCGTGGGCCCCGAGTTCAAGGACAAGCTGCTGTCGGCCGAGCGGGCGGTCACCGGCTACAAGGACCCGTACTCGGGCAAGCTCATCTCGCTCTTCCAGGCCATGAAGAAGGGGCTGATCCTCAAGGACCACGGCATCCGCCTGCTGGAGGCCCAGATCGCCACGGGCGGCATCATCGACCCCGAGGAGAGCCACCGGCTGCCCGTGGAGGTGGCCTACCAGCGCGGCCTCTTCGACGAGGAGATGAACGCCATCCTGAGCGACCCCAGCGACGACACCAAGGGCTTCTTCGACCCCAACACGGAGGAGAACCTCACGTACCTGCAGCTGATGGAGCGCTGCGTGGCCGACCCGCAGACGGGCCTGCGCCTGCTGCCGCTCAAGGAGAGGAAGCGCGAGCGCAAGACGTCCTCCAAGTCCTCCGTGCGCAAGCGCCGCGTGGTGATCGTGGACCCCGAGACGGGCAAGGAGATGTCGGTGAACGAGGCCTACCGCAAGGGCCTCATCGACCACCAGACCTACCTGGAGCTGTCGGAGCAGGAGTGCGAGTGGGAGGAGATCACCATCTCGTCCTCGGACGGCGTGGTCAAGTCCATGATCATCGACCGCCGCTCCGGCCGCCAGTACGACATCGACGAGGCCATCGCCAAGAGCCTCATCGACCGCTCCGTGCTGGACCAGTACCGCGCCGGCACGCTCTCCATCGCCGAATTCGCCGACATGCTCTCGGGCAACGCCGGCGGCTTCCGCTCCCGCTCGTCCTCCGTGGGCTCCTCGTCCTCCTACCCCATCAGCCCGGCCGCCTCCCGGGCGCAGCTGGCCTCCTGGTCCGACCCCACCGAGGAGACGGGCCCCGTGGCCGGCATCCTGGACACGGAGACTCTGGAGAAGGTGTCCATCACCGAGGCCATGCACCGCAACCTGGTGGACAACATCACGGGGCAGCGGCTGCTGGAGGCCCAGGCCTGCACGGGCGGCATCATCGACCCCGGCACCGGCGAGCGCTTCCCCGTGGCCGACGCCGTGGGCCGGGGCCTGGTGGACAAGGTCATGGTGGACCGCATCAACCTGGCCCAGAAGGCCTTCCACGGCTTCGAGGACCCGCGCACCAAGACCAAGATGTCGGCGGCCCAGGCGCTGAAGAAGGGCTGGCTGTACTACGAGGCCGGCCAGCGCTTCCTGGAGGTGCAGTACCTGACGGGCGGCCTCATCGAGCCCGACGCGCCGGGCCGCGTGCCCCTGGACGAGGCGCTGCAGCGCGGCACGGTGGACGCCCGCACGGCCCAGAAGCTGCGGGACGTGGGCGCCTACGCCAAGTACCTCACCTGCCCCAAGACCAAGCTCAAGATCTCCTACAAGGACGCGCTGGACCGCAGCATGGTGGAGGAGGGCACGGGCCTGCGGCTGCTGGAGGCGGCCGCCCAGTCCAGCAAGGGCTACTACAGCCCCTACAGCGTCAGCGGCTCCGGCTCCACGGCCGGCTCCCGCACCGGCTCCCGCACCGGCTCCCGGGCCGGCTCCCGCCGGGGCAGCTTCGACGCCACAGGCTCCGGCTTCTCCATGACCTTCTCCTCCTCCTCCTACTCCTCCTCCGGCTACGGCCGCCGCTACACCTCGGGGCCCTCGCCCTCCCTGGGGGGCCCCGAGTCCACCTCGGCCTGAGCCCACCTGCCCCCTGCCCCCCCGCTCTGCATGCCAGCCGCCCGTCCCTCCTCCTCGCACATTTAAAGGTGTCTTCCTCCCGAGCGGTGCCTCAAATTTAACCAAAAAGACCCGACTGATGTGTGCCCGGCGTGCCGCCCCGGCCGCCCTGTGTCTCGGGGGGACAGGGCTGGCCTGGCCCCGCCGACCCCCTCACCCCCTCTACCTGCCACTCACCACAGCCAGGTGCCTTGCAGGGCCCAGAGCAGGCCCCCAACCCAGCCCTCCTGTCTCCCCAGGGGTTCTCTGTGGGTGAGGTCCCCCCACCCTGTAGGCCGGCCCCGCTCACCAACCAAGCAGCCCCCAGTCCTGGCTGCTCGGGGCAGGCCCTCCGGGTCTGAAGTTTTCTCTTCTGGCTCACGGGCCTTCGGGGGAGGGCGCGGGTCCCCTGTCACCCGTCTCTCGAATCCAGAGCAGCCCCTTCCCCCCAGGAAGATGAGGGTCCCGCCTGCAGGGCCAGCTGGCCGGGCTCTGCCCCCAGCCCCCGACCCCGACACTCTCCTGAGACCCCAGGCGCTGGCTTCTGCCTTCAGCCTCTGCTCCTAGTAAGTGCCTTTTGTGTCCTCCTCCCATCCCCGGCCCCAAGGGCCCAGCTTGGGTGAGACGGCCCCCCTGTCCCCTGTCACCTGGGGCCTGGCCCTGGCCGGTACGGCTGGGATTGTGCGGGCTCTTTTCTTGGGGACCCGTGGCTCCTGGGGCCTCGAGTCCTGCCTAGGGTGCTGCCCGCCCGCCTGCCCGTCTCTCCGGAGCGCAGTCCTCACGGGGCCCGGGCCGGATGGACTGTGTGCGCTGACCCCGCAGCCCAGCCGGCCCCCCTCCTGCTCACCCAGCCCTGGCCCGGGGGCTCCCCCACCCCACACCCTCTGACTGAGCTTTGCATGTTCCACTAACCGGGTGGGCGGCGGGGGAGGGCCAGGCTTCCGGCTGCCTCCGGGCAGAACACTAACCTGACCACGGGCGGGCCGGCGTTGCCCACCCCAATAAAAGCAATTCCACCTCCTGCCGTCTCGCCTCTCCTTTGTCCTGGGTTCTGGGGGGTGTGGGGGTGCGGTGGGCGCCGCGGGCCTCGGCTCAGAGCTCGGCCCCTGCACCCTGGCCAGGGCTTCGGAGCCGGGCTCCGGCCAAGACGCAGCCAGTTTGTCAGCTGTGGGCAGCTTGGTGCCGCCAGTGCCCAAACTCCCTGTGTCCACCGAGAAGCCCCTCAGGTTCTGACGGACCAGCCGGACCATTTTCCCAGGTGACTGAGTCCACGTGAGCCCGGGCACTCGGAGGACCTGGGGCTCCACAGGCCGTTGGACACGGCGGGGGAGGAGGAGCAGGGGGAGGGGGACAGATCCGCGATGAAGGATTGCAGAGCTGTCTATTCACCAAGGACGTGGCCATCTATGTGGAGAAATCTAACACATCCTACAAAAAAACTGGTAGAGCTACTTAATGAGCTTAGCAAGATCGTGGGGCACAAGATCAAGCTACAAAGGGCCATTGTGCTATGTTGCAACAATGAACAGTCAGAAACTGACATTTAAAAGATCTTTTTAAAGAGCATCAAAAATATGAGCTTAGGGACCGTGGGACAAAAAGTGTGCAAGACTTGAGCCCCAAGGACAGAGCATTGCGCGGGGATAGCAAACACCTCCATTAGAGCAGCAGGCCGCACCCCACCTGTGTGGTCATACTAACCAACGTCACCCCAAAAGTGTAATTTTGAAAACGGGGGAAAAATCAAATCAGTGGAGAGAGCGAGATCTTGCTCATGGGTCAGAAAGCTCAGTGTGGTTAAGATACTCTCCCCAAATCAAACTAATATACTTCCAAGCAACTCAATCAAAATCCCAGCAGGTTTTTTTGTTTTTTTTAGAAACTGACAAGCTGAGTCTAGCGCTCACATGGAGCCTTGACCAGGCTGCGCAGGTGGTTAGAGCATGCTCCCCACACACCCAGGTTGCAGGTTCGATCCCCGGTCAGGGCACAGACGAAAAAGCCACCAATGGCCCTGGGTGGTGTGGCTCATTGGATAGCGTGTCAGCCTGCGGACTGAAGGGTCCCGGGTTCAATTCTGGTCAAGGGCACATGCCCAGGTTCTGGGCTCGATCCCTAGGAGGGGACATGCCGGAAGCAGCAATCCATGATTCTCGGGAGGGGTCATGCCGGAAGCAGCGATCCATGATTCTCGTTGTTGATGTTTCTCTCTCCCTCTCCCTCTCTATCTACAATCAATAAATAAACATTTAAAAAGTAAAATAGCCGAAACCAGTTTGACCTGGAAAGGTCCCGAGTTCAATTCCGGACGGACAGGCCCAGGCAGGGGGGCAGTGCTGACGGACCAGCCGACGGCGGAGTCAGGGTGGGGCCTGGTGTGAGTTTCCACCAGCCTTTAGGGAAAGGGCAAAGGGCAAAGGCGATTACGCGGCAGGAAGGTCATCGCCCCCCGGGCGACGCTGAGAAGCTGAGCCCCTCCCCGCAGAGGGGCCCGAGGCTCTGGCTGGCGTCAGAGCGTCGTCCCATACCCCGAGGTGCGGGTTCGAGCCCCAGCCAGAGCCGGCGGTGAGTGCCCGGGTAGGTAGAGCTGCTGGCTGTGTCTCTCTGAAGTCAGTGCGTCATGTTTGAACAGCAGGAAAAGTCACCTCGGCGTGACTAGTTGTAATCTAAAACCAAAAAAACACCTCAAAGGAAACACGAGAGAAATCTTCATAATTGCAGGTGAGGCAAACGTTTCCTAACACAACACCCAACGCAGGGTCCACAGGAGAGAAGGTTGCTAAACCAGACTTCACTGCTGTCAAGAACTCATGCTCCTCAAAATACACTGAGAGGATTAAAAAACTCAAAAAAGCGAGCCATCCACGGGGGGAAGGATACTTGTAAGTCACATAACAAGTAAAATAAAAAGCGTACACCCAGGATCCTATCTAACCAGGAGGGAGTGTGCTCATTGGCCATCACTCCGTCACAAAGACGGCTGCACCCACGGCTGAGCCAATTCCCACAAGGAGCCCTAAGGGGCCATCAGCAGGGACTGGAGGCTATGCCCTCCCCCACCCCGTGGGGCTTGACAGCAGACCCCAGGCTGTCCCCCCCCCCCCCGGCACCAGGCCAGGGGACCCCAGGCTGTGCCCCCCCCGGCACCAGGCCAGGGGACCCCAGGCTGTGCCCCCCCCCCCCGGCACCAGGCCAGGGGACCCCAGGCTGTGCCCCTTGCCCAGTGGGGCTGGACGGGGGACCCCAAGGGGCACCCCCAGTCCTGATTTGGGGGAACTCAGGCCCCGTTCCCGGCCCAGTGGGGCTTGGGGGTCCTGAGGCTGTGCCCCCCGACACACACCTTGCAGGGCTTGACAGGGGACCTCAGGCTGCGCTCCCTGCCCGGAGGGGCCTGGCTGGGTCTGGATCTAGCCAGGGGTCCTCAAACTTTTTAAAGTGGGGGCCAGATCACGGTCCCTCAGAGAGCTGAAGGGCCAGACTATATGAACTACTAATTCCTACTGTAACACCTCGGCTGCGCTCACTGCCCAAAAAACCTGGCGGGCCGGATCAGACTCCTCTGCGGGCCGCATGTGGCCTGCGGGCCGTAGTTTGAAGACGCCTGTTTCTAGCCCAACGCGGGGCACGGTGGGGTCTGGGTCTCACACGACTTTGAGGTGCAGGTGGGTGGGCGGGGACCTGACTCTGGGCCCCGTGGTGGGAGGCATGGCCTGAGGTCCCCCGTCAAGCCCCACGGGGGCGGGGGAGGGTGTAGCCTCAGGCCCCGCTGACTGCTCTGAGGCTCCTGTGGGAATTGGCCTCAGCTGTGGGTGGTAATAGCATTCCCCTCTTTATTAGGTAGGATTCTGAGCGAAGGCAGACCAGGGCGGCCTGGGGGCCGGCGCTCAGGGGAGATGGGGGGAGGAGGGGGGAGGGGGCATGGTTTCCGGGTAAACGTTTGTGGGCGCTCACGTAGAAGCTGCCCCAGTGTTTGCACAGATGGGTTCGTTCTGGGAGAGTCTCCCATGGGCGCCCAGCCTGTGGGCAGGTCCTGGATGGAGGGCCGGTGTGCGGTCCCAGCGGGTGGGCGGCGTCAGCGGGAACGAGTGCCATCAGGAATGGGACGTGAGCGGCTGGGAAGTGGGGCGCGGCCTGAGTCACCGGTTCACGGCTCCGCGTCTCAGGAGGACGGAGCGCCTTAGCGGCTACTTTCTAACCGTCACCGAGGACAGTCTCCCACCCGCCTCTCAGCGAGACCGGGGAGGGGGAGGGCAGACAGAGCAGCACCTCGATGGGCTGCCTCCTGCACGCCCCCACCAGGCCCGGGCCAGGGAGGAGCCTGCAACCCACCGAGGTGAGTGCCATGACCAGAATCGAACCCGGGACCCCGGGGGGCCGCAGGCTGACGCTCCACCCACTGAGCCACCAGAGGGCGGGGGCGGAGCGTCTGATCGGCTCTGGTCTGTTAGTGCTCGTGTGGACAGAGCAGCCAGAGAGGCGGGGAGACACTGCGTCTATGGGGGGACGAGGGGGGGGGCAGGGAACGGGGGAGGCGGGGAGGGGGGTCCTGGCCGGGAGCAGCCGCTGAACAAAGGGATTGCGGGGGCGGCCGGTGGAGCTGCTGCCCGGGCAGCCTGTCCTCCCTCCCACGGCCGGCCGGCCTGCTCGGAGTGGCGGTGGCGCTGCCGAGGGCGTTTTGCTGTTCTTGGTGTTAGTCCTGTTGGAGGATTTCCCACGGTTCGTAGGCAGCGGGGAAGAGGGGGAGAGACAGAGAGGAACACGTGATGGGCTGCCCCCTGCACTAGCCCTGACCAGGCCCAGGCCGGGGAGGAGCCTGCAACCGAGGCATGTGCCCTTGACCAAAATCGAACCCGGGACCCTGGGGTCCGCAGGACGACGCTCTACCCACTGAGCCACACCGGCTGGGGCTTTATCACAACGTATTTGGTTGATGGTTTCGCCCACTCATGAAGGTGGCAAAGGTTGGCGTTTTTATTTTTTATTTATTTTTTATATTTTATTGATTTTTTACAGAGAGGAAGGGAAAGAGATCGAGAGCTAGAAACATCGATGAGAAACCTCGACCAGCTGCCTCTTGCACACCCCCTACCAGGGATGTGCCCGCAACCAAGGTACATGCCCTTGACAGGAATCGAACCTGGGACCTTTCAGTCCGCAGACCGACGCTCTATCCACTGAGCCAAACCGGTTTCGGCAAGGTTGGCGTTTTTAGGAGAGCTCCCAGCAGAGGGCAGCACCGCGTCTTGTTCTAAGGAAAACCCGTGTTCCCCCAGCTTTTGGGGGGGGTGGCGATGGGGGGGGGTGTTGATGGTGGAGGGGGTGGTGGGGGCAGGGGAGCGAAGAGGAATCACGGCCACAGGAAGAAGGAATTGGAAAACCCAGGAACAGTGGCGGTTAAACACAGACCCGGCGGAGCAGAGAAAACACTGATGGGTGAGAGCAGACACAGCGGCTGGCGGCCCCGAAGGTTCCTGGTCTGAGAGCGTGGCCGCTGGCCTTTCACCCGGAGCAGCAGGCGAGGCAGCGACCCCCACGCCGGGCCCGGGGGAGGGGGTTCCGGGGAGAGGGGATCCCGGGGATGGGGTCCCAGGTGGAGGGGGTCTGGGAGGAGGGGGGAGAGGAGAGGGGGTCCCGGGGGAGAGGGTCCTGGAGGAGAGGGTCCTGGGGGGGAGGGCCCTGGGGGGAGGGGTCCCGGGGGGAGAGGGTTTGGGGGGAGGGGATTCCAGGGGGAGGGGACCCTGGGGAGAGGGGGGTCCGAGGGAGGGGGTCCGGGGGGAGGGGCCGAGGTCAGAAGCAGAAACGAGGAAACAGCAGGAAAAGTCATGAAGCCACAGCGTTTCTGGGGAAAATGAGCGATGGAACCTGAGGCCTCCCGGGCGGGGCGGGTCATAAGGGATGTTTGCCTCGCGCGGCCACAGACAGGCCGCCCGTGCTGGGCCGTGCGGACCCGCGGCCTCCGTCACGGGCTCTGAGACGTCGCTCTTCCCCGTCACCTCACGTGGTCGTCGTTTAATCCCCGGTGACTCCTCATCAGCCTCAGCCTCAGCCTCAGCCTCAGCCTCAGCCTCAGCCGTCCTCCACTCTGTCCTCCACTGCATCCTCCTCCACCCCATCCTCCATTCCGTCCTCCACTCCGTCCTCCACTCCGTCCTCCACTGCGTCCTCCACTGCATCCTCCTCCACCCCATCCTCCATTCCGTCCTCCACTCCGTCCTCCACTCCGTCCTCCACTGCGTCCTCCACTGCATCCTCCTCCACCCCATCCTCCATTCCGTCCTCCACTCTGTCCTCCACTCCGTCCTCCATTCCGTCCTCCATTCCGTCCTCCACCCCATCCTCCATTCCGTCCTCCACTCTGTCCTCCACTCTGTCCTCCACTCCGTCCTCCATTCCGTCCTCCACTCCGTCCTCCTCCACTCCGTCCTCCTCCACTCCGTCCTCCATTCCTCCATTCTGTCTCCATTTGTCCTCTCAGCCGTCCCCCGTCCCCCGCCGCGCTCCGGCCTCCCGGCTCCTCCGGGGAACGCGAACGGCCATTTTATTCACGTTTGGAATGAAATGAACGCAGCGGGTGGGGGCATCGGGTGTCTGAGGCGCTGAGGGCGCGGCCGGACCGGGCTGAGGGGACTGAGGAGGGGAAAGCAGAGGAGACGGAAACAACTGGAACCGCCGGGCGGGCGGCGGCTCCGGGGCTGAGCGCTGGCCTATGCCCCAGGAGGTCAGGGTTCGATTCCCGGTGAGGGCCCGGGCCCAGGCTGCGGGCTGGATCCTGGGGGTGGGGGTGGGGGTGCGGGTGCGGGAGGGAGCCAGCCGGGGTGTGTGAACGCGGGAGAAATGACTGCTCCGCCCCATGGAGCCTCAGCCTCCGGTCAGGGCCGGGGTGAAGCGGGCGCTGGCAGCCCGAGGCAAAATGGCTCCCGGACAAGGGGGGGGGGGCGGGCCGGCCTGGCGCCGCCAGGAGGCAGACCCGGAGGCGAACCCCAGGGCCTGGCCCTCAGGGCGCTCCCTCCGTCCGTGGCTTCCGTTCTGAGATGAAGGGGAGCAGTTTGCCCCCAAGGCCCGGGCCTGAGAGCGGCTGCTGGTGTGGGGCTCGTCATTTTTAATGTATTTTTATTGATTCTTAGAGGGAAGGGGGGGAACACGACACGACGAGAGGATCGCTGGCGGCGCCGCCTGCACGCCCCCCCCCGCGACCCCGCGACCCCGGGGACCCAGCCCGCAACCCGGGCACCTGCCCCGGAATCGAGCCCCGGCCTCCTGGTCCCTGGGCCGAGGGCGTGAGGTGCTTATTTTTCAGACAAAAAGGCTCAGCAGAGCCTGCCCTCCCCGGCGCCCAGGGGTGTGGACGGAGAAGCTGCTCAGGAGGGATCCGGGCGCCTCAGCCGCCAGGGGTCCCGTCAGGGAAGGGGCTCCGCACAGCCCCCCAGATGCGCCTCGTTTTGAGCTGAAGGCGGCGGGACCCTGTGCCCCCGACAACCCCCCATGGAAACAGGGCCGTGCCCACCCGGCGCCTTTCCCGCTGCCTCAGCGCCGCCCCTCGGACTCCTTCCCGCTGCCTCAGCGCCGCCCCTCGGCGCCTTCCCGCTGCCTCAGCGCCGCCCCTCGGCGCCTTCCCAGCTGCCTCAGCGCCGCCCCTCGGCGCCTTCCCGCTGCCTCAGCGCCGCCCCTCGGCGCCTTCCCGCTGCCTCAGCGCCGCCCCTCGGCGCCTTCCCAGCTGCCTCAGCGCCGCCCCTCGGCGCCTTCCCAGCTGCCTCAGCGCCGCCCCTCGGCGCCTTCCCAGCTGCCTCAGCGCCGCCCCTGGCGGGCAGACTCCCGGTTGGAGCCACGTCCTCCCGCCCAGCCCTCCCTGGTCCTCAGCCAGGACCGCACCGACCCGTCTCCGCCTCAGACCCTGACCCCGGAGGGGCTTCGTGCGCACCGGTCCCAGCCTTCACTCTCTTCACACCCGTCCCAGCCTTCACTCTGCTCACACCCGTCCCAGCCTTCACTCTCTTCACACCCGTCCCAGCCTTCACCCGCTCACACCCGTCCCAGCCTTCACTCTGCTCACACCCGTCCCAGCCTTCACCCGCTCACACCCGTCCCAGCCTTCACTCTGCTCACACCCGTCCCAGCCTTCACCCGCTCACACCCGTCCCAGCCTTCACTCTGCTCACACCCGTCCCAGCCTTCACTCTGCTCACACCCGTCCCAGCCTTCACTCTCTTCACACCCGCCCCAGCCTTCACTCTCTTCACACCCGTCCCAGCCTTCACTCTCTTCACACCCATCAAAGCCTTCACCCGCTCACACCCATCCCAGCCTTCACTCTCTTCACACCCGTCCCAGCCTTCACTCTTTTCACACCTGCCCCAGCCTTCACTCTGCTCACACCCGTCCCAGCCTTCACTCTCTTCACGCCCGTCCCAGCCTTCACTCTGCTCACACCCGTCCCAGCCTTCACTCTCTTCACACCCGTCCCAGCCTTCACTCTGCTCACACCCGTCCCAGCCTTCACTCTCTTCACACCCGTCCCAGCCTTCACTCTCTTCACACCCGTCCCAGCCTTCACTCTGCTCACACCCGTCCCAGCCTTCACTCTCTTCACACCCGTCCCAGCCTTCACCCGCTCACACCCGTCCCAGCCTTCACTCTGCTCACACCCGTCCCAGCCTTCACTCTGCTCACACCCGTCCCAGCCTTCACTCTCTTCACACCCGCCCCAGCCTTCACTCTCTTCACACCCGTCCCAGCCTTCACTCTCTTCACACCCATCAAAGCCTTCACCCGCTCACACCCATCCCAGCCTTCACTCTCTTCACACCCGTCCCAGCCTTCACTCTTTTCACACCTGCCCCAGCCTTCACTCTGCTCACACCCGTCCCAGCCTTCACTCTCTTCACACCCGTCCCAGCCTTCACTCTGCTCACACCCGTCCCAGCCTTCACTCTCTTCACACCCGTCCCAGCCTTCACTCTGCTCACACCCGTCCCAGCCTTCACTCTCTTCACACCCGTCCCAGCCTTCACTCTCTTCACACCCGTCCCAGCCTTCACTCTGCTCACACCCGTCCCAGCCTTCACTCTCTTCACACCCGTCCCAGCCTTCACCCGCTCACACCCGTCCCAGCCTTCACTCTGCTCACACCCGTCCCAGCCTTCACTCTGCTCACACCTGTCCCAGCCTTCACTCTCTTCACACCCGCCCCAGCCTTCACTCTCTTCACACCCGTCCCAGCCTTCACTCTCTTCACACCCATCAAAGCCTTCACCCGCTCACACCCATCCCAGCCTTCACTCTCTTCACACCCGTCCCAGCCTTCACTCTTTTCACACCTGCCCCAGCCTTCACTCTGCTCACACCCGTCCCAGCCTTCACTCTCTTCACACCCGTCCCAGCCTTCACTCTCTTCACACCCGACCCAGCCTTCACTCTCTTCACACCCGTCCCAGCCTTCACTCTCTTCACACCCGTCCCAGCCTTCACTCTCTTCACACCCGTCCCAGCCTTCACTCTCTTCACACCCGTCCCAGCCTTCACTCTCTTCACACCCGTCCCAGCCTTCACCCGCTCACACCCGTCCCCAGCCTTCACTCTCTTCACACCTGTCCCAGCCTTCACCCTATTCACACCTGTCCCCAGCCTTCACCCGCTCACACCTGTCCCAGCCTTCACCATGCTCAGACTTGCGCCTGTGTGGATGTCTCTCGGGTCACTTCAGTTCACACCTGGGGGGCACCACTGGGGAAAGGTCTGTGCCCTCAATTTAGGGAGAGGGTGGGCCCTAGTGGTGCCCAGCAGCCCCCCCACCCCCATGTCACGTCCCAGGGAGAGACCTCCGTGGAGCCTGTGGGGCGCCCACTGGGGACCAGCACGGACTCGGAGCCACGCCCTCTCCCCAGGTGTCGGGCCCAGGTCCGGAGGAGCCACGAGGCAGGGCAGTATTTTATTTTATTTTATTTTATTTTATTTTATTTTATTTTATTTTATTTTATTATTTATTTATTTTACAGAGAGGAAGGGAGAGCGATAGAGAGCTAGAAACATCCATGAGAGAGAAACATTGACCAGCTGCCTCTTGCACACCCCTTACTGGGGATGTGCCCGAAACCAAGGTACATGCCCTTGACCAGAATCAAACGCGGGACCTTTCAGTCCGCAGACTGATGCTCTACCACTGAGCCAAACTGGTTTTTTTAAATTAATGACTTTACTTATTTCTAATCCTCACCTGAGGACGCTTTTCCCTTGGTTTTTAGGGAAAGTGTGGGAGGGAAGGACAGACAGAGGGAATTGCAGCGATGATGCCTCCTGCAGGCGCCTGCCAGGCACCTGGCCGTGAGGTCCCAGCCCCGCCCCGGCCTGGCCCTGGCCCAGGCCCAGCCCAGCAACGCTGTCTGCCCGCAGCTCCCGCTCCTGCAGCCGCTGGCAGCGTCCCCTCCCGGGCAGCTGCCCAGCTCTTTCCTCGAATCTGCCCTCCGCCGCCAGGCAGCGTGCAGGGGCGCTTCCCCGGCTCGGACTCGGCCCGCGGTGACCAGTCCGGTGTGGGGGTTCCCTCCCGCGGCTGCTAACAATGGGCCCCAGCGGGTGCCCGGCTTCTCGGGGTTCAGCCTCTCAGATCCGGACCTGGTGGGTGCTGCAGGCCGGGCGTGCACCCTCTGAGCCCCGAGGCCAGTCCTTCCCACCTGGTCCGGCTCCCGTGCCCCCCTGCCCCCCATCCCCGTCCCTCGGTGAGGTCACAGGTGTCCTACAGGGACCCAGTCACTGGCTCAGGGCCCAGCCAGCGACCTCATCTTAACCGATTACATCACCCGCAAAAACTCCTCTCCAAACAGGTCCGGCCCACGTGTGCGGGTAGGGTTTCAGCACGGCGTGTGTGTGTGTGTGTGGGGGGGGCCTGTCCCCCCTCGCAGGGAGAGCCAGAGCAACGATTCCAGAACCCGAGGAGGGAGGCAGGTGGTTCCTTTTCCTGCTGTGACGATGTTTCTCCGTTGGGCCCTGTGCCCCTCTAACCTGAGAATGAGGCCAAACAGAAAATAAACCCGAGATGGGGAGATAATAGATCAACCGAAGGACTTGCATACATGCATATAAGTACAACCAATGGACATAAAACTCTGGGGAGGGAGGGTATGTATGGGAGGAAGGGTGGGGGGCAAAAAAAAATCAATAAAATATATTTTTAAAAAATAAAATAAAGTATATACGTAAGATAAAAAAAAAAGAAAAGAAAAGAAACCCGAGAGAGAGAGAGAGAGAGAGAGAGAGAGAGAGAGAGAGAGAGAGAAATAGGCAGCATGCCCCATGTGCTGGATCGACCCGTTCCTGAAGGCGGATCCTCACTGGGCTGCTCCGGATGAGAGCTAGCCGGTCCCGTTCCAGCCTAAGCACCTCCATGAAGCTCTGTCACTATCAGCCAGGCCATCGCCGTGAGACGCTGGCGCAAGGGGTGGGTTTGGCTCCCTGCAGCCAGGAGGCCCAGCAGGCGGAGGGCAGGCGGCCTCGCCCGGCTCTGAGAAAAGGCGCTGGAGGTGGCCTCCCTCCCGGCCTCGCCTGTGTGTCAGGTGGCTCCACGCTGGGCCTGGGAGGGCAGGGCGGACGGGCGGACGGACAGTCCAGGAGTTGCTTGTGGGCCTGGAGTGTCGGGTGCAAACGGACCGGTGTCCTCCGGCCCCAAGGGAGTTGGGTTGGCAATGAGGCCACGCCAGGCCGGATCCGGGCGCGGGCCGGGGCCCAGGCCACTCATGGGGTTTTCCAGGGTCTGGGGACAAGCACCAGGTCTTTTCCTCTTGGATCTGCCAGCACCCACCGGCCGGACACAGCGCCACACCCACCGCCCGGCCTCTCCCAGCTGCTCTGTATTTCGAGACAACAGTCTCTTTCTCTCTCTCTCTTTGAATATATTTGCATTGATGTCCGAGAGGAAGGGAAGGGAGAGGGGAGAGGGGGGAGGGGAGGGATTGGGAGAGGAAGAGGGAAAGGGGGAGGGGGGAGGGACAGAAACATCTGTGATGAGAGAGAGTCACTGACGGGCTGCCTCCTGCTCGCCCCCCCCTGGGGATGGAGCCTGAACCCCAGGCTCCTGCCTGACGGGACCTCCTGGCTCAGGCCGATGCTCCGCCCGCAGCCAGGCCGGCTTCTCTCCTGGTTGAGAGCCAGTTGAGTCCGGTTCCAGTGACTGACAGACGCTGAGGGTCCGCTGGACCTGCCTCACGGCGCCCGGTTTAGGGGTGCAGGTTCCTGGGGTCTCAGGTCCCCCAAACCCTCTGGGCTTCTCGGTCGCACAGACACACGCACTGGCTCTTGCCTCTCACTGCTGCGTCTTCTGCCCATAAATGTCTCTCTTGTCACCTCCCTGTGCCCTCCCCCCGCCCGTCTGTAAGGCGACATGTCTCTGCCTGAGTCAGCCCCCTCCCCCTCCGCTCCCCCAGCACGAGGGCAGCGGTGCCCTGGCCTCCTCAGCCAGCCCAGCCCGGGGCCTGCAGGTCCGCCCGGCTCCCTCCTGACCCTCCTGGGCCATCGGCTCCTCCCCCGCAGCCTCCCCCCCCAAACCGTGGCTCTGCTCCGGCCCCAGGCCCCGGCGGGAGCCGGCGGGCCCACCCCGGCCCAGCCGCCCGACCACCGCCACCCAGGCCCCGCTTGGGCCATCGCCACCCTCAGACGTGCCGCGGCGTGCTCACCGGGCCGGCAGGCGCTGCCGTGGGGCTCGGCGGGACCGGTTTGGGCTTCACCCGCACGGCTGGCTCTGACAGCATCCTCCCTGGCTCAGCGCTGCCACGCAGGCCGAGGCGCCCGGGGTGAGAGCGGGCCGGGCCGGGCCGGGCCGAGACCATGGGGGTGGGAGAGGAGCCGGGGGTCACGAGGTCATGTGCAAGGAGAGGACTGGGAGAAGGGAGAGCCCGGCAGGCAGGACAGACCGTGCAAAGGGCCTGTGGCAGCAAGAGTTCAGTGCACAGGGTATGGGCCCAGCACCCGTTTCCCCTCGAAGGAGTGGGTGTGGGCAGCCGTCGCCACTCCGTCCCGAAGGCCGGTGAGTGCCACCCCAGTGCCAGGAGGGCCCGTGCCGCCTCGGTCCCTCCAGGCGGTGCTCCTGCTCCCCTGCCCATGAGCCGGCCCAGCCAGGGGCCTGGCCCCCTGGGAGGCCGGGGCGGCCCCAGACTGCCCGGGGCCTGGTCCCTGCTCTCAGTCACGGCCAGCCCGCCCTGTTTGAACAGAACCTGGTCCAGCCTGGTCTTGGGTGGGAACGGAGCCTGTGGACTGGGTGTCAGGAGCCAGGGACACCCACGCCCTCCTGAGCAGGTGTGGGGAGGAGTGGGGAGGAGTGGGGAGCACAGGAGGAGAGCTCAGAGGCCAGGACGCGGCAGGCGGTGGGCACGAGGCGGGCCGCGTGCGTGCGGGCAGGCAGGCAGGCCTGGGCCGGAATGCGCCCTCCCCGCCTGTCCCGGGCCCACCAGCTCCTGAGCTGGGAGGGGCGGGGGATGCAGTGGGAAGGGCAGGGCGGGCCCTGCTCTGGTGCCAGCCTCTCCCAGAGCCACCGCCCACCAGCTACGCAGCCCGCCCGCCTGCCCCGGCCTGCCCACCCCACCCAGCACTTTCCGACGAAGCATCCCCAAGGCAACACATCACAACGGGACGGCAGCCTGGGCAGGGCGCCCGGGGTCATGAGGGGGCAGAGTCTCAGGCACCAGGGGCCGTGCAGGCCTCCAGCTCCCCAGAGCCAGGGCACACCCTCCTCCAGTGCACCCCGTCCCCACAGGGCACCCCCTCCCCAGGACACCCCCTCCCCCAGGGCACCCCCTCTCCCCAGGACACCCCCTCCCCCAGGGCACCCCCTCTCCCCAGGGCACCCCCTCCCCCAGGGCACCCCCTCTCCCCAGGGCACCCCCTCCCCCAGGGCACCCCCTCCCCAGGGCACCCCATCCCCACAGGGCACCCCCTCTCCCAGGGCACCCCCTCCCCCAGGGCACCCCCTCTCCCCAGCGCACCCCATCCCCACAAGGCACCCCTTCCCCCAGGGCACCCCCTCCCCACAGGGCACCCCCTCTCCCCAGGGCACCCCCTCCCCAGAGGGCACCCCCTCCCCACAGGGCACCCCCTCCCCACAGGGCACCCCCGCCCCCAGGACAGGCGCCTGAGGTCTGGGCCCAGCCTGGCTGTCTGGGGCGCAGCGTCCACTCCTTGCTGAGCACTTGCTGCGATGAGCCAATGGGAGGTGAAGGAACGAAGGAGGAAAAGTCCACTATCCGACCGACAGGAAAACACATTGGAGTCCGTGACGCAGAGGATGGAGCCGTGCCGGCGGCCGCCCCGCGCCCCGCACCTGGCGCCCAGCGCCCAGCCCAGGGCCTGGGAGCGGGGGCTCCGGCTGGAGGAGGGAGGGTGGGGCCCCGTGTGCAGGCAGGTCTGGGTGCCGGGAAGCCCAGGGTGGGGTGTTGGGGCACCCAGGGTGGGGTGGCTGAGGAGGGAGAGGCCAGTGAGGCCACATGGAGGTGGGGTGCAGCCTGGGTCTCGGGATGCGGCTGAGGAAGGGTCACAGGAGGAAGTGGACAGCCCCCTCCTCAGGCAGCCACGGGGGCTCCCCAATGTGTGTGCTGCCTCCCATGCCCTCGGCCCCAGGTCCCCAACAGGGCAGGCTGGGCTCCCGGCCCTGCAGCAGGGAGGGGGTGGACGGGCCTGGTGGACCTGGTGGGAGGGGTGCCCTGCCTCTGGGGGAGCCGGCCCCCTGTGTGTGTGGAGACAGAAACATCAGTGATGGGAGAATCACTGGTCTCACTGGTCGGCTGCCTCCTGCACGCCCCTTACTGGGATCAGCCTGCACCGGGCCTGTGCCCTGACTTCCTGGTTGCTAGGTCGGGCTGGATGCAATGACCATTTTCCCAAAGAAGGTCCCATTCCGAGGGGCCTGGGGCTAGGACTTCAGCCTATGAACTTGGGGGGACCTCGGCCAGCCCTTAATAGGGGGTAGCCCTGCCGGCTCTGCTGGCCCTCAGCGCCCGGCCTGTGGTGCCCGCTCCTGCCCAGAGCTGTGTCTCCCCACCAAGCAGGCCTCCAGGCCGCGCTGATGGCCAGCCTGTCCGTCCCCTCGCTCCTGGGGCCGGCGGGGAATGAGGCTCCTCTGATGAGGGGGTTCGGAGGAGGAGTGGGGCGTCTGTGCCTGGAGCAGCTCTGCCCTGCGGAGGGACCGGGAGGCACCACCATGGAACGGGGAGGCACCGCGTCTGGCCGCTGTCTGTACGGCACCTCTGGGGAGTGCAGGGGGGGACCCTGGGCCCCGGCTCCACCCCGGCCTCCAGCAGCCCAGTGAGGATCGGCTGCCAGGCAGGTGGGCGCTGGTCGGGCATGAGAGGGCCAGGGACTCTGGGAGGACCGGGTGGAGGGCTGAGCCCTTGGGGTGAGGCCGGGCGCTCCCTCCCCGACAGAAGGAGCCTGCGGCACAGGGACCCCAGCTCACCAGGCCTTGGGGCGCCCAGGGCCAGGGGGGAGCCCCTGAGGCCACCCTGGCTCAGCCCAGGAATGAAGTTGCTTTTGGAGCGCAAAGCCGGGCCCCGCGGCCGCACGTCCATCCGGCACAGACTCCGTCCTCACCGCCCGCCGCCCGCATTCCTGAGCGGTGACGGGGAGAGGGGGATCGACGGGCGGGAGGACCCTGCTCCCCGGGGGTCCCTCTCGGCCTTGGGGCGCTGGGCCCCGCACAGGATCCCCAGGACCTGCAGCCCCACCTGGCTTAGGGCCCCTCCCGGCGCCGCCCTCAGACGGGGCGGCCCCGCGGGGAGGAGCCGAGCGGGTTTAAATCCGTGCGCGCAGGGCGCCTCCCGGAGCGGAGCGAGCAGCGGAGGGTCCTGAGGTGTCAGAGCGCAGGTGGGGCGTCGGGAGCGCGGGGCGCCGGGGGACCTGCGGGCGGGAAGACCGGCGAACCCGGACGAGCGCGCGGCGAGCGGAGCGCGCAGGTTGGGGAGGGGGCGTCCGGCACCTGAGTTCCCGGACGCGGGTCGGGCAGGCGGGCGCCCTGCCCCTCTGGCGCCCCAGTCCGGGTTCGGGGGCGGAGCCTGGGCTCCCGGGGCGGGAGACCGCTCTGGGGGTGTCAGGACGGTGCGCCTCTCGCCCCCGTAGGACGGGCGGTGGGTGCGGGCGGGTTTGGACAGGAGCCGCCAGGGCCCCCGGGGCAGCGTTCCGGCGGCGTGGCTCCAGGCTGGGCGCTGGGCGCTGGGCGCTGCCCGCTGTCCAGGGGGCGCAGGGGCTCCTGGGCGCGGTCACCACGGGGCCCTGGGAGCAGGCGCGGAGGGAGGGACCGCGGGGCTATGGATCCCCGTCCATCAGCGCCGGGCGGGGCTTCCGGTTCTGTTCCGGTCTGGGGCAGGTGGACAGCCCCGGGCTGACGTCCGCCCCCAGGAATCCTCCTGCCGCCTCCGGACCCGCCCCTGGTCGCCGGGCCCTCCCTTCTCCGTTCCCTTTGCCTTCATTATTTATTTATTTAAGGGGGGAGGGGCTCTGCCCTGCCTCCTCTTCCTGCCCCACCGCCCACAGCCACCTCCCTGGGCCCCTGGGCCCCTCACATGCCCGGTCTGTCTCCCTCCACCCTGTTGTCCCCCAAGATCCCCACCAGACTCCCGGCACCTGCTCCCGCCCCCCACAAGGAGGCCCAGTCCAGCCACAGCCCCCACCGCCCGCTACCTGTGCCTGGGCACCCAGCCCGCTCCTCCCAGCACAGCTCCCGCCTGGCTGCCCCCCCTTTCCTGGTGGAGAGGCGCCCCTCCTCCCCCTGACCCTTGTCCCCCAGACAGGTGCTCTGTGCTGCCGGTTACCTGGCGCTCCTGCCAGCGGGCGGGCGGGGCTGGGGCCAGCCTGCAGGGCGCCTGAGCGGAGCCTGCGCAGGGCCCGTGGCCCCTCCACCCCCTCCGAGAAGGACTTCCTCCAGCGGCCTTTTCCCTGCTCCGGCCTCGGGGCAGGCTGCGTGCCAAACCCTGAGCCGCCTGCATGGCCAGCCCAGCCAGCGGCTCCCCTGTGCAGACTCACTGCCCCGAGGGCAGAGCCGGTGGAGCAGAGCTGAGGGAGCAGTGGGGTACTCAGGCGGCCCCCGGGGACAGGAGGGCGAAAGCGGGTGGACAGAGACTGGCCGGCCTGTGAGAGGCTGGCATTCCGAGACAGGCCCGGGCGGCCCTGTCCACCACGGACTGCAGACAACATCGGCGGCCTCTCCGCCTTTTCTTTTTCAGAGGAAGGGAGAGGGAGAGGGAGAGAGGAGAAGGCAGAGAGAGAGGGAGAGAGACGGAGGGAGAGGGAGACAGAGGCAGAGGAAGACTGAAACATCAGTGATGAGAGAGAACTATGGGTCGGCTGCCTCCTGCAGGTCCCCACTGGAGACTGAGCCCACAAACCAGGTGTGTGCCCTGACCTCCTGGGTCATAGGTCGACGCTCACCCACCCCGGCCGGGCTGTGCCTTTTTGCTGCCAGAACCAAGTAGGGGTCTGCCCACCAGGTCTGTGCCAAGGCCCCACCTCCTCCTGCCATCGGCGGGCCCAGCCCCTGTCTCCCTGTGCGCCCCCTCCAGCCCTGGCCTCTGCGGAGGTGCCAGCCTGCAGGGCCCCCTGAGAGAGGAAGCCTGAAGCCTCTCTCCCCCCCAGAACTCAGCCCCACTGAGGCCTCGGCCCTGCCCGGTGCTCCCTCGCTGACCCCTCCAGCAGGACGGCCAAGGTCATGGGCAGAGAAGGGCCAGGGAGGAGGGGCGCCCCCTGAGCAGGCAGCTGGGGAGTGCAGGGCCCAGCACCTCCGAGGGGGCCAGCAGTGGAGGGCGACAGGGGTTCGAGCTGCTGTGGATGTCAGGGCGACCAGGCTGGGGTCTGGGCAGCCGGGCTGGGTGGCGGCTCGGGGCTGAGCCTCCAGGAGCCCTGAGTTCTCAGGGAAGTGGAGACGGAGCAGAAACCTGTCCCCCAACGAGGGTCCCGTGCCCTATGACCGGGGGTCAGGGGCCACAGACCCCAAATAGGTTTGTCCGATGTGGCAGCAGCCGGAGTGCGAGGTCCCGTCAATCAAAGCTGTGGCCCGGGGGCGTGAGGCAGACCTGGGCCTGGGCTTCTCCCCAGACTAGAGGGGAGGGGGGTGTGGGTGTGGGAGCTTGGGGAGCCGTCGGAGAGCCGAGGTCAGGTGTGGGCGGGTGATCGGGGCGCAGGAGGGAGGGCGTGGACCCGGCAGGGAGGGGGGGCGAGGGTGAGGTTCTGGGAAGCGGAGGGGGACAGGGCGGGTGCTGTCTCCCTGGCTGTGGCTGTCGCAACGGTTGCCACAGCCAGGGCGGCTCAGACCTCCGCACCTTCCCACTGCCTGGCTGCTCCGGAATCCGAGCTTCTGGAATGTGGTGGGTCCGCCCATCTGCCTGCAGCGCAGCGGGCGGGCGTGTCCCGAGTGTCTTCCCAAGGACTCCAGCCCTTCCGGGCGATCCCAGCCCTGCCCCCGGGTGACCTGTCTCAATGGCTCTTGCAGAGGCCCCGGGCCGGAGGCCAGACTGAGCTGTGGATTGGGGGACCCAGTCTAACCCAGCTAGACCTGTCCCCTTGGGGTTGGGGGTGGGCCTGGGCTTGGAGTCAGCTGACCAGGACCCACCGGCCGGAGACTGCTTGGCCCTGCCCGCAGCCCGCATGGCCAGCACACGGATTCTGGTGTCCCGGGCGCCAGGTGTGCCCAGGTGTGGGCACAGAAGCCGCACCGAGAGGGAGCACCGAGGGGGTGGGGGGTGCGGAGTAGGACACAGAGCCAGGCTGGGAGGGGCCTGGGGGTCACAGGGTGGGGTCAGAGGGTGGAGGAGGGGAAAGTGGGTGTGGGCCCATGGCCCTCAGGAAGCTGGAGGGAGGGCATGAGTTTGTAGGTCAGTGAGCGAGGGACGAGCTGGAGCTGGGGCCCTTGGGCACTGCGTGGTGAGGCCCGAGGCAGGCACACGGGCCCAGCCCCTCTGGACGTGGGGTGGGGGTGTGCCAGGCTGGGTGGAGGCCTGAGCGTGGCCTGCGGATGGAGGGACCCAGCTGGGTGCTGCCCCTGCCCCTAGAGGGCACTCAGAACCCGGGATTGGCCCCCAGCTACCTACCTGTGCCGATCAGGGCCCCTCACGGACCCCTCCGCCCTCCGCAGGCAGACACAGCGAATCCGGAGAGCGAGCCCCACTGCCAGCCGACACCATGAACGGCGACACTTCTGACGTCCTGGCCGCCAGCGGCACCGAGCCGGCCACGGTCCCCAAGGCCACGAAGGCCGCGCCGGAAGCCGGCTCTCCCCCTGGGCCCCGGGCCGGGAGCGTGGCCGGGGTGCTGGTGGAGGCCTCCGGCCAGGTCCTGAGCCTCTACACGGCCATGAAGCAGGGCCTGCTGCCCGCCGGGCTCGGGCTGGCTCTGCTGGAGGCCCAGGCGGCCACCGGGGGCCTCGTGGACCCCGCGCAGGGCCAGCCGCTGTCCGTGTCCGCGGCCCTGCAGCGGGGCCTGGTGGGCCTGGAGCTGCGGGAGAAGCTGCTGGCCGCCGAGCGGGCCGTCACCGGCTACGCCGACCCCTACGGGGGCGAGAAGCTGTCCCTCTTCCAGGCCATCGGGAAGGAGGTGGTGCCCCGGGCCCTGGGCTGGGGCTGGCTGGAGGCCCAGCTGGCCACGGGCGGCCTGGTGGACCCCGCCCGGGGCGTGCGGGTGGCCCCGGAGCCGGCCTGTCAGCAGGGCCTCCTGGACCGGGAGACGCAGCGCGGCCTGGCGGAGCGCGCCCCGGGCTTCCTGGACCCCAACACGCTGGAGCCGCTGAGCTACCGCGGGCTGCTGGGCCGGTGCGTGCCGGCGCCCGGCACCGGGCTGGCCCTGCTGCCGCTCAAGACCACCTTCCGCACGCTGGGCGGGGCGGCCAGCGCGGCCGAGCTGCTGGAGGCGGGCGTCCTGGACGAGGAGACCGCCCGGGGCCTGTGGGAGGGCCGGCTGGCGGTGCCCGACGTGAGCGCGCGCCCCGAGGTGCGGCGCCACCTGCAGGGCACCGGGGCCGTGGCGGGGGCCGTCCTGCTGCCCGCCGGCCGCAAGAGGAGCTTCTTCCAGGCCGTGGCCGAGCACCTGCTCCCGCTGGGCGCCGCGCTCCCGCTGCTGGAGGCCCAGGCCGCCACCGGCACGCTGGTGGACCCGGCCGGCGGCCGGCGGCTGAGCGTGGACGAGGCGGTGCGGGCGGGGCTGGTGGGCCCCGAGCTGCACGGGCAGCTCCTGGAGGCCGAGCAGGCGGTGACGGGCTTCCCCGACCCCTTCGGCGGCGCCCGCCTCCCCCTCTTCCAGGCCATGAGGAAGGGGCTGGTGCGCGAGGGCCTGGCGCTGCGGCTGCTGGACGCGCAGCTGGCCACGGGCGGGCTGGTGTGCCCGGCCCGCAGGCTGCGGCTGCCCCTGGAGGCCGCCCTGCGCTTCGGCTGCCTGGACGAGGAGACGCAGCGGCGGCTCTCGGGGGCCGCCGGCTTCTCGGACCCCGGCACGCAGGAGAGCCTCGGCTACGGGCAGCTGCTGGCCCGCTGCGTCACCGACCCCGAGACCGGGCTGGCCTTCCTGCCCCTCGCCGGGGAGGCCCCGGGGGAGGAGCCGCGGGGGCCCCCCTTCATTGAGCACAGCACCCGGGAGGCCCTGCGCGCGGCCACCACCACCGTGTCCGCGGGCGCCTTCAGGGGCCGGCCCGTGTCCCTGTGGGAGCTGCTCTTCTCCGAGGCCGTGCCCGCCGGGCAGAGGGCGGCGCTGGCCCAGCAGTACCGGGCGGGGGCCCTGTCGGCGGAGGAGCTGGCCGCGGCGCTGAGGGCCAGCCTGGAGCAGGCCGCGGCCGCCGCCAAGACCACCTTCTCGGGGCTGCGGGTGCCTGTGAGCCCGGGGGAGCTGCTGCAGGCGGAGATCATCGGGCCCGAGGTGTTCGAGCAGCTGGAGCGCGGGCAGACCACCGCCCAGCACGTGGGCAGCCTGGACTCCGTGCAGCGGTACCTGCAGGGCACAGGCTGCATCGCCGGCCTGCTGCTGCCCGGCTCCCAGGAGCGGCTCAGCATCGAGGAGGCGCAGAGGAAGGGGCTGCTCCGGCCGGGCACGGCCCTCATCCTGCTGGAGGCCCAGGCGGCCACCGGCTTCATCATCGACCCCAAGGAGAACAAGAGGTACTCGGTGGAGGAGGCGCTGAGGGCCGGCGTCATCGGGCCCGGCGTGTTCGCCAAGCTGCTGTCGGCGGAGCGGGCGGTCACCGGCTACACCGACCCCTACACCGGGGAGCAGATCTCCCTCTTCCAGGCCATGCAGAAGGAGCTGATCGTGCGCGACCATGGCATCCGCCTGCTGGAGGCCCAGATCGCCACGGGCGGCATCATCGACCCCGTGCACAGCCACCGCGTGCCCGTGGACGTGGCCTACCAGCGCGGCTACTTCGACGAGGCCATGAACCACGTGCTGGCCGACCCCGGCGACGACACCAAGGGCTTCTTCGACCCCAACACGCATGAGAACCTCACGTACCTGCAGCTGCTGGAGCGCTGTGTGCGCGACCCCGAGACCGGGCTGTTCCTGCTGCCGCTCAGCAGCGCCCAGCCCCCGCTGGCCGACGCCGCCACCCGGCGGGCCTTCCAGAACCTGCTGCTGCCCGGACGGTACGGGCGGTTCCGGGGCCGGCGGGTGTCCGCGTGGGAGCTGCTCAACTCTGAGTGCGTGGGCGAGGCGCAGCGGCGGCAGCTGCTGCTCGGCGTCCGGCGACGCGAGGTCTCCCTGGAGCAGGCGGCCGAGCGGCTGCAGAGGGCGGCGGCCAGGTGCGTGGACGTCACGCTGCCCGCCCTGCGGGGCTGGGCCACCGCCTTCCAGCTCCTGGAGGCCCGGGTCATCGACCAGGAGCTCCTGGACCAGCTGGCGGCGGGGACGCTCAGCCCCGAGGCCCTGCTCGGCCTGGACAGCGTGCGCACCTGCCTGCGTGGCTCTGGCGCCGTGGGCGGCGTGCTGCTGCCTGCCTCCAACCGCAGGCTCAGCATCTACCAGGCCATGAAGCAGCGGCTGCTGCGGCCCGGCGTGGCCCTGGCCCTGCTGGAGGCCCAGGCGGCCACCGGAGCCCTGACCGGCCCGGACGGCCGGGCGGCCGTGTCCGTGGAGGAGGCTGTGCGCCGGGGGCTGGTCGGGCCGGAGCTGTACGCCCGGCTGCGGTGGGCCGAGGGCGCCCTGACCGGCTTCCGGGACCCCTTCTCCGGGGAGCGGGTGTCCCTGTTCCAGGCCACAAAGAAGGGCCTCGTCCGGGAGGAGCACGCCGCCCGCCTGCTGGAGGCCCAGCTGGCCACGGGGGGCGTCATCGACCCCGCGGGCCACTTCCACCTGCCCCCGCCCGTGGCCGCCGAGCGCGGCTACATCGACCGGGAGACGGAGGCGGCCCTGACCGGCTCCGCGGAGACCTTCCCCGCGCCCGCCGGCCCCGGCCGCACCAGCTACGCCCGGCTCCTGGGGCAGTGCCAGAAGGACGAGGCGTCTGGCCTCTACCTGCTGCCGCTGCAGGAGGGCGCGCCCGCCGGCCTCTCCGACCAGCAGCTGCGGGAGACCCTGCAGGCCACGCCGGGCGCGGAGGACGGCGCGTCCCTCTGGGAGCTGCTGGCCTCCTGCCACTTCACGGAGGAGCAGCGGCGGGCGTTCCTGGAGGGCGTGCAGGCGGGCGAGACCTCGGTGCTGCAGCTGCAGGCGGCCGTGCGCGGCTGGGTGCAGGCGGCCCAGCTCCGGGCGCAGGCCCGGGTCAGCGTGCCCGGCCCCCGGGGCGAGGTCCCCGCGGTCTGGCTGCTGGACGCGGGCATCATCACCCAGGAGACCCTGGCGGCGCTGGCCCAGGGCACGCGGTCGCCCGCCGAGGTGGCCGAGGAGCCCGCGGTGAAGGCCTGCCTGTGGGGGACGGGGGGCGTGGCCGGCGTGCTGCTGCAGCCCTCAGGGACCAAGGCCAGCATCGCCCAGGCCATGCAGGACGGCCTGCTGCCCCCCGGCCTGGGGCAGAGCCTGCTGGAGGCCCAGGCCGCGTGCGGCTCCCTCGTGGACCCCCTGACCAGCCAGCGGCTGTCCGTGGAGGCGGCGGTCAAGGCCGGGCTGGTGAGCGGGGCCCTGAGCGAGCAGCTCCGGCAGGCGGAGCGGGCCGCGGCCGGCTACACCGACCCCTTCGCGGCCGGCCCCCTCTCGCTGTGGCAGGCCATGGAGAAGGGGCTCGTGCCCCGGAAGGAGGGCCTGCCCCTCCTGCAGGCCCAGCTGGCCACGGGGGGCGCCGTGGACCCCGCCCACGGGGGGCGCCTCCCCCCGGCGGCGGCCTGCCGGCTGGGCCTCCTGGACGAGCCGACGCTCCAGGCGCTGACCGGGCCGGACGAGGACAGCCGGTTCTTCTATGACCCCAGCCGGCGGGAACGGGTGGCCTACCAGGAGCTGAGGGAGCGCTGCATACTGGACGCGGACACGGGCCTGCGGCTGCTGCCCCTGCCCCAGGGCGTGGCCCTGGAGGTGGACAAGCACACGGCCGTGGCCCTGCGTGCCATGAAGGTGCCCGTCGGGGCCGGGCGGTTCAAGGGGCTGACCGTGTCGCTCTGGGACCTGCTGCACTCGGAGTACGTGGGCGCCGAGAAGCGGCGGGAGCTGGCGGCGCTCTGCCAGTCGGGCCGGGCCACGGCGCTGCGGCAGGTGGTGCAGGCGCTCACCGCGCTGGTGGAGGCGGCCGAGGCCCGGCCCGCGCAGGCCGTCTTCCGGGGGCTGCGCAAGCAGGTGTCGGCCGGTGACCTGTTCCGGTCCCAGGTGATCGACCGGGAGACGCTGGACGCGCTGAGCCAGGGCACCCGGACGGCGCAGGAGGTGGCCGCCATGGACAGCGTGCGGCCCTTCCTGGAGGGCGGCAACTTCATCGCCGGGGTGCTGGTCCAGGCCACCCAGGAGCGCATGAGCATCTCGGAGGCACTGGGCCGCGGCCTCCTGCGGCCGGGCACCGCCCTGGTGCTGCTGGAGGCCCAGGCCGCCACCGGCTTCCTCATCGACCCCACGGAGAACCGGAAGCTGACGGTGGAGGAGGCCTTCGCCGAGGGCATGTTCGGCAAGGAGACCTACCAGAAGCTGCTGTCGGCCGAGCGGGCGGTCACCGGCTACACCGACCCCTACACCGGGGAGCAGATCTCCCTCTTCCAGGCCATGCAGAAGGAGCTGATCGTGCGCGACCACGGCATCCGCCTGCTGGAGGCCCAGATCGCCACGGGCGGCATCATCGACCCCGTGCACAGCCACCGCCTCCCCGTGGACGTGGCCTACCAGCGCGGCTACTTCGACGAGGCGATGAGCCGCGTGCTGGCCGACCCCGGCGACGACACCAAGGGCTTCTTCGACCCCAACACGCACGAGAACCTCACGTACCTGCAGCTGCTGGAGCGCTGCGTCCGCGACCCCGAGACGGGGCTGTTCCTGCTGCAGATCGTCAAGAAGGGAGAGGCGTACGCCTACATGGACGAGGCCACCAGGCGGGCCCTGCGGGCGCAGACCGTGGCCTTGCGGGTCGGCCGGTTCGCCGGGCGGAGCGTCTCGCTCTGGGACCTGCTGTCGTCCCAGTACTTCTCGGAGGCGCGGCGGCGGGAGCTGGCCCAGCAGTGGCGCTCGGGGGCCCTGGACCTGCAGCAGCTGCTGGGCGTGGTCACGGCCGCCGTGGAGGAGACCGAGGAGCGGCACCGGGCGGTCCGGCTGCCGGGCATCGGCGGGGAGGTGACCGCCGCGGAGCTGTTCAACGCCGGCGTCATCGACAGGGAGACGCTGGACGCGCAGCCGGGCGCCCAGGCCCTCCTGGCGCTGCCGCACGTGCGGGCGGCCCTGGAGGGCAGCGGCTGCATCGCCGGCGTGACCGTCCCCTCCACGCAGGAGGTGCTGAGCCTCTACGAGGCCAGCGCCCGGGGCCTGGTGCCTGCGGGGTTCGCGGCTCAGCTGCTGGAGGCCCAGGCGGCCACGGGCTTCCTGCTGGACCCGCACGGCCACCGGAGGCTCTCGGTGGACGAGGCCGTGGCCGCCGGCCTGGTGGGCGAGGAGCTCCGGGAAAGGCTCCTGGACGCCGAGAAGGCCGCCAGAGGCTACGTGGACCCCGCCACGGGCGACACGGTCCCGCTGTCCCAGGCCGCGGACAGGAAGCTGGCCAGGCGGGAGGACGCCCTCCGGTGGCTGGAAGTGCAGGTGGCCACGGGCGGGGTGGTCGACCCGCGGCACCACCTGCGGCTGCCGCTGGCCACGGCCTACGAGCGCGGCTGCCTGCGCCGGGACGCCCACGCCCTGGTGTCCGACCAGAAGCTCATGAACAAGAGGTTCGTGGACCCCAACACCCAGGAGAAGGTGACGTACCAGGAGCTGCAGAGGCGGAGCCGCCGGGAGGAGGGGCCGGGCTGGGCCCTGTTCCCCGTGGCCCGCGACGGCCAGGACGCCGCCTACGTGGACGAGGCCACGAGGAAGGCCCTGGAGGGCGAGCGGGTGGAGGTCCCGGTGGGCAGGTTCCGGGGGCGGCGGCCGTCCGTGTGGGAGCTGCTCAACTCGGAGTACGTGACGGAGGAGGAGAAGCTGGAGCTGGTGGGGAGCTACAAGCGGGACACGGCCCGGGCGCTGGGCACGGTGGTGCAGGCCGTCTCCGCGCTGATCGAGGAGAAGGAGCGGAGCGCCAGGCAGCTGTGGTTCCGGGGCATCCGGAGGCACATCACCGCCGGCGAGCTCTTCCAGGCGGCCATCATCACCCAGGAGACGCTGCAGCAGCTGGAGGCGGGGCGCAGCAGCGTGGAGGACGTGGGCCGGGACGCCGGCGTCAGGCGCTACCTGGAGGGCACGAGCTGCATCGCGGGCGTGCTGGTGCCCGCCAGGGGCGAGCCGGGGCGGCGGGAGAAGATGAGCATCTACCAGGCCATGTGGAAGGGCCACCTGCGGCCGGGCACCGCCCTGGTGCTGCTGGAGGCCCAGGCCGCCACCGGCTTCCTCATCGACCCCGTGGACAACCGGCGGCTGTCCGTGGACGAGGCCGTGGCCGCGGGCCTGGTGGGCGGCGAGATCCGGGACAAGCTGCTGTCGGCGGAGCGGGCGGTCACCGGCTACACCGACCCCTACACCGGGGAGCAGATCTCCCTCTTCCAGGCCATGCAGAAGGAGCTGATCGTGCGGGACCACGGCATCCGCCTGCTGGAGGCCCAGATCGCCACGGGCGGCATCATCGACCCCGTGCACAGCCACCGCGTGCCCGTGGACGTGGCCTACCAGCGCGGCTACTTCGACGAGGCCATGAGCCGCGTGCTGGCCGACCCCGGCGACGACACCAAGGGCTTCTTCGACCCCAACACGCACGAGAACCTCACGTACCTGCAGCTGCTGCGCCGCTGTGTGCGCGACCCCGAGACCGGGCTGTTCCTGCTGCAGCTGGCCGGCCCGGGCTCCGCGGTGCGCCAGCTCGGCGAGGAGCTGCGCCGCGCCCTGCAGGACCTGCGCGTGGCGCTGCCCCCGGGCGCGGGCGGCGCCCAGGGCCGGGACGCCTCGGTGTGGGAGCTGCTCTTCTACCGGGAGGTGTCCGAGAGCCAGCGGCAGGACCTGCTGGCCGGGTTCCGGGCGGGCACGCTGACCGCGCAGGAGCTGGGTGCCAGGCTCACCGCGCTGCTGGCCGGCGCCCAGGAGGAGGGCCCGCCCCCGGCCCCGGCCGACCCCCAGCGGGCGCTGAGCGCGGCCACCATGGAGGTGAAGGTGGGCCGGCTGCGGGGCCCGGCCGTGTCCGTGTGGGACGTGCTGGAGTCCGACTACGTGAGCGCCAGCAGCAGGGAGCAGCTGCTGGCCCAGTTCCGCGCGGGGCGGCTGGGCCTGCCCGCGCTGACCCGCCGGCTGACCACCATCATCGAGGAGGCCGAGGGGCCCCCGAGCCCTGAGCACCCGCACGCCGACCCCCAGGCCGCCCGGCGCCTCCAGGAGCAGGCCCTGCGGGCGGCCACCATGGAGGTGCAGGCCGGGCGGTTCCGGGGGCAGCCGGTGTCCGTGTGGGACGTCCTCACCTCCTCCTACCTGAGCCAGGCCCGCCGGGAGGAGCTGCTGGCCCAGCACGCGGCCGGCAGCCTGGCCCTGCCGGGCCTGGTGGCCATCCTCACCCAGGTGGTCACGGAGACCGAGGAGCGGCTCAGCAAGCTGTCCTTCCCGGGCCTGAGGCGCCAGGTGACCGCGTCCGAGCTGGGCGTGTCACGGGTCCTGGACCCCGAGACCCTGCAGGGCCTGGCCCAGGGCACCCGCAGCCCCCAGGAGGTGATGCAGATGGACTCGGTCAGGCGCTACCTGGAGGGCACGAGCTGTATCGCGGGCGTGCTGGTGCCCGCCAGGGGCGAGCCGGGGCGGCGGGAGAAGATGAGCGTCTACCAGGCCATGTGGAAGGGCCACCTGCGGCCGGGCACCGCCCTGGTGCTGCTGGAGGCCCAGGCCGCCACCGGCTTCCTCATCGACCCCGTGGACAACCGGCGGCTGTCCGTGGACGAGGCCGTGGCCGCGGGCCTGGTGGGCGGCGAGATCCGGGACAAGCTGCTGTCGGCGGAGCGGGCGGTCACCGGCTACACCGACCCCTACACCGGGGAGCAGATCTCGCTCTTCCAGGCCATGCAGAAGGAGCTGATCGTGCGGGACCACGGCATCCGCCTGCTGGAGGCCCAGATCGCCACGGGCGGCATCATCGACCCTGTGCACAGCCACCGCGTGCCCGTGGACGTGGCCTACCAGCGCGGCTACTTCGACGAGGCCATGAGCCGCGTGCTGGCCGACCCCGGCGACGACACCAAGGGCTTCTTCGACCCCAACACGCACGAGAACCTCACGTACCTGCAGCTGCTGCAGAAGGCTACTCGGGACCCTGAGAC